>NW_024070186.1:115050633-115554903 GCF_014754425.2 Oryx dammah
CACACACACACACACACACACACACACACACACACACACACACACACTTATGGCTGATCTGCTTTGCTGTATGGCAGAAATCATTCAGGATTTGAAATAGCTCAACTGGAATTCCATCACCTCCACTAGCTTTTTTCCTAGTGATGCTTCCTAAGGCCCACTTGACTTCACATTCCAGGATGTCTGGCTCTAGGTGAGTGATCACACCATTGTGATTATCTCGGTCGTGAAGCTCTTTTTTGTACAGTTCTTCTGTGTATTCTTGCCACCTCTTCTTAATATCTTCTGCTTCTGTTAGGTCCATACCATTTCTGTCCTTTATCGAACCCATCTTTGCATGAAATGTTCCCTTGGTATCTCTAATTTTCTTGAAGAGATCTCTAGTCTTTCCTATTTTACTGTTTTCCTCTATTTCTTTTCATTGATCGCTGAGGAAGGTTTTCTTACATTTCCTTGCTATTCTTAGGAACCCTGCATTGAAATGGGAATATCTTCCCTTTTCTCCTTTCCCTTTTTCTTCTCTTCTTTTCACAGCTATTTGTAAGTGCTCCTCAGATAGTCATTTTGCTTTTTTGCAAATTTGGAAAACTCAGCAGTGGCCACAGGACTGGAAAAGGTCAGCTTTCATTCTATTCCCAAAGAAAGGCAATGCTAAAGAATGCTCAAACTACCACACAACTGCACTCATCTCACATGCTAGTAAAGTAATGCTCAAAATTCTCCAAGCCAGGCTTCAGCAACATGTGAACCCTGAACTTCCAGATGTTCAAGCTGGTTTTAGAAAAGGCAGAGGAATGAGAGATCAAATTGCCAACATCCACTGGCTCATTGAGAAAGGAAGAGAGTTCCAGAAAAACAACTAGTGACTTTGCCAAATTCAATTTTATTAACTATGCCAAAGCCTTTGACTCTGTGGATCACAATAAACTGTGGAGAATTCTGAAAGAGATGGGAATACCAGACAACCTGACCTGCCTCTTGAGGAACCAGTATGCAGATCAGGAAGCAACAGTGAGAACTGGACATGGAAAAACAGACTGGTTCCAAATAGGAAAAGGAGTACATCAAGGCTGTATATTGTCATCTGCTTATTTAACTTATATGCAGAGTACATCATGAGAAACACTGGGCTGGAAGAAGCACAAGCTGCAATCAAGATCAAAAATCCAAAGAAATTATAAAACTCTTAAGGGTGAAAGCACATGCTATGTTGTGCCAGAAACTTAAGGGTTGCTGTTGTTTTGAAGATAGTGCTAAGAAGCAGGGAAAGATCTCTTCAGGTCCTTAAAATCCTGTCACTCATATGATTACAGGCAATACCTACCTAGGAATTCTTTCCCTAGTAGGGAATTTGGGCTTTCCTCAAAGCTCAGTTGGTAAAGAATGGGTTTGATTCCTGGGTTGGAAAGATCCCCTGGAGAAGGAAATGGCAACTCACTCCAGTACTCTTGCCTGGAGAATCCCATGGACAGATGAGCCTGGCAGTCTACATTCTATGGGGTCACAAGAGTCAGACACAATGTAGAGACTAAAGCACCACCGCTAGGGAATTTGCTACCCAAATGTGCTGGTTATTCATTTTAAATATTTTGGTCCTCCATTGTATTTTAAATTCAAACACTGAAAATTCCCTGCCCATGATACCAAGTTAAAAGAAAAAAAAAAAGCCTCCTCTTAAATGCCTCGATGAAGGGTTAATGTAGCCACAACAGGGAAGCGAGATGTGCCTGTAAACGGGACTTTCTGCTTGGGCTGAACGCGCTTGCAAATGAGGTGTTCTGCCAAGGAGTCTGGACACAGCCTTGAGTTTAATGGTCCCTTGCAAATGAGGGAACATTCCTTTTTTTTGATAAGAAGAAAGAAAGGGCTCTGGACAGACTCTGCAGTAAACAGGGGTTTCACTCCCCTTGCTGTATGATAACATGTATGCACCTGTGCAGTGCTGAAAAGGCTTATTCATGCAGTCTGGAATTCTACCTAGGGGGCTTTATAATAATAAACTGCAAATTGTTTGCGCAGTTCTCTTCCTCCGGCCGGAGTGTGTATTGTCTGTCTCTTGTGTGTCTCATGTGTCTTGTCTTTGTGTCATTTCGCTCGCAACATCTCGGAGATTCTCTGAAAGCATGGTTTCAAATGTTAAGTCAAAAACAGCAGAGAGTGATGTGATTGTTTACCTGACATAAATTCTGACTCTCAGATAATATTATTGGAATAAAGGTGATTAAAGAACAGCTAATTCAGAGACATACAATCTATAAGTTAAGTGCACTTCCAGCTACTAAAATCCCTTAGAATTTGACTATATTTTTTTATAGTTTGTGAAAAATGGAAAGGTTAGCCCCTTGTTTGACCCTTGGCCTCAAAAGTCCTGCATCTTGGTGCAGTTAGTCTGGTCCTTTTAAATCTAACTGTTCCATGACCTCTTGGCTTGTCTTTTTCCTTGGCTTTTCATTTTTCTTCCCTAACAATCTTTCAATCATAGGAAGTATGATGCTTTGGAGTTAATGATCTTTGCTTTTTCTTCATATATTATAATAATTGCTAGGGTCTCTCACCTAGCCAGAGCATAATTCAAAAAAATATTTTATTTATACCAGCTATCCATAGAGTTAGAGGACTTAATATATTTTATGTAAAAGTCTTATAAATTCAGAACATTTCTTCAATTTGTAGGAATTCAGATGGTAGAAGTTGTGAGCCCAGAATAATATTACCAACATAAAGTATTTAATAGCTTGAACACCAACTTACCAAAAATGATTTCAAAATGAAATGAGAACAGCTTTCTGTATTAAACTATTATGTAGCAGCTGCTGTGGGCTAGGCATAGGGATTGAACTCCAATCTTTGGCAAGTCTCCTACACTGGCAGTGGGATTCTTCACCACACAGACACCAGGAAAGCCCAGGCATTATTCTTAGCACTTTTCAAATAATAACTTATTTAATCATTATAAATAACAACAGAATGAGGTAGGCATTGTTATCACTAAGAATGGTGCAACAGCAGTTAAAAGGTTAAATAATTTGCCCAAACCTATATAGCTAGTAAGTACCTGTAAGAAACATGTTCACCAGCCCAAAACCAATGGATGGACTTGTAGACACGAAGTACATCGAAAGCGAGAGTTTTTAACTAAGGTCTTGAAAGATCCGGTGTCTGGTGGGTAGGCACACCCAGAGCAATTACAATAAGGAATTTATTCCCTAACTCACAGGTTTCCACCCTCCCCTCACCCAGTTCCTCATTGGCTGTGTACTCTGTAGCGAACAATTTACCCCGACTTTGCCTAAGTTTCATTATTTCCTTATAGGGGACCCTTCTTTCTCCCTTCCCAAATTACACCAGCATTTTTCAACAAAGGCTTTCTTGCTAGTATCCCTTCACCCAACATTCTGATTTCTTAGGGAGCCTCCATGTGCCACTGAACTGTGTCAAGTCTGCAAGTCATTAGTCAAGTTTAGAGAGAGAGTGAAAAAGTTGGCTTAAAGCTCAACATTCAGAAAACTAAGATCATGGCATCCAGTCCCATTACTTCATGGCAAATAGATGGGGAAACAGTGGAAACAGTGTCAGGCTTTATTTTTGGGGGCTCCAAAATCACTGCAGATGGTGATTACAGCCATGAAATTAAAAGGCACTTACTCCTTGCAAGGAAAGTTATGACTAACCTAGACAGCATATTCAAAAGCAGAGACATTACTTTGCCAGCAAAGGTCCGTCTAATCAAGGCTACGGTTTTTCCAGTGGTCATGTATGGATGTGAGAGTTGGACTGTGAAGAAAGCTGAGTGCAGAAGAATTGATGCTTTTGAACTGTGGTGTTGGAGAAGACTCTTGAGAGTCCCTTGGACTGCAAGGAGATCCAATCAGTCCATTCTAAAGGAGATCAGTCCTGGGTGTTCTTTGGAAGGAATGATGCTAAAGCTGAAACTCCAGTACTTTGGCCACCTCATGCGAAGAGTTGACTTATTGGAAAAGACTCTGATGCTGGGATTGGGGGTGGGAGGAGAAGGGGACGACAAAGGATGAGATGGCGGGATGGCATCACCGACTTGATGGACTTGAGTTTGAGTGAACTCCAGGAGTTGGTGATGGACAGGGAGGCCTGGCGTGCTGCGATTCATGGGGTCGCAAAGAGTCAGACATGACTGAGCAAATGAACTGAACTGAACTGAGAGACAGGGCACAGACAATGGGTGGAGTCCTATCTCTTTAGGATCCAGTCTGATCTCTCTCCCCAACCCTAACTTTATCTAAAGAGTCCAGGCCTCAACTTTGTCATGTTTCCAAGTTTTTCTACTTTAGAACTAGTTACTTTGTCTTGAAAATGGACCACTTCAAGTTTATATTTCTTACAGTACCAAAGCTAAGATTCACACTCAGATACTTTGACTGTAAAAGATGATGAATTTACTAGTACACCATTGTAAGTTTGGGCTAAAATTAAGATAAAGACATATGCAATAAAGTAGTAGAGAGAAGGCTTGAGAGGGGAGTTTCCTGAGGCTCGAATTCGGGAGAGCTGACAGAACTTTTCACCTTTGTTTGAGTTTCTGTTTTAATCCCTATGGCAGTACAGCATGCTGTTCCCTGTCAAAGCTCTGCCCAATGATAACCAAAAGTATGCTTCCACTTAATATAGCTAAAGCAGTTTAACATAATTGTAAACATAATTTACAACATGAAATATTTTTTAAAAAGTTTTTAAAGAGAGAAAAATTCAAGAAACTTACAATGTTAAGCTAGTAAATATACATATTAGATTCAACAATGACTGAGGTTTGTAGATCTTATTGTATCCCATATTTATTTCCTTAATCGTCTCACTCCATAGAATTAAGCCTCCCCAACTCCCTACTCTGCCCCCTCACTGAAGGGTTATACTGGTGGGAAACAATGTATTCCTTCACTTTGTCAATCCATCTATTTATGGCCTTCAATGGCACCCCACTCCAGTACTCTTGCCTGGAAAATCCCATGGGCAGCGGTGCCTGGAAGGCTGCAGTCCATGGGGTCCTGAGGGTGGGACACGACTGAGTGACTTCACTTTCACTTTTCACTTTCATGCACTGGAGAAGGAAATGGCAACCCACTCCAGTGTTCTTGCCTGGAGAATCCCAGGGATGTGGGAGCCTGGTGGGCTGCCGTCTATGGGGTCACTCGGAGTCGGACATGACTGAAGTGACTTAGCAGCAGCAGCAATAGCTTCCCTAATGGCTCAGATGGTAAAGAATCTGCCTGCAATACAGGAGACATGGATTCGATCCCTGGGTCTGGAAGAAGGGATTGTATTCTTGCCTGACAAGTCCCATGGACAGAGGAACCTGGCAGACTACACTCCACAGGGTCTCAGAGTTGGACACAACTGAGCAACTAACACTTTCTTTTTTCAAGAAAATAAAAAGAGAAAATTCCCTTCTATCACTCACCTAGGCATCTACTTAGTTTCTGATGTAGGTTTTTAGGGATACTTCCCTGGCAGAACTGTAACCATTTGAAACACCACCACTTACATATACATACATACATACATATAAATATTTACCAGTAGTAGAAATATTTTCCTGTTCAAAACTATTTCCACAATTAGGTAAGAAGTGATATTGAGAATTTCCCTTTTCCTGCTTATAAGCTTAGAATATGTTCCTAGAAAAAATAATCTAGCTAACAATTTCTCATGCTGTATTTTTCTGAAGAAAGTAGTCACTCAGTGTTTATAGTCAGAAAGCAAAAATTATATCTACTAATAAATGTGTTTTATTTTTAAGTGTATTCTATATTTTGTAAGATTGTAGTAATGTACACAAATCTACAAACTGCATCATTTAAAGAAATGTAACATATCCATTGTCTCTGAGGAATATGTGGCATTATGCATTTTTAATCCATTTCAGCCCCTGTGAAATTACATAAGATAATCAACATTGTGGCACTAATTCATCAAGGAGGGTAAAATTTAACTATATTTTATTTATGTATTTAACAAGACTTTTATAACTAAGAGGTGACATTTTACTTTTGCATAGCTTAGCAATGCATTAATATCAATATATTCACTTTTATTTTTAAGGTGTACAGATAATTTATGATACTTTAATAACAGGAGAATATTACTAATTTAAAATTCTTGGGGCATCCATTAAAATGACCTTCACATTTAGATTTAATATTCTATTGGTTTCAAATCAACAACAGGAGAGAAAGTGAGAGGTGAAATGTGGACAAACTCAAAAATATCTTCCTTTAGAGACAAATGTCAAGTAAAACTTGAACTTTCCTGTATAACATTAGCACAGTGACATTCAAAGTTCCATACTGAAGCTCCCCCGACACAGCAAACTTGATGGCCCTAAAGTGATGCACCTTTAAATGTTCAAGAGTTAAAGCAAATAACACAACTTTTGCTTATAAATCCTCAAAAAAACCTTTAGCTGCTTTAATTTCCTAAGGACAAATTATGCCTAAGAAAAATCTGCCAGGCCTCCAAACCAGGGCTGGTGGTTGTATGTCAGGAATCAATGTGATTTTTGAGGAAAACATACATTCTCTGTAAGCAGCTGAAAAATAATTATTTTAAGAAAGAGAAACTTTTCCTTGACTGTTATCAAAGACAAGCAACATTGATGACACAGAATTTTGTATATCCACTTTTTTTTAAAATTTAGAATAAAGAGACCAAAAGGATTGAAAATAGGATTTTCAAATGCAAAATGGACAGACTTACTGGTACATGCCATGGAAGGTGGGTCTTTTTCAGCTCGAAAGTAACCCTTTTCACACTGACAGACAGAAGTCGCTTCCATGTAGGTTAAACTGTGTGGAGGACACTTAGAACATTTTGTGTTGCCAGCAAATGCTTTATAGAATCCTGGTCTGCAAGCTGTGAACACAGGAAAACAATTTGATTATTGTTAGAATTATTTTATTTGCACATGTACAACACGTTTTAAATTATACACTTTGGAATTCAGTTCACACATACACAGAAAAGTCAATACATGATAAAATTAATGAATGAAATAGTTATTCAAAATTGTTATACAATGGGGAATCATATTATATTACAACTATCTGATCATATTATCACCTCAACTTTTTGTAACTGCCACAAGCTAGACATGGGCTTTAGTCTTCTTACATGCACAATTCTTAGCATATTTTGAATATATAGTTATTATAGATGCCTGAAAACATAAATAAGTGAATGAATAATAATTAATTCATTGATATCTAATATGAGGTTACTTTGTAAGTGGAATGAGCATTCTATTTATCTTTTAGTCAGTAGTTTTAGGTTTTGTTTGTATTTCTGTTAAAAATGGGATATCAGTACCTAAATCTTCAGAAATTTTAAATTATTTTCTTATGTATCCCTTCTTTCTCTATTAATTCCTTTTTCTCTATTTATAGAGTAAATTTCATTTCCAAAGAAAAACAAAGCACCAAAAATAGGAATGTTTCCCAACATTATGTCAATACCGCAGAAGGAAAGTTTAGTATTATTTGATTCAGTGGTTTCTAGTGTTTTCTTTTAGGAGAATTTATTCAGATATAGATGTTCAGGTTAAACATTCATTGTGGTATTTATTTCTATATTCAAAACATTCATGCTTTTGAATATAACATGCATCTAACATGTTATAACATAACATATGCTTTTTTGTATGGATATTTACTTTAAATGTCATTTAGAAATTTTGCTTATTCCTACCTTTTATTCCTTCTTTCTTCTTTAAATATTATTTTCCTAAAATGGCAATACACTGTTGTGTAGGTGTATGTTTACATATGTATGAACAGAAGGATTTCATATTGTTGATTTTTTCCATACTGAGATAATATCTATAAACTTTAGATTATTTTTATCAGTTATCAACTATAGCATGAAAATTTCTCCATGTCAATGGCTGTAATTCATTGTAATATATCTGCAGTATTTGTATCAACAATCTCATACTTGAAAGAAATATTTTATAAACTATGCTGCAGTAAACATCCCCATGTTGATTCTTACATTTCAGCTCCTAAGAGTAGGAGTTCTGGGCCAGGGTATGTGTATTATTTAACACTTATTTCTATGTTACATTTCTAAACATATTTCGAAAGCTCAAAAAAATGTAAGTGAGCACCCTAATCTTCCCCCTTACTAATCCTATCATTAATATTAGTTACTCCTTTACCTTCTGACAACACATGGAATTAAATATTGTTACTTCAATTGAAGCTTCCTAAATCGCACTAATATTACACATTTTTTCATATTTTTATTGGTCATTTGGTTATGAACTGTCTTTTATATCCTTTGTTTGTATTCTGCTGCTTACTCGTATTTTATTAACTTACAAGCAGTATTTATTAGCAATATCAATGTCATGTTTGTCATTTTTAAAAAGATTTTTTTGATGTGGACTATTTTAAAAATCTTTATTGAATTTGTTACAATATTGCTTCTGTTTTACATTTTTGGTTGCAAGGCATATGGGATCTGAGCTCCCTAACCTAAGACTAAACTTACAACCTCTGCATTGGAAGGCAAAGTCTTAACCACTGGACTGTCATGGAAGTCTCTGTCATTTTGTGTGTGTGTGTGTGTGTGTGTGTTTAATCAATTTTCTAATGACCTGCACATAAATGTCTCACTCACAGTAGCTGAAAAACTATAAAATGACATGAATTTACCCAATTAAGTGAAAGACCTTACAATGAAAATTACAATATTTTGATAAAAGGAACTGAACACAACACAAACACATAGAAAGACAGCCCATATTTCTGTACTGCAATAATTCGCTAAAATGTCAATACTACCCAAACCAACTATAGATTCAATGCAATCCCTATCAAAATTGCAATGGCATTCTTCACAAAAATATTAAAAACAAATTCTAAAATTCATAGAACCACAAAAGACCCCAAATAGCCAAAATAGTTCTAAGAATAACAATGCTAAAGGCACAGTGTTTCCTGATTTCAAAATATACTATGGAAAAGTTTAGTCATTCAGTCATGTCCAGCTCTTTGCAACCCCATGGATTATAGCCTACCAGGCTCCTCCATCCATGGGATTTTCCAGTCAAGAATACTGGAGTGGGTTGTCATTTGCTTCTCCAGAGGATCTTCCTGACCCAGGCATTGAACCCGGGTCTCCCACATTGTAGGCAGACGCTTTACTGTCTGAGCCAACAGGGAAGTTAACTATACTATTGAGTTATACAAATTGAAACAGTATAGTGTCAGTATAAAAAATATATACATAGACCACTGGAACAGAATAGAGAGCCAAGAAATAAACTCTCAGATAAATAACTGATATTTGACAAAGAAGCTAAGAATTCTCAATCGGGAAAGAAGAGTCTCTTCAATAAATGCTGTAAGGAAAACTGGTTAACCACAGACAGAAAAGTGAAATTGGACCTGACTAGACACTACTCCTTGGAAGGAAAGTTATGACCAACCTAGATAGCATATTAAAAAGCAGAGACATTACTTTGCCAACTAAGGTCCATCTAGTCAAGGCTATGGTTTTTCCAGTGGTCATGTATGGATGTGAGAGTTGGACTGTGAAGAAAACTGAGTGCCGAAGAATTTTGAAATGTGGTGTTGGAGAAGACTCTTGAGAGTCCCTTGGACTGCAGGGAGATTCAACCAGTCCATCCTAAAGGAGATCAGACCTGGGTGTTCATTGGAAGGACTGATGCTGAAGCTGAAACTCTAATACTTTGGCCACCTGTTTTGAAGAGTTGACTCATTGGAAAAGACTCTGATGCTGGGAGGGATTGGGGGCAGGAGGAGAAGGGGATGACAAAGGATGAGATGGCTGGATGGCATCACCAACTCAATGGACATGAGTTTGGGTAAACTCCGGGAGTTGGTGATGGACAGGGAGTGCTGCGATTCATGGGGTCGCAAAGAGTCAGACAGGACTGAGCGATTGAACTGACTGAGACACTACTCACAATAATTAACTCAAAATGGATTAGAAGCTAAAAAATAAGACCTGAAACTGTAAAACTTTTAGAAGAAAACATAGGAGAAGACCTTGATATTGGTCTTGGCAATGATTTTTTTTTTAATATTATAGCAAAAGCACCGGCAACAAATGCAAGTAGCACTCTATCAAACTAAAAAGCTTCAGCACAGCAAAAGAAACAGGTAAAAATAATGAACAGGCAACTGATAGAATGGGTCAAAAGATTTGAAAATAATATATCTGATAAACTGATAATACCTAACGTATATAACCAGCTCACATAACTCAATAATAACAAAAACAAAAGTGTACAGTTACAAAATAGGCAGAGGACCTGAATAGACCTTTCTTCAAAGAAGAAATACAAGTGGCCAACAAGTACAGGAAAAGATGCTCAATACAACTAGTCATCAGGGAAATGCAAATGAAAACCAAAATGACATGAGTCTTACAGCTGCTAGAATGGCAATTATCAAGAAGAAAAGAGATACCTGATGGTAAGGACTCTGAGAAAAGGGAACCCTTGTGTACTGTCGGTGGGAATGCAAGTTAGTGTAGCTAATATGGAAAACAGTATGGCTGTTTTTCAGAAAATTAAAAATAGACCTACCAAGTGACCCAGCAATCTTATTTCTGGGTATATATTAAAAGGAAATGAAAAGAGGATATGAAAAAGCTACCTGCACTACAGCATTATTACAGCATTATTCGCAATAGCCAAGATATGGAAAAAATCAGTCTCTGTCAATGGAAGAATGAATAAAGAAGACATACAGTAATTCTATATTTTAGTTTATAGTGACACTACCGTTTGGGGGGATTATTTGATAGTATCTACTACAGAGGAACATACACATTTCTTCTGACAATGCCACTCACTGGTATATACCCAACAGAACAGCACAAATTGAAAGTAGCTTCTCTCCCCACAGGCAGTCATACAAGTTCCATTGCTAAGCGAGCTATCACTTCTCCGTTTGATTTTCATTTTCTGCAATTTTGTTGACATGTTGATCATTCTCATGTGATGTATTTTCTCCTCCCTTGCTTTGCCTTTGTTAGTATAAAACTTCTATATTCTCTTACTCATTTTGGTGAAGTGTGCTGAGGGGATGGAGATAATTACTTACTGATCAAAGTATCATGAATGCTAAAAAATAAAAACGATGTAATTTGGTAGCAGGGATCTATAAAATGCAAAATATATAAATATATAATGTGTAAAATATATAAATATAGACTATGTAAAACATATAAATATATAATTACTATATATATATATATTTTAGAAACAGTTTATTTTCCATCAACCAAATTTCCATTTTGGTGGAAGTTTGTGGAACTTCTACAAGTGTTTGGAAGAACAGCTTACGACCACTCAGTGGTGGTTCCTACCCATTCAGTGGCCTGAGCAGTGGGAGCTGCAGACCAGTCTTCAGTGCAAGGCTGAGCACTCGTCTTCAGTGGGAAACTGCTGAATAGGCGCGGAAGGCACTTGCACACCTTCAGACCAGTCTGCTACCTCAGGCTGAGTAGCAGTGAACTCTGGAGCTGGAGCAGTCCCTTCACCCTGAAATTCCTCCTTGGTCACACCCTTCTCAGCTGCTGCCTGCTCTTCCTTTTCAGTCTCTTCAGGATCTCTGTAGAAGTAGAGGTCCGGCATGACCTCCCACGGGTGTTCTCGGGAGACGGTGCCACGCATGCGCAGAACTTCCCGGGCGAGCATCCACATCAGACCCACTGAGTGAGCTTCCTCGTTGAATGGGATGGCAATGTCCCGGCGGTACAGAGGAGAGTCTGTGTTACACAGAGCAATGGTTGGCAGGTTAACGTAAGAGGCTTCTGTGAAGGGTTGGTAGTCAGCCCTGGGATCGGTAACCGCTAGAAGCCTTGGCTCCCTGAACGCGGCCTGGATCTGGTTAGTGAAGGTTCCCGTAGTGAAGCGGCCAGCGATAGGAGTGGCTCCAGTGGGAGCAGCAACCTTCAGCACAGCTCGCTGGCCAGTATTCCTGGAGGATCCGACACTGACATCAGCCGGGTTTTCAATGGCAACAATGGCCCGAGCTACCAACAGAAGCTTCTCCCAGGTCCTCTTCAGATTTATGATGTAGATGCCATCACTTTTCCTTTTGTAGATGTACTGTTCCATTTGGAAGTCAAGGTTGGTGCCACCTAAGTGGGTTCCTGCTGTAAGGAATTTGAGGACATCCTCCTCCTTCATTTGCAGGACATCAAGGGCTCCGGGAGCAGGAGGAAAAGGGGCTGACAGAGGATGAGATGGCTGGATGGCATCACCAACTCGATGGACGTGAGTTTGAGTGAACTCCGGGAGATGGTGATGACAGGGAGCCCTGGTGTGCTGCGATTCAGGGGGTCACAAAGAGTCGGACACTACTGAGCGACTGAACTGAACTGAAGGGCTCCAGACATTGTGAAAGCTTTCCTTTAAGTTACGATGGGAATTCAGGACAACGCTGTATGGACCCCTCTCTGGGACGTGCCCAAAGCTACCATATAATCTAAGAGCTACCAAATAATCTAAATTAATACACAGAGAGGTATCTAAAGCTATCTAAAGAGCTATCTAAAGCTACCAAATAATCTAAGTTAATACACAGCATGTTTAAAAAATACATTTATGATTTGAGGAACTTTAAGTGGTTGCCTAAAATAAAAATAAAAGGTGAGCTGTAACATTAAAAGTACAAAACAATTTTTATAGAATAACATGTATTAAAGGTTCATACAATGAGTATAGTTATTGAAATACCACTACTATTAATGAAGTACATACCTTGCCATATAATTTCGCTTATTGATACCTGAAATTTCAGAAAATTAAATTCTCTGGGTATTGATAGGAATACAGTTTAACAGTATTTCACACACACACACACACACACACACACACAGAGTTTGTCTGCTAAAACAAAATCAAGAAATGTGTGACCTGTCCTGCACATACTATATTTCAAAAATTGAATTGTTAAGCTATATTTTACTAGCAATGTTTTTAGGTTTTCTCTACCATCAGAGAACTTTAAGACAAGGGACCTTGAGAAATCCTGGTTGGCATATCATGTTGTGCACTGCTTACCATCTGATGAAATATTCAATTGTGTATTGTCTGACAGGAACTAATATTAATATAATAGACTGCTTTTCCCTCATAGGTGCTCAATAGTCTGTAAGTTTAGATAAACCTGAATGACTTATTAGTAAAATATGTGATGTGCATCATTTCTAAAACATTAGAACTCAGGAAATTTAATAAACTGGGATAGGCAGTCTCATTACTGTTTTCCTAGATATTACTCTGCAGTTATAAAAATTAAAATTTGCTGTCATGTAAGCAGAGAAGGCAGGTAAGATCAGATAATTGAAAAATAATAACAAAAGGAAAATCCCTAAAACTTAAGGTTAAATAAGCACAAATATTTTGTGTTTTTCTATTAATAATCTATTAATAAATAGTGAAGGAAAATTTCAAGACCAAATACAAGTCTACTAATAATAAAATGTGGATTATGCTTCAAGATATTCAACCTAATTTTCCTTTCAGGGGAGCTCCTATAAAGTACTCATGAGGATAATGTACATAAACTATCCTGTCATGAATTCTAATTTACTTCCACCAAAGAATTGTTTAAAGTGGACTTTCTCTTGAATCTGGGCACAGTACCACCCCACTTCCCCACCTCAGCAACTGTTCATTTCAGTTCAATTCAGTCACTCAGTTGTGTCCGACTCTTTGCGACCCCATGAATCGCAGCACGCCAGGCCTCCCTGTCCATCACCAACTCCCGGAGTTCACTCAGACTCGTGTCCATCAAGTCAGTGATGCCATCCAGCCATCTCATCCTCTGTCAGCCCCTTTTCCTCCTGCCCCCAATCCCTCTCAGCATCAGGATCTTTTCCAATGAGTTAACTCTTCGCATGAGGTGGCCAAAGTACTGGAGTTTCAGCTTCAGCATCAGTCCCTTCAAAGAAATCCCAGGGCTGATCTCCTTCAGAATGGACTGGTTGGATCTCCTTGCAGTCCAAGGGATTCTCAAGTGCGAGGGCTCTGAAAAGTAAGTAGAACCAGACCTAATGGAGAAAACCAAAATCTGTGGTACTACCGAGCTGGTTATGAATTTGCCAGGCTTTCCCCCTTCTCTCCGTCTTTTCCCTGGTGCTTGGGCTGGAGCCTCAGCTGAATGGACTGGAAACCTGGAAGTGGCCACCAGGTCACCGAGCTCCAGCTCACCTTGTCTCTCGAAGTGGGAAATGGAATTCCTAATATTCAGGAGAGAATTAGGAATATATCCCTTCCCTCTTTCTCTCTTTTCCTGTTCTCTCATGTCCAGACCTCAAGTAATTGTGTTGTAGGCTGGTGGTGGTGGTCAGTAATGGGAGCTCACAGAAGACAAAATTCCCAAGAAGGAAAGATCTTCTTCTGCCTTCACTGAAGCTGTGGTTCTGAGAGGGTGGTGTCAACCTTCATTGCATTTTTTTTCCTTCTGTCCTCCTCTCACTTGGTCCTGGATGTAGATCCAGTTGCAGAAGTGCACAGCAGAGTAGAACAAAGAAAGCCCCAGCTAGCTTTCTAGACAAAGGACCTTGAAGAGGAGTCTGAGGGATTCAGAAAGTATTAGGAAGAACATGGAGAGACCAGAGTTTGAGAAAGCAATCCCCATACTTGTTTATGAACCTCTGGGCTTGTTCCCAAACTGCACATACTTGGAACTGATTCTATTCAACAAAGACTTTGAGAAATGAACCAAAAGACTATTACCCAGGTCTCAGACTAGAAGTTTTAAACTTTTGGTTAGGTAAGAGATGACATCAAGATAGAAGATAGACTCTTCTTTTATTTGTTTGTCTATGAGACACAAAAATTATAACATAAACAGACATATATACTGCAAACCCCCATAAGTTGCCTTTAACTAGTATAAAGTAGATACACAGATCTTAGTTTTGCCTCCCACCATTTTTATCATTCACAGATTAATAATTTATATTAAAATAATTTTAAACTGTATTTTTATTTGAGAGATAAGCAACTTTCAAGAAGACAGCATTACAAGGAAAATAATGTCAGAAATACTTCAATAGTCTGAGACTGACAACATGCAGAATTACAATTCTAAAGCCATTTCTAGTATGAAAGTAAGGTAAGTGTTTTTATTCTGAAAGTTCAGATAAGGTGTGGGGAACAAAGGTTTATATTAGCAGTTTTTAGGATTAGACACCATTTTTATTTTTATACCAGTTTAAATAGAATCTAATAATAATAATGGCACAAAATAAAAAGCTAACCACAGTTGTTCCTAAAAATACTTAGCACTTTTTAAGTGTTCTAACATTCATTTCCTTATACTATTTTTATTTCATTTGGTGTTCTTAGGTATATTTTAGTCAACCAAAATAAAGTCTGCCTGAATACTACTTCCTTGCTGTTTAGCAGTGCTTTTAAAATGTGTGCCTACTGAGTCTATCATCTTATTTTCAGGTACTCTGAAATAAGATGCTGTTTAAAATTTTAGTCTCTTATCACAGATTCTTATTTCTATTGCACTATTTTTTCTAGACATCCAGTAATATCAGTTTTCAGCTTTTTCTGTCAGTATTCCTTTTTTTGCATATTCCTTAAGTCAGAGTAAATCTACTTTTCTGAGTCAGTAAAATCACTGTCAAAGAGAAAACACCTTGTGATCCACTGGATGATACAAGAGTAATAATAGCTACAGCAAAACCATTTATAATTATTGAACATTCAAAATAGGTCTGATGTGCAAAACTCTTTCTATATATTTTTTATAATTCTATACATTTCTATATACTTTTCTATACAAAAATTAGTTACAAAGGATAATAAAGTGTGTGACTTTTGGAACTAGATTACATGGCTTTGAGTTCTCTTGTATTTTACTAACCCTGTCATTTCAGGCAGCTTATTTTTCTGTGCATCTTTTTCCTCATCTGTAAAATGAGGCACCTAGCTGAGAGGTTAATGTGAGTATTTAATGAATCAATACACATAGTAATCAGAAGGGTGCCTGGCATATTATTATGAAGATGAAGAAACTGAAATTAATCAAAGTATAACATCTTGCTATGGCAGACTGTGTTTTCCAAAAATGTCTCTAATAATACTTCTCACTCTATATTTCCTTCTGACAATGTCGATAGATGCTCTGCCCCATTATAAAGCAGACGTTACTTTGCTGACAAAAATCCATCCAGTTAAAGCTATGGTTTTTCCAGTAGTCATGTATGGATATGAGAGCTGGACTATAAAGAAAGCTGAACGCCGAAGAATTGATGCTTTTGAACTGTGGCATTGGAGAAGACACTTGAGAGTCCCTTAGACTCAAGGAGATCAAACCAGTCCATTCTAAAGGAAATCAGTCCTGAATATTTAATGGAAGGACTGATGCTGAAGCTGAAACTCCAATACTTGGGCCACCTGATGCAAAGAACTGACTCACTGGAAAAAACCCTGATTCTGGGAAAGATCGAAGGCAGGAGGAGAAGGAGATGGCAGAGGATGAAATGGTTGGATGGCATCACTGATTCGATGGACTTGAGTTTGAGCAAGCTCTGGGAGCTGGTGATGGACAGGGAAGACTGGTGTTCTTGGGGTCACAAAGAGTTGGGCACGACTGTGAGACTGAACTGACTGACCCTTCCCCATAAAGAGCTCAGGCCTGTAGTAACAGTGAGTTTCTAGGCAAAGTCATAAAAGGTGATAGAGCCTCCGCCTGTTTCTTTTGGGATGGTTACTTTTAGAAGCTAGCCGCCATGCCAAGGGGAAGGTCAAGCAGCCATGAAGAGGCCCATGTCTTTGGTGCATGGCTGTGCTGAGCTCCCAGTTATCTGCCATCATCACCCTGTCAGCCAGGTTACTGGGCTACCTGGGATGTAGATGTTCCAGGCCCCAGTAAAGCTGCCCCAGATAATGCAGCCTGAAACAGAGAACTGTCCTAGCTGAATCTTGCTCAACTTTACAAGTAAAAACAAATGTTTGTTGTTGTTTAAAGTCACTAAGTTTGGGGGACTTTCTTATGAAGATCTGAGAGTCTGGGACACTTGCTGAAGGTCATATGGTGGAAGAACCAAAAATTAAAGCCTAGCTCCATTCCTATCTCTTGAGTTCTCATCATAGAGTACATTATGTACCTGTTGTAGTTGGAACAGCATGCCTGCTTTGTTATCTAGGGCAGTGAAAGATTGAACCACAACTTTTAAAGGACAATCAGTGATGGTCTTTGGGTTTTAAATAACTGCTGTACCTAAAAATACACTTTCGTGGGATTTAGTTGACAGAGATAGTTTTAATTGATGGCTTTATGTTCTCTTGGGAACTTTCCTTTTTGGTAAGAAGCAAAATAAATATAGCTTTATTCAGACCATTAGAAATAAAAATGTACTCCACAACACTTTTTTTTTCATAAAAAATGCTTTGTGTACACATAACCCTTCATTTTATGGAAAAAGTAAGCAAGACATTTTATCTTTCAACATAGAATTGAAGAATAGACTCATCATAAAATGGTCTGTATGCGTGATTTCAACATTTTGATAAAACTCACTCATCACTGCTCTAAGTCTCATATACTCTGACACGTCAGTAAAGTTTGACAACCATATTTTCTGCTGGCTTAGCAACAAACTTACAATCCATTCTTCAATCTGACAATTGTGAATGTCCTGCTGTCATGTATTTATGGTATTTTTATAGTTGAATAGTATAAAAAACTAATGTAAAAATTATTAAACAATATGCTATAATTTTTTTACTAACAAGAAGATAATTTATTTTTAAAGAATTACTAAGCATATTGATATAATAATCACAATTTATTGTCCACTACAAGTCGGTATTTTATAAACATTACTATATTTAACTCTTACAAAATATTCAGTGATGTAAATATTAATATTTTCATTGTACAAATGAAGAGACAAAGTCTTTAATAGTTGTTCCATGTCACAGAGATGACAGATGAACAAGTCAGTATTTGAAGACAGGGTTTTGATTCTTAAGTCTAAACTTTGGAACAATGCTCATTGCTATATAAAAATAAATGTGTGTACCAAAACATGCACATACAAATATATACTATATATACATACTTTTACTCCTAGCAATATTTGTTTTTTCTCTTCCTCTGTAACCTACCACTGAAATTGTCACCTGAATTCTGCATTTTGATATTTGCTATTTCTAGTTCTATATAAAAAGGCATATCTTTTCCACTATATTGCAAATTACTTAAAAATAAGGTTTCTATGTATGGCATTGCAGTGAGACAGTACTATAGACAGAGAAGAGGATCAAACATAAGTTCTATGGATTATATCTATATAATAATACACTTATTAGTTGAAATTATGTGAGAATATTATAAAGCTTAGCAAAGCAGATCTTCAAAAATGTTTATCTGCTTTTCTTAAAAATTATCAAGATAAAGTACTATAATATGACTTAAAATTTCTAAACTTTTTTGTTGAATCTATAACACCTTAAGTCAGAATTCAGACAGTATCACTTCCTATTTTCCATATAAATTTGAGATGATTACATTACATCATTGGCTGAATTGTAAATGGAAATTTCCATTGTATTTTCACTATATGTAGCCCTCCTTTTTATAGTTAAACTGCAGTACCTGAAATTCATAATGATATTTTGAATTTAACTTCATATTTAATATTGCAATTATGTTTGTAAATTGTTTTATTGAAGTATAGTTCACTTATATTAGTTTCAGGTGTACAATGGTTATTCAATATTTTTGTAATCCATATAAAGTTAAGTATTGGCCATGTTCACTGTACTGTATATTACATCATTGGATTTAATTTTATACCTAGTACTTTGTACTTCTTAATTTTCTTCCCTTACTCTTCCTGTCTTCCCTTTCCTCCCTCAACTGGTAACCACTTGCTCTCTGTAAGTCTGTTTTTGTTTTGCTATATTCTTTATTTTTTTAGATTCTACCTATAAGTGAAAACATTCAATATTTATCTTTCAATCTCAGGCTTCTTTCACTAACTTAATTCTTTCACTAACAATACTTTCAGGGTTCATCCATGTTTTTACAAATGGCTAAATTTCATTCTTAATGGCTGAGTAATATTCCCATATATGCATATATATATATATATATATTATACCACATTTTCTTTATCCATTCACCTGTTGCTAGGGCTCCTCATATGTGGCTGAAAAGCCTTGTCCTCTAGGAAGGATGAATCCCTGGCCCTGTGATGCCCCCTCCTCTTCTGAGTCATCCATGCAGGGTGCAGGCCTCCACTAGATGATTTCTATCCCTTCTACTAGACTCTTTTTTTTTTTTTTCCCTGTACAGCCTTGGTTGTAGAGCTGTTGCTAATCTTCAGGTTATTCTCAGTGAGTAGTCATAAAACCATCGGTAATCATTAGTTATACTCATTTCACCTGTAACTCACCTTTAGTAATCAAGGTCATTGTAATTCCTGCTACAAAAGACATGCAAATCCTCCACGTGACATGGAGCATAAATGATAAGATGTTTGCCTAAGCTGTTTTCCAGAACTTGGAGTCTTCTGTGTCTAGGTTTGGAGAAGGCAATGGCACCCCACTCCAGTACTCTTGCCTGGAAAATCCGATGGACGGAGGAGCCTGGTGGGCTGCAGTCCATGGGGTCGCTAAGAGTTGGACAGGACTGAGTGACTTCACTTTCACTTTTCACTTTCATGCATTGGAGAAGGAAATGGCAACCCACTCCAGTGTTCTTGCCTGGAGAATCCCAGGGACAGAGGAGCCTGGTGGGCTGCCGTCTCTGGGGACGCACAGAGTCAGACACGACTGAAGCGACTTAGCAGCAGCAGCAGCAGTGTCTAGTTTGGCTGAGCTAGTTAAGACCATTAACTTTTCAACTGGGGATGCACGAATATTCTTTTGAATATGCAGAGGCCTGTGGCTTCCTTATGGCTGCACAGAACAGCAATTATCACAGTTTTTTTTCAATCACTTTTTCCCACACGCCTCATGCCTCAGACCTCCTAGCTTCTTTATTCTTTATCCCATAAGAACCCCGAGCCTCAGGCTTTCAGGAAGATGGATTTGAGACCAGTTCTTATATTTCCTCACTTGGCTGCCTTGTGAATAAACTCTCTTTTTGGGGTAAACTCTATGCCCCAATGTTTTGGCTTGCTGTGCACTGGACAAAATGACCCCTGTTTGGTAATATTTGCTCTATATATAGTTCTAGTTTTGATGTTTGCCAGGGGAGGTGGTGAGCTCAGGTTCTTCCTACTCTTCGATCTTGATCCCTGCTTCTATTCCCATGTTTGTATGTTGAATAACAACTAATGGTGTACTAAATGGTACTTTATTTACTTCCTTTCTATTAATATTTTAAAATAACTTACAAAACCTTGGTTTACATTTCACTGAAATGTTCTGGAAATGCTGAATTGAAGCACACTGGAACAGCATCTTCTATCTAGTATGAGTAGAGTACCAATATTGATCTAGTATGGTTTGGATATGACAGATTCTTATGGATCACAAGGATGCAGTCAAGGGTGAAATGTTGTATGCAGTAACAGCATACACTCAAGATTCATAGCCTGTGATACATTGCTTTCAACAGCTCTATATGGCTTGGTTTCTTAGCAGAAACTAAGATGGGCAGGTTTCACAGATGCACAGATGTCATGTGTCTGATCAGAATATGGCCTCTTTATTTGGCTTATATCTAGTTCTACACAAGTAGAACCATTCCATATATTAATGCTCTTGGCCAGAGCCTGAATTTCCCAGTAAGTATTTACACCCAGGCAGATCATATATAAGCTGGTGTTTGGATAATCCAATTTTCATGACAAACAGGTTGGACTATAAAACCAGTTATAACATTTTATGAACTTGTAATAAGTGTTTTTATTTGAAAAGTAGGAACCACAGAAGAACTTTGCTATTACAGAGCTATAAATTCCATTAATCAGAAGCTGTGTACATGCAAAATTTTTGTGTAATTCTTTTGTATATATCGTTTTGTGTAAATCCTCTGTATACATATTTATAAGTATTTTAAACACAGTAAAGCAATTCTTAGCAGACTTTCATTTATGCAACTCCAAACTCTAATTAATCTACTTAATACACTTACATGGGCTTCTCTGGTGGTTCAGATGGTCAGATTTCCTTAAATTGGGACATTTTAGACACTAAGGTCAAAGAAGCTATTGGACCAAGTGACTGCACTACGAACATACACAACTTTGTCTGTCTTTGCTCTCTGCTGCAAGTGCATATTACAATATTACACATGCCTACATTATAGCAGGTTTTTTTTTTCTTTGCAGTGGTTTGATTCCATGACCTAGTCAATAGTGTGTGAGCACTTGCAAGAATAAAATATATATGTTAAAGTTCTCATCCTCTAACACAGTGCTTAGTACATATTGGGTGCTCAATAAATATTTGTTAAATAACTGATTAAATTAGTGGTCTTTGATATTCTTTGACTTATAAAACAAAATTTTAATATTACAAATGTATTAGTTTGTAATTTAATGGTTAATATTACAAAATTATGAATATTCTGATACAGTTTTTTTAACAGGGCAGGAACACTTGCAAAGCACCTGGAATTAACATAGTACTTTATTGCATCCCTTATTAAAGAAATATCACATTCAAGCACTATTTAGAAAATTTATCCTAAATTTAGTATGGGCTTTTATTTTGAAACCTGCAATTTTAGAACTCTTGCCTCAAATTGTCATGTTGATGAACATATTCAGCTCTCATGTTTGACTGAATGTTTTAATTTAAATGCATATGTAATTTTCATTTTTTGCACCTTTACAAGCTGTAGAATTAATATAAAAATAACAATTCTGTTGCAGAAACCATTTAGCTGATACTGCATTTTTAATATAAATTTATTTATTTTAATTGGAAGCTAATATAATACAATATTGTATTGGTTTGCCATAAATTGACATGAATCTGCCATGGGTGTAGATGTGTTCCCCATCCTGAACCCTCCTCCTACCTCCCTCCACATCCCATCCTTGTGGCTCATCCCAGTGCACCAGCCCCGAGCATCCTGTATCATGCATCGAACCCAGACTGGTGACTGGTTTCAAATATGATAATATACATGTTTCAACGCCATTCTCCCAAATCATCCCACCCTTGCCCTCTCCCACTGAGTAAAAAAAACTGTTGTAGACATCTGTGTCTCATTTGCTGTCTTGATACAGCGTTATCATTACCATCTTTCTAAATTCCATATATATGTGTTGATTATGCTGTATTGGTGTTTTTCTTTCTGGCTTACTTCACTCTGTATAATAGGCTCTAGTTTCATCCACCTCATTAGAACTGATTCAAATGTATTCTTTTTAATGGCTGAGTGATACTCCATTGTGTATATGTACCACACCTTTCTTATCCATCCATCTGCTGATGGACATCTAGGTACACATATCTCTTTCAATTCTGGTTTCCTTGGTGTGTATGCCCAGCAGTGGGATTGCTGGGTCATAAGGCAATTCTATTTTGAGTTTTTTAAGGAATCTCCACACTGTTCTCCATAGTGGCTGTACTAGTTTGCATTCCCACCAAGAGTGTAAGAGGGTTCCCTTTTCTCCACACCCTCTCCACCATTAATTGCTTGTAGACTTTTGGATAGCAGCCAATCTGACTGGCGTGAAATGGTACTTCATTGTGGTTTGGATTTGCATTTCTCTGATAATGAGTGATGTTGAGCATCTTTTCATGTGTTTGTTAGCCATCTGTATGTCTTCTGCAGAGAAATGTCTGTTTAGTTCTTTGGCCCATTTTTTGATTGAGCCGTTTATTTTTCTGGAATTGAGCTGCAGGAGTTGCTTCTATATTTTTGAGATTAAATCTTTATCAATTGCTTCATTTGCTATTATTTTCCCCCATTCTGAAGGCTGTCTTTTCAGCTTGCTTATAGTTTCCTTTGTTGTGCAGAAGCTTTTAATTAGGTCCCATTTGTTTATTTTTGCTTTTATTTCCAATAGTCTGGAAGGTGGGTCATAGAGGATTCTGCTGTTCATTTTCAAGTACAGTCACCTTTGATTATATTCAAGTGGAGCAACTTTGGTAAATGTATAACTATCTGCAGTTATTATGCACTCAACATATAATAGAGAAGTCAATGGTACAGGTAGTATAAGACCCAGTCCCTGAAAAGGTAATGACTATACACTTCAAGTTATATGATGATATTAGTCACTATGTGATTACATCACAAATGGTACAGATGATAAATGCCTGGTGTTTCAAGAAGAAACACATTAATGTCAGGTGGAGTAGATTAAATTGGCCTAGAGTTGTGGCATTTTAACTGGACTTTTTCTGTAGAAAGATAGAATAAGATTAAGAATTAAAGAAAAATGATCTGGAAATGAAACTGAGTATCACAAGTTCCAAATATGGAGAGGATACCAACTTTGATGAAATGAAGAAATGACAGTGGAAAGAAGAGAAATATAAAGTAGTTAAAGGGGGATGGTTATTAAAAGTGTTATAAGACAGCTTAAAGAAGTTTATATTAATTAATGGATACAGAAACATTTGAAAAAAAGGATGCAAGTTTATTTGAACTGGAGTCTTCTAACAGTGCACCAAATGTATCAAAGAGATGTGAGATGCGAAGTATTAGGACCAGTTGGGAGACTAAGGCCTTGATCTGGAGAATATTTAACAACTAAAGAAGAGTGGTAGCGGTGAAAGAAGGAAATACTACATTGTGATGACATATGATTTTAAGAAATAGTCTAGACAAAGAATAAGGTTGAGATTAAGTACAATTTATTTATTTATTTATTTATTTTTAAATTTTATTTTTACTTTATTTTACTTTACAATACTGTATTGGTTTTGCCATACATTGACATGAATCCACCACGGGTGTATACGAGCTCCCAATCCTGAATCCCCCTTCCACCTCCCACCCTATATCATCTCTCTGGATCATCCCCATGCACCAGCCCCAAGCATTTAAACATATTTATTAACAATTTTTAATATACTTAATGATGTTGAGTCTATCACTGTGATAAAATTGGGGGCTTTTGCCATTATAATTCAGATCCTATTTCAACCAATATTATCTGAATATAATATTTCTTATTTAAGTATATTACAATCCCCTGGAGAAGGGAAAGGTTATCCACTCCAGTATTCTGACCTGTAGAATTCCATGGACTATACAGTCCATGGGGTAGCAAAGAGTCAGACACGACAGACTTTCACTTTCACTGGCTGACATATATTGCCTTATTTAACAACTGTAAATCTGAATTTACTCATCTGTAAAATGAGATGTTAATAGACCTAACTGTTGGGATATACAAAATAATTTATATATCAGTTGTTTCCTAGCTCATTATAAGCAATGGATAAATATTCTATCCATAAGTTTTAAGGTCAAGCATTCTACAAAAATTTACAATGTCCAAGAAAGAAACTCTCATACTCAAATAGTCAGGAAATTAGCTGTAATGGTTAAACCAAATATCCCCAGTCATGTATATCGTAAATGAATAGTCATTTTCCAACAAAAGAATTAAAAATGTATAATATAATACTATCAGTTCAGTTGAGTTGCTCAATCATGTCCGACACTTTGTCACCCCATGACTGGAGCAGGCCAGGTCTCCCTGTTCATCACCAACTCTTGGAGTTTACTCAAACTCATGTCCATTGAATCAGTGATGCCATCCAACCATATTATCCTCTGTCGTCCCCTTCTCCTGCTGCCTCCAATCTTTCTCAGCATCAGGGTCTTTTCAAATGAGTTAGCTCTTAGTAACAGGTGGCCAAAGTATTGGAGTTTCATCTTCAACATCTGTCCTTCCAATGAATATTCAGAACTTATATCCTTTAGGATGGAAAGGACTCTCAAGAGTCTTCTCCAACACCACAGTTCAAAAGCATCAATTCTTCAGCTCTCAGCTTTCTCTATGGTCCAAATCTCACATCCATATATGACTACTGGAAAAAACATAGCTTTGACTAGATGAACCTTTGTTGGCAAAGTAATGTCTCTGCTTTTTAATATGTTGTGTGGGTTGGTCATAACTTTCCTTTCAAGGAGTAAGCGTCTTTTAATTTCATGGCTACAGTCATCATCTGCAGTGATTTTGGAGCCCCCCAAAATAGTCTGCCACGGCTTCCACTGTTTCCCCATCTATTTGTCATGAAGTGATGGGACTGGATGTCGTGATCTTAGTTTTCTGAATGTTGAGCTTTAAGCCAACTTTTCACTTTCGTGAAGAGGCTCTTTAGTTCTTCTTCACTTTCTGCCATAAGGGCGGTGTCATCTGCATAGCTAAGGTATTGCTATTTCTCCTGGCAATCGTGATTCCAGCTTGTGCTTGATCTTGCACACTGTTTATTATGATGTACTCTGCATGTAAGTTAAATATGGAGAGTGACAGTATACAGTCTTGACACACTCCTTTTCCTATTTGGAACTAGGCTGTTGTTCCATGTCCAGTTCTAACTGTTGTTTCCTTACCTGCATGCAGATTTCTCAAGAGGCAGGTCAGGGGTCTGATACTCCCATCTCTTTTAGAATTTTCCACATGTTATTGTGATCCACACAGTCAAAGGCTTTGGCATAGTCAATAAAGCAGAAATAGATGTTTTTCTGGAACTCTCTTGCTTTTTTGAGGATCCAGCAGATCTTGGCAATTTGATCTCTGGTTCCTCTGCCTTTTCGAAAACGAGCTTGAACATCTGGATGTTCACAGTTCATGTATTCCTGAAGCCTGGCTTGGAGAATTTTGAGCATTACTTTGCTAGCATTTGAGGTGAGTGCAATTGTGTGGTAGTTTGAGCATTCTTTGGCATTGCCTTTTTTTGGATTGGGATGAAAAGTGACCTTTTCCAGTCCTGTGGCCACTGCTGAGTTTTCCAAATTTCCTGACATATTGAGTGCTGCACTTTCACAGCATCATCTTTTAGGATTTGAAATAGCTCAACTGGAATCCTGTCACCTCCACTAGCTTTGTTTGGAGTGATACTTCCTAAGGCCCACTTGACTTCACATTCTAGGATGTCTGGCTCTAGGTGAGACATAGTGATTTTCTGGGTCTGAAGATCTTTTTTGTAAAGTTCTGTGTATTCTTGCCACCTCTTCTTAATATCTTCTGCTTCTGTTAGGTCCATACCATTTCTGTCCTTTATTGAGCCCATCTTTGCATGAAATGTTTCCTTGGTATCTCTGATTTTCTTGAAGAGATCTCTGGTGTTTCCCATGCTATTGTTCTCCTCTATTCTTTGCACTGATCGCTGAGGAAAGTTTTCTTATTTCTCCTTGTTAGTCTTTGGAACTCTGCATTCAAATGGGTATACCTTTCCTTTTTGCTTCTCTTCTTTCATGGCTATTTGTAAGACCTCCTCAGGCAGTCATTTGCTTTTTTGCATTTCTTTTTTTGGGGGATGGTCTTGGTCCCTGTCTCCTGTACAATGTCATGAACCTCCATCCATAGTTCATCAGGCACTCTATCAGGTCTAGTCCCTTAAATCTATTTCTCACTTCCACTGTATAATCATAAGGGATTGGATTTAGGTCATTCTTGAATGGTCTATTGGTTTTCCCTACTTTTTCAATTTAAGTCTGAATTTTGCAATAAGGAGTTCATGATCTGAGCCACAGTCAGCTCCTGGTCTTGTTTTTGTTGACTTTATAGAGCTTCTCTATCGTTGGCTGCAAAGAATATAATCAATCTGATTTCGGTGTTGGGCATCTGGTGATGTCCATATGTAGAGTCTTCTCTTGTGTTGTTGGAAGTGCATGTTTGCTATGACCAGTGCATTCTCTTGGCAAGATAATTTCAGCCTTTGCCCTTCTTCATTCTGTACTCTAAGGCCAAATTTGCCTGTTACTCCAGGTGTTTCTTGACTTCCTACTTTTGCATTCCAGTACTCTATAATGAAAAGGAAATCTTTTTTGAGTGTTAATTCTAGATGGTCTTGTAGGTCTTCATAGAACCATTCAACTTCAGCTTCTTCAGCATTACTGGTAGGGACATAGACTTGGATTACTGTGATATTGAATGGTTTGCCTTGTAAATGAACAGAGATCATTCTGTCATTTTTGAGAAATGCATCCAAGTTCTGCATTTTGGACTCTTTCATTGACTATGATGGCTACTCCATTTCTTCTAACGGATTCTTGCCCACAGTAGTATATATAATGTTCATCTGAGTTAAATTCACCCATTCCATTCCATTTTAGTTTGCTGATTCCTAAAATGTCAACATTCACTCTTGCCATCTCCTGTTTGACCACTTCCAATTTGCCTTGATTCATGGACCTAACATTCCAGGTTCCTATGCAATATTGCTCTTTATAGCCTTGGAGCTAGTTTCCATCACCAGTCTCATCCAAAACTGGGTGTTGGTTTTGCTTTGGCTCTGTCTTTTCATTCTTTCTGGAGTTATTTCTCCACTAATCTCCAGTAGCATATTGGACAGCTACCCACCTGGGATCTTCATCTTCCAGTGTCTTATCTTTTTGCCTTTTCATACTGTTCATAGTGTTTGAAGGAGGTCACCATTATCTTCATTACCTCCACCATAGTTTGGCCCCAGGTAAACAGCAGGGAGGGAACACAGCTTCACCCATCAACAGAAAATTGAATTAAAGATTTACTGATCATGACCCCGCCCATCAGAACAAGACCCTGAGAGTCTCTGGTGGGAATAGGGTTTGATTCCAAATGCGAATTCTCCCCTCCTACCATCTTGCCTGTGCTCTCCTTTGCCCTTGGACATGGGGTATCTCCTCATGGCCCATCCAGCGAAGTGAAGCCACTGCTCCTGACCTTGGACATGGGGTATCACTTCATGGCTGCTCCAGCAAAGTCTAGCTGCCGCTCCTGTCCTTGTATATAGGGGATATCTTCCCAGCTGCTAGCCTCTCCAGTGCCACACAGCTGCTGCTGGCCATACTGTTCATACTATTCATGATACTATAATGACTCTTAATAAAATATATTCTTACATATCAAATGCACTTGAAAATTTAACAAACATGTTTAAGTTTTGCAATGTCTGATTGTAGTCAACTATTTACACTCAGTGTTCTTTAACTTTCATATCCTCTTATAATAAAAACAAATGAGACAAAGTTAAATAAAAAAACTAAGAGTATATTAGTTTTGCTTTCTGGTAGAAAGGTAACCTAGGAGAAAGAAGTCTTTACATATTTTCTAATTCAGTGGAATAAAAGTTGTTGCCTGAGACAAGTGAATTTAATTTTGTTGTAATATAATTTATTGGTTGAAGTAAGTCCAAGATTTAGATCAGAATTACATTACCTAATATTACCCAATTTTTAATACCCAATTTTTTATGTGAACTTTTAAGAAAAATTTAAGGCTGTTAAATAGATCTATAACACACCCACACATTTCTCCCCTTCTCTTATCCTGTATGAAGACCACATCTTCCAATCAAGTCATCTTAAAGATCAGTATGGAAAACCTGCCTATTATAAATGAACCCACTTAAAACCTATTCCAGAATGGATTCCCTCAACCAAACATAGATAGTTTACTCTGTTTATTCAGTGAACACTGATGAGTGCATAAAGTCTTTGGTTTATAAATTATTTTTATTTCTTCACAATTCCTTTCTATGGGATATGAGTGTCTTTGTTTTTTCCTCAAGATGATGGAGACCACTTTATCATAGGACTCCAGGAATTTTTCTCCATGTTAAATTCTCACAGGAAGAATAAAGAACTTCCTTTATCATCCTGACAGATACCCTAGTTCCAGATATCCTGGATTCAAATCTTGATCCATCCACTTACTAACTTTGTGACCTTAGAAAAGTTAGTTAATTAATTTCTCTGTATCTCATTTTCTCATATATGAAATAGTTGTAAAAACAGCACTTAGCTTGTACAAGCATCTTGAGAATTAACTAAGATACCAGTTTTAAGCACCTGGTATCTGGCCCATGGTGCTATATAATGATTCTCTTAAGCATACTATTATTTAACTATGTGATGGATATTTATATTTTTGAAGTCTAAAGCCTAAGAAATCATACTATTTGGAAAATGATAGCTATTTAATGCATAAGCAAATATTTCATAATTTCACTATTTCTTAAATAAAACAGTATTGCGTTTCATATGGATAACATTTACTCTTTTCGACATTCTAGAGTCATTTCAAGGTTTAAAATATTCTGTCATTTAGTGAAAAAGATAATTGTACAAACATTTTATCATTTCTTTCTCATCCATCATTTTTCCAAAGCAAAAGACTAAGAGGGATTATGAAATGTTTAAGACATTGGTAATTAAAGATGATCCTTTTTTTTTTTTGGTACCAACACATTACTTTATTTTTTTTAATTGTACAGAAAAAAAGGAAATCTGTGGAGTGTAATCTATGACATACAGTCACCCTGTCCAGTATGCAGGAAGCCATGGGAACCCAAGCAGGAGGAGCTTGAGATAGGCAGCTGTGCTTCGCAGAAGTAAGACCTACTCACACAATGACACGCGAGGTGGAAAAACCTTCAGCTCCCTTTGTTCGCCAGTGTGTCTTGGTACAAAATAATACATTTTCGAACAGCATTCCTCTTTTACAAAGAGGAGACATAATTTTCTTTAGAAGATAAAGCTTATTCCTCAGAATTACATGTTGGAAAAGTTACAGAGCTGGACTTAAACTTTTCCAAGTTTGGCATTTTTCCTCAACAGAATCATTCCTCAGATCTCCACCCCTTAAACATTTCACCAGCTTTTTCTGGAATTTAATCTCTTTCCTTCTTCTTGAATATCATGATCAGAACCATCTGTAGTGTACTGGAGCAGGGACACTATACTTTGGTTCCATACTTTGCTTTGTGCCAACTTTTCCACTCTTACAATCTTTATAAATGTAAAAAGTCTTATGTGGTCTCCTAACTTTGCTTCCAGCAGGCAAATTACCTTATCCATTCCTGTGGTTCCAACTCCAAAATAGATGCCTCTCCACTGCTAGAACCTAAGTCCATATCCTTATGATCTTTGGCCTGCGTGATTCCAGTGACTCTTTCCTCCTGTGCACACAGCATCTTACACCATAATTTTGAACAGAGTGATCTTTTAAAAAACCTAAGTCAGTATTTGAGAGCATACACTGTAAAGGATCTTTACTGCTTAAACTCTCGAACTGCTAGAATTATATTTTTAATAAAAATCAATTATTTACACAGCTGAAAGGGTAGTTCTATAAGATATGGGCCCTCCTACCCTCTTCAATCCCTCTCTTCCATCTCATCTATTTTTCAGCCATACTGGGCTTCTTGCTCCTTCTGGAATGCGCCAAACATATTTATGCTTTAGGCCTGATCATCTAGTCAGTCTCTTTCTTATCATATCACATGTTCTCATTTTCTTCATAATATTACTACAACTTGAATTTATTTTGCTTATTTTTTAGTTTAATTTTATTGCCATTATTAAGAGTAAGAAACATCATTCTTGTTTACAACTTGTCTTCACACCTAGGACAGAACTTGCAATAGGAATGTGAAGTATTTATTGAATAAGAGGATATGACTCTTATGGTCAATATATGTTCCACTGTCTTCCAGCTCAATTATCAGTAAATCACTACCACTATTCACTACAGAAGTTATGTCCGTTCTCCAACAAACCCTCAAGATGCCCCTACTAGGGCTTGGACCTCAGACTTCTTCAGAGTCCTCTCAATCAATTTCAACAGTTCTCTCTTATTTCTGTAATAAACATGGTCTTTGTTCGCAGAAAGAGAGCCTTTTTTTTTTTAATATCATAAAGTAGTTTCTAGTATAAAGAGCATGTAAGAGTTCTATCTGAGGGGAAATATTCATTTATGTTTCTAACCTTTCAGTAATTTTCCTTAGTTTATATAATGCAATTTTCTCTATTATTCTGTCATCTCCTTGAGGCTTTATCTTTTGCTTGTGTGGAACCCTCAGATGTGAAAGCAACATCGTCAGCATGTTTGGTTATGTGTGTATGCATTAGAGTGCCTAGTTAGAATACCTTGCCAACGATGAGCAATCAAAAATTATGAGCTGGTGATGAAGATTCTGGTCCTTATGTGCCTATGTGCCAGCATTAATTCAGGCGGTGAGGAATTTATGTCTTCACTGGGGACTGGGTATTGGGAAATGTAAGGGTTGTGTGTTGCTGCTTATAACAGCACTTTCTTAATTAAGATTGGAAGCCAGATTTAGCTCTTCTTAATATGTATTATTGCCTTACAGATGAGAATACTGAGGCAGAGCAGTAAGATGAAAGATGCAAGCAGTTTAATTATAATATCTTAGAGTTACACAGAAAAGATAATTCTATTCCTCTAGAAAAAAATGGTTATTAATGTACTGAAGAGAATTTAATATTGTTTTCTGGGGATTTTCCTTTCAAGTATATTTCCTAGATAAATAACAATATTTTTAGACATATTTACTTTTCTTTAGTAATAAATAATGCTCCACTGATTTAATGTTTTATTTTCTCTAGAAGATAAGCTAATGTGAAGCAGGTGTCTTGCATAAATTTTAGAGTGGATAAAAGTACTCCAATTAAGGATTCAACTTTTGTAAAAAGTATTAAAAGATTTTAGGCTTCAGGTAACTTTCATTGTTCCTATATTGATTGCAACTATGAAAAAGAGCCTAAATATTTAATAAAATATTTAAGATTGAAGAAATAAACAAGACCAATGCTAATAAAAAGATACCCTGAGACAATTGTTCACTGTTGTCAGATTTATAGACGTGCTTAATGAGTAGACTACTTAAGTGATTTAAGAGACTTTAGAAAAACTGACAAGGGTTACTGCTTGATAACTCATTGGAGGAAATGAAATTTTCATTTACCAAATTCCATAAAATACATCTGGATATACTAGATACACTCATGCTGAAATGCAATACAACTGTCCAACTGATAAATTAGCTTGTATTTGCTTGGTTATTGAAAAATAGATAAAATCCACAAATTGAGCAATCAGAAATTAGACATGTTTTCTCTACTTCTTAAGATGCAATTTGATTATAATTCATAATTTCTGAACCAAAGTACCTTAGGCCTTATGCCAAATTTTTACTACTTAAACCAGCCATTATACTTTGGCCTAATTAAAAATAAACTGCACAGAACTCAAATTTTCACATCTGCCCTATCTCTGCCTTCAGCAGGCAATTAAAACTATGTCCACACTAGCCTTGTGTTTAAGATATATATATATATATATTTCTTTTTTAAAAATTTATTCATTTTAATTGGAGGCTAATTACTTTATATTTCAACCAGTGGATTGCAGGCTCCTAGAGTGCAAAATGTATGCCATATTCATCTCTGTATCCTCTTACACCTAACATAGGGCCTCTGACATAGTCTGCTGAACAGGAGTAAACTTTCCATTAATTTCTATTGAATTAAATTGGATGAGAGGAATGAAAAACTATACTAAGAATCTGGGTAATAGAGACTGTCAGTCAGTGTGTAATTAAGCAGTACAGGTAAAAATGCTGAGCGTGCATGCTTGCATTGCTGGAGGGAACACAGTCACAGAGGCTGCCAGATTGAAAGCACTATAGGACAGAAATTTATAATGTACTGAACATTCAATATATACCAGGCATGTGGTGAAACATGCACTGTCTCAGTCAATAAGTCACAGATAATTTATAAGGTAGAAAGGATTTATCTTATTACGATATACATGAGAAGTGTGAAGCACTATGGTGTTATGGTTAAGACCTCATTGATTCTGCCTACAGACTTGAGTTTAATTCCTAGTTTTGCCAATTAAAACCTCTCTGTAGCACTGACTCAGGTAGGCACCTAGAGGGCAACTGGGAAATATTTTTCAAAATTTAAAACAGATTTTTGACTCTGCTATCAAATCTCTATTAAGGAATTCCTCTTACACTCGAGTGAGCACCTGGATTAACACACTTCACAATCTGGGCCTGGGAAGCAAGCCTTCATGACCTCTTGCTGACTATCAATCAACATACAGCAACCCTACACTATTTTTCCCCCAAACACATTGTGTGTTCTCCAGAACCTCTTTAAGTGCCTTGTTGCTGTAGTTTTTCAGTTGCTAAGTCATGTCCAACTCTTTGTGATCCCATGGATTCCAGCATGCCAGGCTTCCCTGTCCTATACTATTTCCAAGAGTTTGCTCAAACTCACGTTCATTGAGTTGCTGATGCCACCCAAACATCTCATCCTCTGCTGTCCCCTTCTCCTTTTGCCTTCAATCTTTCATAGCATTAGGGTCTTTTCTAAAGAAATGGCTTTTAGCATCAAACAGCCAAAGTATTGGAGCTTCAGCTTCATCAGCAGTCCTTCCAATGAATATTCAGGGTTGATTTCTTTTAAAATTGACTGGTTTGATCTCCTTGAGTGTCCAAGGGCCTCTCAAGAGTTTCCTCCAATACCACAATTTGAAAACATCAATTTTTTGGCACTCATCTTAACTCTCACGTCTATGTATGACTACTGGAGAAACCATAGCTTTGACTATAAGGACATTTGTTGGCAAAGTGATTCATTAGCCTAGAGCATCTTTATTTGATGTTGAGCTCAAATCATAGTTTCTTCATGGAATTGAGATTTTTCTATTTAAAAGGCAAATGCTTGCTGCCATTGTGCTCCATGATTTATTTATATCAATAAAGTGCTGTGTTAAAGTTAACTTGTGGTCATCTCCAGCCCCTTGCACTAGCTAATGAATTCACTGAAGTCAGAGACACTTATCAGATGCATATTTATATTTTTATATTTTAAAATATGTATCAATATCTGACCCCTTAATAGATCACTGACTTGTCATGGCAAAGGAGTTTGTGTAACTCAATGTAGCTATGAGCCAGGCAGGGCCACCCAAGATGGATGGGTCCTAGCAGAGAGTTCTGACAAACTGTGATCTACTGAAGGAGGGAATGGCAAACCCCTCCAGCATACTTGCCATGAGAACCTCATGAACTGTATAAAAAGTCAAAAGATATGACACCAAAAGATGAGACCCCAAGGCCGGTGTCCAATATGCTACTGGAGAAGAGCAGAAAAGAACTATTAATAGTCCCAGAATGAATGAAGCAGCTGGGCCAAAGCAGATATGATGTTCAGTTGTGGATGTGTCTGGTGATGAAAGTAAAATCTGATGCTGTGAAGAACAATATTAGATAGGAACCTGGAATATTAGGTCCATGAATCAAGGGAAATTGGATGTGGTCAAGCAGGAGATGGTGAGAATCAACATCAACATCCTAGGAATCAGCATAAATTGGTGGGAATGGGTGAATTTAATTCACACGACCATTTAATCTATTACCGTATGCAAGAATCCCTTAGAAGAAATGGAGTAGCCCTCATAATCAACAAGAGAGTCTGAAATACAGTACATGGGTGCAACCTCAAAAATGACAGAATGATTTCGGTTCGTTTCCAAGGAAAGCCATTCAACACCACCGTAATCCAAGTCTATGCCCCTAACACCGATGCCAAAGAAGCTGAAGTTGATCAGTTTCATGAAGACCTAGAAGACCTCCTAGAACTAACACCTAAAAAAGACGTTCTACTTATCCTTGGGGATTTGAATGGAAAAGTAGGAACTGGAATAACAGGCAAGTTTGGCCTTGGAAAACAAAATGAAGTGGGGCAAAGGTTAATTGAATTCTTTCAGGAGAATGCACTAGTCATGGCAAATACCCTTTTTCAACAACACAAGAGATGACTTTATACATGGACCTCACCAAATGGTCAATACCAAAATCAAACTGATTACATTCTTTGAAACCAAAGGTGGAGAAGCTGTTTATAGTCAGCAAAAACAAGACCTGGAGCTGACTGTGGCTCAGACCATCAGCTTCTCACAGCAAAATTCAGGCTTAACTAAAGAAAACTGGGGAAAACAATAGGTCAGCCAAGTATGACTTAAATCAAATTTGGTATGAATTCACAGTAGAGGTAACAGATAGATTCAAGGGACTAGATCTAGTTAACAGTGTGATTGAAGAACTATGGACAGAGGTCCATAATAGTGTAGAGGAGGCAGTGAACAAAATGATCGCAAAGAAACAGAAAAGCAAGAAAGCAAAGTGGCCATCTGAGGAGGCCTTACAAAGAGCAGGAGAATGAAGAGAAGCAAAAAGCAAAGGAGAGAGGGAAAGGTACATGCAATTAAATGTAGAGTTCCAAAGAATAGCTAGAAGAGACAAGAAGGCCTTCTTCGGTGAATAATGCTTAATAATAGAAGGGGAAAAAAAAAGGGGAAAGACCAGAGATCCCTTCAGGAAGATTGGAAACATCAAGGGAGCATTCTGCCCACATATGGGTACAATAAAGGATAAAAATGGTAGAGGCTTAACAGACAATAAAGAGATCAAGAAGAGATGGAAAGAATACATGGAAGAACCGTAAAAGAGATCTTAACTAACTGGATTGCTATGACGGTGTGGTTAGTCACCCAGAGCCAGACATTCTGGACTGCGAAGTCAAGTGGGCATTAAGAAGCACTGCTAGTGGATGGATCCACCATAAACTAGTTGATGCAATGAAATTCCAGCAGTACTATTCAAATCCCTTAAGGAGGATGCCCTCAAGGTTTTGCATCCATTATGTCAGGAAATCTGGAAGACTTAGCAGTGGCCACAGGACTGGAAATGGTCAATCCTCATCCCAATTCCCAAGAAGGATATTACCAAAGACTGTGCTAACCATCAGACAGTTTCACTCATCTCCCATGCTAGTAAGGTCATGCTTAAAATCTTGCATGCTAGGCTTTAGCATTATGAGAACTAAGAACTTCCAGATGTTCAAGCTGTGTTTAGCAAAGGAAGAGGAACTAGAGATCAAATTGCCAACATTCGCTGGATTATAGAGAAAGCAAGCGAATTTCAGAAGAAACATCTCTGTTTCACCAACTACGCTAAAGCCTTTGACTGTGCAGATCATGACAAACTGTGGAAAGCTCTTAGAGATATGTGAATACCAGACCATCTTACCTGTCTCCTGAGAAACCTGTATGCAGGTCAAGAAGCAACAGTTAGAACCCTGTATGGAAAAAATGATTGGTTCAAAATTGAGAAAGGAGCACAACAGGGCTATCTGCTGTCACCCTGTTTTTTAACCTATACGCTGAGCACATCATGAGAAATGCTGGGCTGGATGAGTTACAAGATGAGATGACAAACCTAGACAGTGTGTTGTAAAGCAGACACATTACTTTGCTGAAAAAGGTCCATATAGTCAAGGCTATGGACTTCCCAGCGGTCACATATGTTAGTGAGAACTGGATTGTAAAGAAGGCAAAACACCAAAGAATTGATGCTTTCAAACTGTGGTGCTGGACAAGATCTCTGAATATTCACTGGAAGGACTGATGCTGAAGTTCCAGTATTTTGGTCACCTGATGTGAACAGACAACTAATTGGAAAAATCCCTGACATTGGGAAAGATAGGGAGCAGAAGGAGAAGAGGGCATCAGAAGATGAGATGGCTGAACGGCATCACTGATGCAATGAAAGTGAACTTGGGCAAACTCAGGGAGATGGTGAAGGACAGGCAGGCCTGGAGTGCTGCAGTCTCTGGGGTCACAGAGTCACACACAACTGGGCAACTGAACAACAACAACACCAACAACCAATATCTGAAATTAAACATTAGTTGTTTGAAAAAGTAATATGAGTGCCACAGAGGTTAAGTCTGACAAAGGTGGCAAAACCAGGATTAGAACTCAGGTTGTCTTGCTCTAAATCCAGTCCTCACACAGTTGCTTCACAACTGTAGAGGCAGATTAGAATCAAAGGAACTTTGAAAACACCCCAGGCCAGTTAAATCGGAATCCTGGTAGTAGTGGTGATGTGTAGGATTTCACAGTATTCCCAAGGTTTTCCTAATGTACAGCCAGGGTTGACAAGTGCCATGACATAACATGTGTGTTTCCCATAAATTCATTTCTACATATACAAATCCAATTAAGGAAGACAATATCTAGATAGCTGCCTTGCTTAATTTCACCACCTCCCCTCATGTCCCATTATAGGATAAAAAACAACAAAAATTAACAAACAGCTACAGCCTTCAGGCAGGGCTCATCAAGGATTTAATGATAATCAAAATCAAATTCATTATTATATTATTCTTTTCAGAGAAGACGCTTGTCACCAGCTTAGATGAAAGGAGCTGGGAGAACTGTCTTCTCTTTCTTCTTGTCTCATATATGCCTATAGCTACAACCTGGGTATCTCAAGGCCTGTGGGTGTTCTGCTTGGCCAGTGAACTGCTCAATTGTAATTAAGCAAACTCCTTCAGGAAGCAAGAGCACTAGACTTGCCTGGCCAGCTGGGGAGAGAACAAAAGTGAGAGCAAACTGAATAAATATATCACCCTCTGAATCACAGTCACCATTCAAGTGTGATAAAATTACATATATATATATATATATAAACTTTCAAGCCCGTGAAAAATTGTTTCCTTGATTTTGACTTCACTCATAAAATGTTTTGAGATAATTGCATTCTCAATGCTAAGTCTTTAACGATTTTTTCATCATACGTGGCTTTGTTATTTCAAGAATTTCACTGGGCAAGGAAAATATATAATGGTAAAAAAATCTCCATTTTATTAACTTTGGTTTTTATCCCTATGTAAACTTTGGTTTCGGTTCCTTCAGCCAAATGGGTATTTTAAGAATTAAATGGGCCAAAGTAAAATGTTCACTAGTTTCACCTTATCCCCTTAGGTCTTCTTACAATGTTGCTGAGCAATCCAGAGTGCTATTTATGTCACATCCTGTGCAGACTTGGCAAAAGTGGAGCCAGGGCTAGGAAGTTCTTAGTTATTGGGGTAGAATTCAGAAGCTGGAAGCTGGGAAAGCAAGCAGATGAGAGTTAGCATTTAAGCTGAATCTAGAATCAAAGGTATGTCGGATATAAATGACAGCACGGGTGGAATTTAAACAGTCACAGACAGATTTTTCTTTTGGCATGAATCCCTACAGCTTCAGCAATGTTTTTAGAAACGAGGATACCTTAAAGGTGTCTTTTAGCTGAAAAGTTCCCTTACTTCCCTTTGCATTGCAATCAAATCCTTTAAAAAATGTTTTAGAAAGCTGAGTAAGAATAACAAAGGAAACAGTGTTATCTGAATTTTGGTTCTTTGAGATGTTGACACTGAAACAGAAATTCAGCAAAAACTGTTCATTTGGAAAGTGAAGGGGGCCTGATGGAATGTGGGGGAAATGAGATAAGGAGGTGAAGGCAGCACATAAAAATATTTTAAGAAGATACCAAATGGGTGACTGGAGTTTAATCCAGCTGGAGAAACCATGAAAGCAAGAAAAGCACACACACCTCAAAATTACCCCGCCTAAGGAGAGCAGGATAGTTTGGGGTATAAACTAATTCTCCTTAGTCATTCACTGAAGCCTGCTTATGGGCACCTTAATTCTCCACAAAGTAAATTCCATCCTCAAGGGGTCAGTGGATTCCCAAGTGGTAATAACAGAGAAAGGTTGGGACATGATAGCATCTACTGCAAGTATAGATTTGGCTGTTGTATACTGTTCTTTTCAGAATTGTCTTGTGTCCTCACTTAGAATCTAGAGACACTCAAATTACTCAGACTCTCATAGGCAGTTTCTGTTAACCATGCCCATGGCCTCTCTCAACTACTGGCTAATAGGTAGCTCTTGGGTCAACCTATGAGGAAGTCTGGCCCTTCCATTCAGGTGTAATCAGGTCCTCATCTATTACGTACATACTGGCACCAATAGTGAAGGAAGCTCTGCTAGACTGTGAAACCCTGAATCTTAGACTAGCACATGAAATTTTCAGTAAAGTCACTAGCAGCTTTAAGATACTGGAGAGTTTTTGTATTGCAAAAGTAAAATTGCTTTATTTGAGCTCTCTCTGCTATATAGCAGCTTCCCACTAGCTATCTTATAATGACCTAGAGGGATGGGGGTGAGATGGAGGTGGGGTGTGAGGGAGGCTAAAAAGGGAGGGGATATATGTACACATATAGCTGATTTATGCTGTTGTGAAGCAGAAACTAACATAACACAGTAAAATAATTATATTCCAATTAAAAATAAATTATATAAAACAAAACAATATGCAAGACAGCAAAAGAGACACAGATGTATAGAACAGACATTTGGACTCTGTGGGAGAGGGAGAGGGTGGGATGATTTGGGAGAATGGCATTGAAACATGTATACTATCATGTAAGAAACGAGTCGCCAGTCTAGGTTCGATACAGGATACAGGATGCTTGGAGCTGGTGAACTGGGATGACCCAGAGAGATGATATGGGGAGGGTGGTGGAAGGGGGGTTCAGGATTGGGAACTCATGTACACCTGTGGCGGATTCATGTCAATGTATGACAAAACCAATACAGTATTGTAAAATAAAAAAATAATAAATAACAAATAAAGAGCAAAAAAAAAAAAACCAAAAAACAAAAACAACCTAAATTTTTTTTAAAAAAAAGATTTATTTGATAGAAGCTAAAGTTTCTGAACTATGTAGAGACCACACAATTACACAATTAAAATTTGAACTAGAGAAAAATGGACCTATGATAGTTCTGAACTTCTCTTGGTTCAAACTATAATAACTTCCAGTCTCTAAAGAGGAGAGGATATAAAGATTAAACTTAAAGAACCTTATGATGAAAAGTGGGGGAGAGAAACACAAAATACTTCTGAGGCTACATCCATCATTCTAAAGACAGAATTCTATTGTATCTCATTTCTTTCTCTCTTTTTTTTTTTTTACTCATTTACTCATTTCTGGAAACCTTTACGTGTTTACAGCCTAAATCATGACATGGGAATGCTGAAAGCATTAAAAAAGCATTATAATTTTATTTGGAGAAAATGACTTTAAAAACTTTAGTAGGATTGTTTTTAATCTCACTGCTTATTGCCCTGTCCTACCTAAGTAAAAGTATTATTATTCTAGAGAACAGCACTTGACCTGACCTAATTTTCCTAAAACCTGCTTGATTTATAGTTTCAACAGCATTGATGAGATATCTTATTTTGCCACATCTTCAAACATGCTTGGTGTAATCAACACTCTGAATTTTCTGCCAATCAGATATGTGCAAAACAACATCTCTCTCTTATTCTAATTCTTGCTATCCGGGGAAAGTGTAGATAATTGTATAGTTTATTTCTGATCATTTGCTGTCCTAATTATCAGAGGATTGCACCTCCCAATCTTATATGCCCATTGACATTAGTCTTGATCCTCTGTCTTACCAATATAATGGTACAGAAAACATATACCATTTCTAACCGGAAAGTTCAAGAGCCATCACCTCATTCTACCATTTATCTTTTCCCTCTGCTCCACAACAACAAATCTTAAAAAAGGGCTGTTCCTTCAACCTGTTTTGTAGAATAAAGAACACAGGACTAAGTCTCGGAGCTAACATATAATGTAAATAAGAGGTAAAATTTCCCTGTTTTAAGCTACCACTGAGATTGTGGGTTGTTTCTTATTGCAATATAACCTAGTTAAGCTAGAAGATGTATTACATAAATTGGCTATGAAAATATAGCATTGCCACAAAACAACATCAAAACCTAAAATATATAGTGTTATCTCCTAGGCCAGGCTAGAGAATAGTTGATCTAGAAAGATGGCAACCCATATAATACAGTGGTAAAACACTGGGTAAATTGATAACATACCCAACTAGCTTGTAGCTTTAGATAAAAAGGTTGGGAAATTGAATGTTATTACTGTGTCTTAATGCTACTGCATATATTTGACAAAGTTACAAGAAGACATGAGTTCATACATACACATATACATAAACAAATGGCTATTTTGCAAAGAGAAATGAAAATGGATACAGACACCCTCAAGATTCAGGTCTCATAGGATTTAAAAAATCAACTGTTTTCTCATTTCTACTCATGAAGAAATGTTTGGAGGGCAAAGGGCTAGCTAAGCTACCACATACTTTATTAAAACTTTTCAACTGATTGATTTGGCAACCAGTAAAAATGCTGGACTGGAAGAAACACAAGCTGGAATCAAGATTTCTGGAAGAAATATCAATAACCTCAGATATGCAGATGACACCACCCTTATGACAGAAATTGAAGAGGAACTAAAAAGCCTCTTGATGAAAGTGAAAGAGGAGAGTGAAAAAGTTAGCTTAAAGCTCAACATTCAGAAAACGAAGATCATGGCATCCGGTCCCATCACTTCATGGGAAATAGATGGGGAAACAGTGGAAACAGTGTCAGACTTTATTTTTGGGGGCTCCAAAATCACTGCAGATGGTGACTGCAGCCATGAAATTGAAAGACGCTTACTCCTTGGAAGAAAAGTTATGACCAACCTAGATAACATATTCAAAAGGAGAGACATTACTTTGCCAACTAAGGTCTATCTTGTCAAGGCTATGGTTTTTTCCTGTGGTCATGTATGGATGTGAGAGTTGGACTGTGAAGAAGGCTGAGTGCCAAAGAATTGATGCTTTTGAACTGTGGTGTTGGAGAAGACTCTTGAGAGTCCCTTGGACTGCAAGGAGATCCAATCAGTCCATTCTGAAGGAGATCAGCCCTGGGATTTCTTTGGAGGGAATGATGCTAAAGCTGAAACTCCAGTACTTTGGCCACCTCATGCGAAGAGTTGACTCATTAGAAAAGAGTCTGATGCTGGGAGGGATTGGGGGCAGGAGGAGAAGGGGATGACAGAGGATGAGATGGCTGGATGGCATCACTGACTCGATGGACGTGAGTCTGAGTGAACTCTGGGAGTTGGTGATGGACAGGGAGGCCTGGCGTGCTGCAATTCATGGGGTCGTGAAGACGCGACTGAACTGAACTGAACTGAACTGAACTGAAATCTTTTTAGTTGGGATTTATGTACAAAACGCATGGTTCTCCATGATTTTGGGGGAAAAAAAAAAAAGCCTGATAAGGCTTAAGTGGGCTTCCCTGGTGGCTCAATGGTAAAGAATCTGCCTATAATGCAGGAGGTGGGTTCGATTCCTGTTTGGGAAGATTCCCTAGAGGAGGGCACAGCAATCCATTCCGGTATTCTTGCCTGGAGATCCCTATGGACAGGAGAGCCTGGCAGGCTACAATCCATTGGGTCACAAAGAGTCAGAAAAGACTAAAGTGACTAAGCATGCACACACATGGAAGGTCTAAGCACTGGAAATTAAACTGAGAGGCAGACATTATCTCAACAAGATTTATGTTAGCACATGGAGCACATTAGAGTTAAGGAATAAAAAAGACAGAAGGTTGTGCACTGGACTGCCATGAAAGCCAATAGCTTCGATAGAAGAGTCAAAAACTTAAAGACAGCCATTACGTCCAAATTTACATAGACAGGAAGCAGGCTAAGAGGTCTGCTTAGCTCCAGAGGAAGGCATATTTTCAAACACCTGCTTTCAGGTGGCTAAGGAACATCTTGGAAAAGGAAAAACCTCCTTGAGAATGAAACCATTGACCACAGAAACATTAGATTGGGAAGTATTTTCAGGGGACAGAACTCAAGAAGTAAAGATGGTCAATTAGTTTTGAAAACATACCATAGGGTATTACTTGACATTGGTTGCCTTGATAATCTCATTTTTTAATTTTCTCCTAAGAATGACACTCTTGGACTCCTCTCGTGGTCCAGTGGTTAAGAATCCACCTGCCTATGCAGAGGGCATAGGATTGATCCCTGCTCCAGGAAGATTCCACATGCCACAGGACAACTAAGCCTGACTGAACCAGCGCTCTAGAGCATGTACTCTGCAACAAGTGAAAGTGAGGTCACACAGTCGTGTCCGACTCTTTGCGATCCCATGGACTGTAGCCTACCAAGCTCCTCTGTCCATGGGATTTTCCAGGCAATAGTACTGGAGTGGGTTGCCATTTCCTTCTCCAGGGGATCTTCCCGACCCAGGGATCGAACCTGGGTCTCCCGCGTTGTAGACAGACGCTTAACCATCTGAGCCACTGCAACAAGAAAAGCCACCAAAATGAGAAGCCTCTGTATCACATCTAGAGAGCAGCTCCCTCTTGCCAACTGGAGAAAGCCCATGTAGAGCAATGAACATAGAGTGCAGCCAAAAATAAAATTAAGAAAAAAAAGAATGATACTCTTAATCTCAAGATATTTAAAAAAATATTATGAGTGATTTGTAAAATACCATGGCAAAGGCATATTTCTGTATTCCAAGATAATGATGCAGAAATTACTTCAGGTATATACTTTTTATAATTCTATCTACCTACATAACATATTATTTCTCTAATGATACTTTAAAACATCTTCAGATAGTGAGACTATTATATTGTTTTGAGAAAAAGTTGAGTCAATTTAAACTGGAATATAGAAGTGAGCAAGTCCTGATGCTGAAGGTATGAGAGCTGCTGCAGATTTTATTGATTACCTTAGAAATCAATTGGTTAATTTAATGAAAAAGGAAGGACTGGAGTCTGAACAAATTTGCAATGCTGACATGAAAGGATCTTATCTGAAGTTATGGTCAGAGAAACACACATGTCCATGTGTGGCCATACATACAATCAACACTACCAATATTGAGTAACATCTTTAATAATAATAATATAAAGTGAAGTCATTACTTAAAGAAAATAAAAGATATTGACAAAACAAAATTCTTTCTAGAATAATATATTTTACATGATTTTAAAATAATATTAATAACCTTCACCATATTCCTTTATTTTAGCCTCAAAATAAGTATCTGCAAGACACTGAATTAAGGTTATAAGACTATTCTGCTTTAACTCATAAAATACAGTCAGGACACAAAATACAGCTGAAAAATGGCATAATTAGTACAATCTCATTACTGTGTCATCTGTTATAATGCTTTAACTGTTAAAGAAATCATACTACTTACTGAAGTAAGACTTTTACTCCTGTTCTAGGTATTCAGAAATGTTCTACGGTCATTAAGTCATCACTTTTCATAGCATTCAAATGAAATGATAAATAAAAAACTATATTTATACATAAGTAAAATAATTAAAATAAATTTTTGGTTGTTAATAACAGGAGATTCATGTTCACTGAAGCAAATGTAGAAAATACACACATGAAGAAAATTATAGAATATACACAAGCAAAAAAAATGTTCTCAGACTAAACAACTTCTGCTAATATATGATACATATCTCTGCAATGTTTTTATTAAGGATGTACAATTTTATTTGTAAACATGTATGTATATATATATACATATATACTATACATTTATCTGTGTATATATGTATGCATTTATGTATATATAAACTATCAAAAATCATTATTTTAAATTACTAAGCTATAAACATCTTTCTAGGTTCCTAGGTAGATTTCAACATGATCATTTAATGATTGGATAGTATTTTAAATATATGATGTATAGTAACTGAATTAGCTATTAATATATTATATTATCTTACAATTTTAACAAAAATACATAAAATTTTGTTGGAAAACTGCTAATGCTGATTCAGGATTACTTTCTCAGGATAAATTCCTAATGGGATTTTAAGTAATAGTAAGCAATTATATTGCTTTTCAAAATATTACTAAATTGCCAGCAGAACAGTGTTACTGACTCTAATAGTTTTATATGGGAGGACTGATTTTCTTGGTGCTTACTATCTTTGAGTATTCATATTTTCCTATTACTTAATAATTCATTATTTAAAGTTGTATGCATTGCTTTAACTTGTATTTATTGTGATAATTTTTCCATGTTAAGGAGTTGTATTTATTTATTTATATTGAATTATGGTTAACTTATAATGAATGATGTGTTAGTTGGTGTACAGAAAAGTGATTTTGTTATATATATATATTTTCATATTCTTTTCCATTATGATGTATTATAGAATATTGAATATAATTCTTTGTGCTAAACAGTAGGACACAGATGTTTTCCATTCTATATAAAGTAGTTTGAATCTGCTAATCCCAAACTCCTAATTTATCCCTCCCCCATGCCCTCTCCCTTTTGGTAATCATAAATTTGCTTTTTATGTCTGTGCATCTGTTTCCTAAATAAGTTCATTTGTGTCATATTTTAGATTCCACATATAAGTGATGTGTGTGTGTGTGCTCAGTCATGTTCAACCCTTTGCAACGACATGGACTGTAGCCTGCCAGGCTCCTCTGTCCAAAGAATTTTTCCAAGCAAGAATACAGGAGTGGGTAGCCATTTCCTACTCCAAGGGATCTTCCTGACCCAGGAATCAAACCCACATCTCTTGCATCTCCTTCAGTGGAAGGTAGATTCTTTACCACTGTGCCACTTTGAAGAACCTATATTAGTAATATCATATGATACTTGTTTTGAACTGATTTACTTCACTTAATATGATAATGTCTAGGTCAATTCATGTTGCTGCAAATGGCATTACTGTATTCTTTTTTAGGAGTCTGGGATTTACACATACACAGTACTATATAGAGAGTAAGTAAACAACAGGGACCTACTATATTTCATAGGGAATGATACTAAATACTGTGCAATAACCTATACAATATACAGTTTATATATATATAAATAACCTATATACATATAACTGAATCCATGTGCTATACACTTGAAACTAACAATGTTGTAAATTAACTATACTTTAAAAAAATTTTAAAAAGAGAATGAAATAATGCCATTTGCAGCAATATGGATGGAGCTAGAGATTATCATACTAAGTGAAGTCAGAAAAAGACACATACAATATGGTATCACTTATATGAAGAATCTAAAACAAATGGCACAAATGAACATATTTACAAAGCAGAAATAGACTCACAGACAATATCATGGTTACCAAAGAGGACTGTGGGGATTAGGGGGTGGCAGTGTAGATATTTCTTTCTTTTTATGGCTGAGTAGTATTCCACTGTGTATATATACCACATCTTCTTTATCCACATATCTGTCTTTGGACATTCAGGCTGCTTCCGAATTTGGCTATTGTAAATTGTATAGCTATGAACACTGGGGTGTGTCCATGTTTTTGAACACATGTTCAAAGTGTTCAGAGTGTTCTCCAGATATATGCCCAGGAGTAGCATTGCTGGATCATACAGCAATTCTATTTTTAGTTTGCTTTTTTTTTGTTTAAAGAATGGCTTTATCATTTTCTATCATGAGTGTGGCCAGTCACTCAGTCATTTCTGACTCTTTGTGACCCCACAGACTAAAGCCTGCCAGGCTCTTCTGTCCATGGAATTTTCCAGGCAAGAATACTGGAGTGGGTTGCCATTTCCTTCTCCAGTTTTCCATAATGGCTGTAACAATTTAGTCCCACTAACAGTGTGGTATAGCATTATAGTGTTAGTCGCTCAGTCATGTTTCACTCTCTGCGACCCCATGGACTGTAGCCCACTATGCTCCTCTGTTCATGGAATTCTCTAGGTAAGAATACTAGTGGATTGCCATTCCCTTCTCCAGGAGATCTTCCTGACTCAGGGATAGAACCCAAGTTACCTACACTGCAAGCAAATTCTTTACCTTCTGAGCTACAAAGTAGCCCTGTAACAATATAGCCCTTTTCTCTATACCCTCTCTAGCATTTGTTAGTTTTAGACTCTTTTAATATGACTATTCTGACTGGTGTGAGCTGGCACCTGGCTGTAGTTTTGATTTTCATTTCTCTAATACTTAGCAAAATTGAACATCTTTTCATGTGCCATATCTTTATTTTGCCTTTTCATACTGTTCATGGGGTTCTCAAGGTAAGAATACTGAAGTGGTTTGCCATTCCCACTAGTCTGTCTAATCGAACTATGTTTTTTCCAGTAGTCATGTATGGATGTGAGAGTTGGACTATAAAGAAATCTGAGTGACAAAGAATTGATACTTTTGAACTGTGGTGTTGGAGAAGACTCTTCAGAGTCCCTTGGACTGCAAGGAGATCCAACCAGTCCATCCTAAAGGAAATTAGTCCTGAATATTCATTGGAAGGACTGATGCTGAAGCTGAAACTCCAATACTTAGCCACCTGATGTGAAGAACTGACTCACTGGGAAAGACCCTGATGCTGGGAAAGATCAAAGGTGGGAGGAGAAGGGGACAACAGAAGATGAGATGGTTGGATGGCATCACTGACTCAATGGACATGAGTTTGAGTAAACTCTGGGAGTTGGTGATGGACAGGGAGGCCTGGTGTGCTGCAGTCCATGGGGTCACAGAGTTGGATATGACTGAGCGACTGAACTGAACTGAACTGAACTGAACTGAATCGAACTGAACTATCTGTTTAGCTATTCTGCCCATTTTATTCAGAGAAGGTCATGGCACCCCACTCCATACTCTTGCCTGGCAAATCCCGTGGACGGAGGAGCCTGGTAGGCTGCAGTCCATGGGGTCGCTAAGAGTTGGGCACGACTGAGTGACTTTACTTTCACTTTTCACTTTCATGCACTGGAGAAGGAAATGGCAACCCACTCCAGTGTTCTTGCCTGGAGAATCCCAGGGACGGGGGAGCCTGGTGGGCTGCCGACTATGGGGTCACACAGAGTTGGACACAACTGAAGTGACTTAGCAGCAGCAGCCCATTTTATTATTGAGGGTTTTTTTTTTTTTAATTGAGTTATATGGGCTGTTTGTATATTTTGGAAATTAATCTCCCTTGTTGGTCACATCATTTGCAAATTTTTTCTTCCATCCTGTAGGTTGTCTTTTCATTTTGTTTATGGTTTCTAATGCTGTGCAAAGTATTTTAAGTTTAATTAGGTCCCATTTGTTTATCTTTGCTCTTATTTCTATATCATAGGGAGACTGACAAGAAAACATTGTTACGATTTGTGTCAGAATGTTTTGCCTAAGTTCTCTTCTAAAAGTTTAATGGTGTCATGTCTTATAGTTAGGTCTTTTAGCCATTATGAATTTATCTTTAATTTACACGCTGCAGCCTTTCAGCTTTCCCAATACCACTTGCTGAAGAGACTATCTTTTCTCCATTGTATATTCTCATCTCTTTTGTTGAAAATGAACTGACCATAGATCTGTGGGCTTATTTTGGGGCTCTCTCTTCTGTTCCATTGGGTCATGTCGCTTTTTATGCCATACCATTCTGTTTTGACTACTGTAGCTTTGTAGATTGCGTGAAGTCTGGTAGGGCTATGCCTCCAGCTTTTTTCTTTTTCCTTAGGATTGCTTTGGCAATTCTGGTTCTTTCATGGTTACACATAAGTTTTAGGATTATTTGTTCTAGTTCTGTGAAAAATGTCATGGTTAATTTGATAGAGATTGCATTAAATCTGTAGCATTTTAACAATGTTAATTCTTCCAATCCAAAAGCATGGGATATTTTCAATTCTTTGAATCATCTTCAAATTCTTTTATCAATATTTTATATATAGTTCTCACCATATAAATCTTTCATCTCCCTGATCAGGTTTATAGAGGTGGATTTGACTTTTATTTAAAACTAATCAGAGAAAACAATGATTTTTGGAAACATTGACTCTGCTTGGTTACATCTTCTTATCTGAAAATGGGGTAACACACTACTCATATGCCAAAGTTAAGGAGGTAAGTATATGAAAAGCTATTATGAATTCTAAGTGCAAATTATTATTAAATAAAATTAAGCTGACCAATTAAATGAGATGAACACTATCACTTCCTGCTGAGCCTTAAAAATAAGCATTTTCAAAAAATATTGAAAATAATGTTAAACCTAAATAAAAAAATAAATTTAAAAATATATATATACTTCCTTTATAAGAAACACAAAGAAGAAAATTAGCCATGTTTAAGCATTTTTATTGTAAAGTTTCATCTTTATATACTCTGGCTATAGTACCAGGCAGTCATCCACTGTTCAGAAAATCAAAGGCTATAAGCTTATGTTTATTATTCATATAATTCATGCTTACTTATTTAAAGAGAATGACTTGTATCTTGAGTCTTGTATGAAGCTATATGGGAAGTCATAATTTTTGAAAATATCAATGAAGAAAATGCCAACTTTCTTAAAAGTACTCTCTTCCAGAAAAGACTTCCAGAAGCCACTTTTTTCTGTACAAAATTTCATCACAGTTCCTGAAATTAGCCTGATTTCTTGATGTTTCTGACAAGATTAAGATGCGGTTAGCTCAACTTCATTAATTCTCCATAATGCAAAGTGTTGCTTATATCTCAGTAGAGGAATCACAATAAACTAATAAAACGTGTATAGTCAATTGGTGATAACCAATTTATAAAAATTGTCAATGCATGATTGAAAATCCTGTGTATTCCTTAGATTTATTTCCAATAATGTTTCTTTTTAGATAAGCAAGTTTATAATATAAAATTGTGATGATATATTTTGGGGAAAAAGTCAGTATTCTGAGGGAATTTCAGTGGGAACCAATTATCTGTCTCAGGATAATTTTAAATTGTTGGTTTATGAGAATACATTAGGTTATTTTAGTTGCAGCAATCTAAGCCAAACCAGGAAAATGAAAGAAATAAAAGTGATGTGCAATTTTTGGAAAAATCACTGGGACATCTTATCCAGTCTCCAGAAAGGCAGGAACCAGGGTCTTTTCTCTGGGGTACAGCCACCAGAAAGACTTATCTTCCAAAACTCTTGGCTATCACTTTTCTCCACTCCATCTTTCAGTTTAGAGAAGAGGAATTATATTTGGTCCAGTTAAACCTGGGCCTTACTGAATTAGTATGTTCAGAGGTCAGGGTCAGAAACATAGCCAAGGCTCTGAGGTAGCCATTGTCCCCTGGAGCCATCCAGACAGAGGGTGACACTCAAAAGAAAAAGCTTCAGGTGGCTTACATAGATTGGTATCTATGTCATAAATCTAATTTTCCCATTCCTATCAAACTCTGTATGTCTAGTACTGATACTTCAAAAAGAGTTTATCATATATTCTAATAGACTATTTTAGATAACTTCAAATTTGTAGATAGAATTTAATAAACAGAGCAATTGTACGTGATACTTGCATTATTTATTTTGCATACTATAAATGTTCACAAAACAAAGTAAAAGGCTTAGAATAGATATATATATTACATGTTTTCATTTAAAAGCATTATATGTGATTTGCCAGGATAGATAATAATTACAAATCTATAAGTTCACAATAATAAACATTTATATTCACTTATTTGTATTATAGACTGAATTTATCTGAATAAAAAGTAGACTGATCATCTCACAAGGAAACTTGCTGGAAATGCTTGTAAAATTGAGCCAGCCATTCTGTTTCTTAATACAACAGTAATTTGATTTTCCTAAATTCTTTCTACTTTGATATCTTAGTATATTTGAGGACTACAATCCAAATTATCTGATTACAAGTCTAACTCTTCAATCACTACAATGCAGTGGCCTCGGTTTTCTGTCTACAATGGATTTCATAAATATGTATTTCATATTTTTCTACATTTGTCTGAACCTTGGAAAATTTTCTGGGTGAGAAGAAAAATCCACCCAATACTTTAAGTTCATTGTTATGGAATGACATGTGCTAAGGCTCTAACCCTCAGTATCACAGAATGTACCTAGATTTGGAAATAGGGCTTTTAAAGAAATGATTAAGTTAAAACAAGGTAGGCCCTTATCCAATCTAATTGATATCTTTATAAAAGAAGGAGATTAAGACACATAGAGAGATACCAGGGATGAACAGAGAAAAGGACAAGTCAGGACAGAGGGAGAAGACAGCCATCTTTAAGCCAAGCAGAGGGGTCATGGAAGAAATCTAACCTTGCAGAGACACCTTGGTCTCAGACTTCTAGGCTTCAAAACTGTAATTAATTAAATTTCTGTTGTATAAACCACCCAGTCTGTGGTACTTTTGTTATGGCAGCCTGATCAAACTAGTATGCTAATGTGTTTTTAAATATCTTGAAGATGATATTTTAAAGTATTTAAAATGTCATATTTCTAGAATTTGCTAGCATGTCACTTTTGACATTTAAGTTTTAATACATTTCAAATATAGTTTATGGCATTTTATATTAATATTTATTATAACCAGCAAGTTATTTAACATCTCAAAATTTAAGTCTAGGTCTAGTCAAAACTTCTAAGATATTTCAAAACAAGATCAATATATTTATACAATATATGGCATGAGAAGTAATAGAAAAAGACAAAATCTAGCAAGTTAGACTCAAAAGTCATACTGTATAGAAATCTGTAAGCTTATGAAATAATTTTGTTGCTGCTAATCATGAATCACTTTGCAGATCACGTTACCCGAGGTCGAAGCCATGAACAGCATGCTATTTGCTCAATAAAAATATAAATGTTCTCAGCTCCCTGAAACTACAAGAGTTTGATTGTACTATGTAACCAGTCATTTGAGCAATAGGCAAGGGAATGATGATGCTGTTATTCAAGGGAATCAGTTGAACTACTGATAGATAGTACAACATTAAGTACATCTCTAAGTTTTAGAGACATTTCTTTATTTTAGGACATTACACCTTTGGAATATGTGTATATGATCAAATATGATGGATATGATCAAAGAAGATGTATCCAGATCTACAGCAATTCATATTCACAGAACAGAAGCAATACTTTAAAATGAATCTAATTCAGTCCAACAGATTAGAAAAAAAAAACAACAACTGGCATTGTGTTTAACACAATTGGTTTTTTATTTGCTTAAAGTTGTGTCTCAGCAATTCATGTTTCCTCCATATGTAAGGAGGTCAGGAATTTTAGAAGGACTGAGAATCATAGTGCAGTTAGATCTGCTTAAGCTACTTGTTCGTGAAACATTTGCAAGGTTATGGGTTTCAGGATTCTGGACAAGAAAGTAAATAGCCTCCCAGCTGGTTTTCTTGCTCATTTAATCATTAATTCAACAACTGGTAAGAGATTTCCCTGTGCCAAGAACTGTGAAAAGGTCCGCAGGACATACAGAACAGCTAAGATGTATTAATAGTTCCTACTATTGCATGTTTCACATTTCTTGAAACTTATGTCCATAGCTTGCACACTCTCTGTCAAACCATTATCTCACAGCGAACTTTTTATTGTTTTATTTTTCATTCCTTCCTGATTTTACAGCTTTATTCTTGATATCCTTCTAAAAAGAGATCAAAATGATTGTGAAGATGACTCATACCTATAGAGTAATTATAAGGTTCCACATTCATATAACAACAAAAGCCAAATGAAATATATTACAATTGTTTTACCTTTCAATTACTTGCTGTGTATGATACATCATAAGTAGGCATAGTGGTACATTTAGGAGCTGATTGTACTCCCTCTGTAAAATTTTAGGAATGGACATATCTGATTGTAGGAATACTTCCTTATCTTACAAATTAAAAGCAAGCATTTTCTACATAAAATTTTTATTTCTCACAACAAACTTTAAAACATCAGTTTACACATGCCATGTTCATGCCAACAGCCACCACCCCCTTAGCCCATTACAACCTGACTCCACTCCTACTGTTTCAGGTTGCCACTTGTGAACCAGTTAGCTGTTGCATTTCTCAATTCTTCATTGCATTGGGCAGTGATCAGTGTGCTTCCTTCTTGTTCTGCTTTGATATGTATTAATTGTACAGACTTCTTATTCTTCTATAAACACTCCTTAATTTCAATCTGTATTACTCTTTAAGGTTTCCCCATGTCCATGTCCTTCCAGAGTTCTCTCTTGGTAATTTCTATGGTTTTGGCCTTTCAGATCACACAGCCCTATTACAAATTATCTTCTAGCCATCTTACTTGATGACTATCTAAACTCATTATGTCTCAAACTGAACTGATCATGTTTCCTCCACTCCCTAACTACGGGCCTGTATAATAGCCAAATCTGTCCCTTCTCTAGAATGCTGTAATTCTGATAATCACTGAGTTACCATTCTCACTGTCACTAGTGCTTTGATCTTGTAGTTAGCTATGGTTCTAAATTCACCCAGACATCACACAAAACCAGTTCAAAGACTTATTGAAAGTTTAAAAAGTGAAAATGAAGACACTGAGTCATATCCGACTCCTTGCGACCCCATGGACTGTAGCCTACCAGACTCCTCCGTCCATGGGATTTTCCAGGCAAGAATTCTGGAGTGAGTTGCCATTTCCTTCTCCACAAAGACTTACTGGCTCTACTTTAATATCTTCTTCAGGTTGAGCTTCCCTTCCATGCCTGCTGTTTCTACCTTCATTATCTCTTACTTCTAAATATGGCTGCCTGGACTCCTGACCACCTTTTCTAGTCCCAGATTCTACCCACTGATAATCACTCTCCTACACATTAATCTTCCTACTTAGACTTTTTTCATGTTTGAAAAAATCAAGCTTTACCTACTTCTATCATCTTCCACTCATTAGATAATAATTTACCTCTATGCATTTGGAATGAATAGCTATACTATTCTTTTATTTTTTATTTTTTTACATCTCTGCACTTATTCTTTCAACAGACATTATTTTAACATTTTTTAGTCTCCATACATGTGGAATCAATGCCTTCTATCACTTACAAATCTGTGTGAAAAGTGAGTGTTCATCACTTAGTCATGTGTGACCTATGGACTGTAGCCATCAGGGTCCTCTGTCCATGGGATTTTGCAGGCAAGAATACTGGAGTGGTTTGCCATTTCCTTCTCCAGGGGATCTACCTGACCTAGGGATCGAACCCAGGTCTCCTGCATTGCAGGCAGATTCTTTACCATCTGAGTCTCCAGATAGCTGGTACTAATCTCCCATGTTCTAATATTGGTTTTTTTCTCTAGCCAAGACAGAATTATTTCCTGGCTAGTTTCAATACTTAATAGTGAGTTTATTACTACTTTCTGCATTATCCTCAGGGAAAAAATAGGGGTTTCAGGCCCTCCAGTCAGCAATATGCAGAGTGCCTAGGTGTCATTCCTTGGAATTTATTTCTCTCATTTGCACTCAGACTTGATCTTGGTTCCCTGGTGTCCTACTCTCTTTTCAGCACAAGTTTTTGTGTTAGCAACCTTATCTGTGATTTATACCTTCACTTCCTAGGTGGCGCAGTAGCAAAGAATCTGCCTGCCAGTGCAGGAGACAGAGGAGACATGGGTTAGATCCCTGGGTCGGGAAGAACCCCTGGAGAAGGAAATGGAAACCCACTTCAGTATTCTTGCCTAGGAATTCCTTTGGACAGAGGAGCCTGGCAGGCTGTGTAGTCCATGTGGTCACAAAGAGCAAAGAGTAGGACACACTGGGTGACTGAGTACACATACCTTCACTTAGGGTTTTTTCATGCAGATTCTACCTGAGGTGTTAAAGATGCTACCTAAAAACAGCCCTTCAGCCTATATGATTTGATTTCTTGATTCAGTTGTGAGTACAGAAGAAACTACATTAATGGTAACTAATACTTTCATTTGCTCATAAAACTGTTTCAATTTCCTTCTACAGCTTCATCTCATGTAGAACTTTCTCACTTATTCCTAAGTTTGCATCAGGGTCTTTTCCGATGAGTCAGCTCTTCCCATCAGGTGGCCAAAGTATTGGAGTTTCAGCTTCAACATCAGTCTTTCCAATGAACATCCAGGACTGATCTTTAGGATGGACTGGTTGGATCTCCTCGCAGTCCAAAGGACTCTCAAGAGTCTTCTCCAACACCACAGTTCAAAAGCATCAATTCTTCAGCACTCAGCTTTCTTTATAGTCCAACTCTTGCATCCATACATGACCACTGGAAAAACCATAGCCTTGACTAGACAGACCTTTGTTGACAAAGTAATGTTTCTGCTTTTTAATATGCTGTCTAGGTTGGTCATAACTTTCCTTCCAAAGAGTAAGCATCTTTTAATTTCATGGCTGCAATCACCATCTGCAGTGATTTTGGAGCCCCCAAAAATAAAGTCTGACACTGTTTCTACTTTTTCCCCATCTATTTGCCTTGAAGTGATGGGACCAGATGCCATGATCTTCGTTTTCTGAATGTTGAGCTTGAAGCCAACTTTTTCACTCTCTTCTTTCACTTTCATCAAGAGGCTCTTTAGTTGTTCTTCACTTTCTGCCCATAAGGGTGGTGTCATCTGCATATCTGAAGTTATTGATATTTCTCCCGGCAATCTTGATTCCAGCTTGCGCTTCTTCCAGCCCAGTGTTTCTCATGATGTACTCTGCATATAAGTTAAATAAGCAGGGTAACAATATACAGTCCTGACATACTCCTTTTCCTATTTGGAACCAGTCTGTTGTTGCATGTCCAGTTCTAACTGTTGCTTCCTGACCTGCATATAGGTTTCTCAAGAGTCAGGTCAGGTGGTCTGGTATTCCCATCTCTTTCAGAATTTTCCACAGTTTGTTGTGATCCACACAGTCAAAGGCTTTGGAATAGTCAATAAAGCAAAAATAGATGTTTATCTGGAACTCTCTTGCTTTTTCCATGATCCAGTGGATGTTGGCAATTTGATCTCTGGTTCCTCTGTCTTTTCTAAAACCGGCTTGAACATCTGCAAGTTCATGGTTCACATATTGCTGAAGCCTGGCTTGGAGAATTTTGAGCATTACTTTACTAGCATGTGAGATGAGTGCAATTGTGTGGTAGTTTGAACATTTTTTGGCATCGCCTTTCTTTGGGATTGGAATGAAAACTGACCTTTTACAGTCCTGTGGCCACTGCTGAGTTTTCCAAATTTGCTGGCATATTGAGTGCAGCACTTTCATAGCATCATCTTTCAGGATTTGAAATAGCTCAACTGGAATTCTATCACCTCCACTAGCTTTGTTTGTAGTGATGGTTCCTAAGGCCTGCTTGACTTCACATTCCAGGAAGTCTGGCTCTAGGTGAGTGATCACACCATCGTCCTTATCTGGGTCATGAAGATCTTTTTTTATAGTTCTGTGTATTCTTGCCACCTGTTCTTAATATCTTCTCTTTCTGTTAGGTCCCTACTATTTCTGTCCTTTATTGAGCCCATCTTTGCATAAAATGTTCCCTTAGTATCTCTAATTTTCTTTAAGAGATCTCTATTCTTTCCCATTCTATTTTTTCCTCTATTTCTATACATATAAGATAAATGTTTACATTTTATGAAGCATTAGTTTCTAATATGTAACTGTTAACTCTTATATTAATTGGGCAATTATTCTATAATCTGAAAATGAAATGGAGAGATATGTGAGAGAATCAGTATTGTCAGAGATGCCACAATAAACGTCTAAAGATGTATACAATGGAATCACATTATATATACAAGACACTAATGATATTTAAACTAGATGAGGGAGAGATGGGAAGAGAAGTAGGAAGAGAAAGTGAGGGCAGAAAAGGAGATTATATAAACATTGAAGTTGATTCTACTAGCTGATGTACTAAATGAATGTGCATTCTAGTTTGAACATGAAATAGAAGAGAACCTGCTATTTTATCTGTGGGTCTTTTTAGCTAAGATACCACATGTCTGTCATACATCTAGCCTTAAAGGAATTTCACACCGAATGGGATTTCAGTGCTTGAAGATGTACATATTTCACCCCACATTAATCACTAAATATCAGCAAACAACTTTACCTGGAGCTCAAATGAATTAACAACAACCTGTTTCAGTGCTGAAGAAAACCTGTATTGGGCTTTTTTAGAAACAGCAAAGCAGAGTCCTATTTGACACACAAATGTTAATATATATAATAAGTTGACACCAGTGTAAGATGCCACTCCATGTGGACGATAGAAAAGGAGTCCTTTGGTGGATTCGTGTCGGTGTATGGCGGGACCAATACAGAATTGTAAAGTAAAATAAAAAATAAACTAATTAATTAATTAAAAAAAAAGAATTAAAAACAGTGGAGTTAAAATCTTTGATGAAAATGAAATGGTAGATGCCAGGATTTACAAACACAGTATTTTGAATCGTAACAAAAATCATATGATAATTATCTCATAGTGGCTTTATGTCAATTGATATTTAAAATTCCACAGTACCACTACAAATATATTTAATTAAGGATGTATGCCATCATGTGAAAAGATGGAATTAATAGACTATAATAACAAAATCTAAATTGGATTTTCATGGCTAAGTCTATCCAAAATGTAATTCTATTATAACCTCTGACTATTAAATATTGCTATTTCTGAAATCAAGGAAAGAGATAAAGTCTAAAACTTTAATTTTTTAAAGTGTAGTAGTGTAGTAGTGAAATAAGTAATTAAAGCTTCATAGCATTAAAATTGATGCTATGGAACTAATAATGAAAGTTGTGAGCTACCTACTTTTTTTTTTTTTGTGGGTTAAGACTGATAATAAGTTTATTTTTTTATTTTTTTATTTTTTTTAAATTTATTTATTTTTTATTTTACTTTACAATTCTGTATTGGTTTTGCCATACATTGACATGAATCCACCACGGGTGTACATGCATTCCCAAACCTACCTACTTTTTAATGAGACTTCTGACCTCAATATATGATAGATTTCAAAATTTAATATCCATTAGAATTATTAATGAATAATATTGTTAATTTTAAAAGGACTATATACTAACATGAGTTGTATAAATTAGACTGTTCTTCATGAACCACATTTTAATAAACAATATTATTTAAATCTGATAAAAGAAGAAAAGTGATCATTTACAATACCTTGTAACTTAAAGCACAAAGAGTTAACTGGCTAGCTTCATTATTAATATTCAGGCTTTGAACTTAAAAACTAATATGCCTAATCAGTTCTTTAGCTGATTTGGATAGAGATTGGTTTTCCATAAAATCTTAAAATTTGAATATTCAAATCTCAACAGATAGTAAATTTTTAAAGAAATTAAATTAAAATGAATGTATATAGGGAGAATCCAAACATAAAAATTCAGATTCCAAGTAAAACAAAAAACACAAAGGCTTCAGTATTCATTCACATGAATGGTACCTATGCTAGATTATATTACTGTTCTCCAAAATTCCCTGCATTATCTTTATCTTGTGACAAGATTATATATTTTTGTCTTGGTGAACTGTGGTCATTTAAAATTACTTTGTCAAAAAAAAATTACTTTGTCCAAAAAATATAAGCCAAAATTCCTCTATTATTTTGTTATGGAAATCTTGGAGTCTAGGCGTGCTTCCTGTCATATGACCAGAAATTCATTATAGAAGATGATATGAGTTCAGCCTCTTGTTCGACCAGAATTCATTATAGAAGATGTGTCTTCAGCCTGGACCTGTATGAGGATGACATGCAGCAGAGGGGCAGCTGATCAGCAGTGGTCATAAAACATGAACAACTATAGCAAAATTTTGTTATGATAATCTCCTCTGATTTAGAGGCCATTTATTATGTCAAAATTACAAGGGTATTATGAAGCCCATGGAATTATACAGTCTGCAGCCTGAACAACTGTGGATGGCAGTTCGAGTACTGCACTCTAATGCAATAGTCTTCCAAATATTCTTCAAAAAGCAACGATTCTAAAATATCAACCAAATGGATTTCAAGAAAACACTTTTAATTTATATTTTAATTTGACTTCCCAAACCTAACATGACAAGCAATCTACTCAGGATATGAAAGAACACAGACAGAATTTTTCTACCCACAGAAACCAATATCCACAGTGTGACTTTTTGATTAAAAGGGGGAAAAAAAAAAGTACATGCTTTTCAACTCTTAACTACAAAGGGTGAAAGGATACATGTTTTTCTATTTATTATCATCTTTTTTAAAAATTATAAAGGTTTTTTAAAAATAAAAGTAATTGTTTAGAGTATGTAATTATTCAGGACTGGGAGCCACATCTAGTACCCTTTATAGCAGCACTTATATATTTGCACATAATAAAAATAGATGGTATTACTAAATGCTTGTTCTATTAAATTAAAAACTTTGGGAGAAGTTTTTACCCTCCCAATTACGCTTTGGGAGGGTAATTGCTTTCTATACTAAAACAATCATCCAAATTCAATATTAAAGAAACATAGAGGTCCCGTAGAAGGTAAATTTAATCTAAATAGAAGAGATAATTTCTCATATTTTCACAGGTGTGCAGAAATGTTGTCATATACTTGTCTTTCAATCAAAACCAAGTGCCTGTTAGACTGCCTTACAAGCTTGCTTTCTATAGACAAAGTCACACTGCAATTTGTATTGCATAGTTAAAAATACACTTTCAAAAAATCAGTAATCTCCAAAAGATAATACCATTTCAACTTATGATATGAAGCTCTTTTACTTACTACTTTCTAGCTAATTTGTTTCATACAATGGTGCTCATTGATGCTACTGAAAGCTTCATTCCCTTCTGCAGAAAACTTAACTGGCAGTCATAATGATTCCAGGCAATAACAATCACTTTTAGTTTTTTCACTTCAGTCCATATACTCTGAGTCTTCTCATTATCAGCCTCAGACATTTTCCATTCCTCCTTAGAGCCAGATATTGTAAATTTATTTGCTCTGATTTCCACTGCCCATGATCATTATGCAACTTGCAACTCACCAAACATTTACATGGATAAAATTTAAGGAATGCTCATTTGATACTCATTAAATTTAATGTATATGTATACCCTGCAGAAGACATGAAACTGCGGATAATTTACTAAAATATATATTATCTGATGTTGAAAAATATAATACACTATTAATGCTTGAAGTAGAACTTAGGTAAACTGTGAGATTTCAGAGAACAGGAAGGCTATTTGCTGGGAAGTCAGGAGACATTTGGGGAGATAATGGTGTATGGATGGTATCCTCAAGGAAGAGATTATGGGTCAGGATTAAGGAAAGAGCCAGTAACAGCAGCACAAGCAAAGATAATGCAAATACAAAAATACAGACACCAACAATAAAATAGCTGGTTTTACCCTAACTTTGTATACATAGGAGAACACTAACAAATATGTTTGAGTAGGTGAGCTGAAGTCATAGTGTGCAGGGTCATGTATGTTAAGCTGTGGATTTAATATTCAACTTAGTTGACAGGGGTGAGAAAAAAAGATTATAGCTAAGAGTTCTTCTCTTGCAAGATTAAATTGGCCACAGAGTAGACTGGAGAAAGAAGGAATTAAACAAAGGAAGATTCACTAAATAAGAGTTCCAGAAAGACTTAATGGGGCCCTAAAATAGGATGGTGGTAGTCGGAGAAGGCAATGGCACCCCACTCCAGTACTCTTGCCTGGAAAACCCCATGGAGGGAGGAGCCTGGTAGGCTGCAGTCCATGGAGTCGCTAAGAGTTGGATACGACTGAGTGACTTCACTTTCACTTTTCACTTTTATGCATTGGAGAAGGAAATGGCAACCCACTCCAGTGTTCTTGCCTGGAGAATCCCAGGGACGGGGGAGCCTGGTGGGCTGCTGTCTGTGGGGTCGCAGAGTCAGACATGACTGAATTGACTTAGCAGCAGTCAGTGTAAAGATATGTGAATGGCCTCATGAAAGCAGAGCCAATAGAATCTGACAGGTAATTGGTTGGGAGAGGAAAGTAAAGTTAGAGTTAATTAGTTAATCATGAAGAAAGAATTGTCTCTCAAAATAGCATCTTCCAGGAACCATATATGCCATACGAATACAATATAGCCCATCAGGCTTCTCTGTCTATGGGATTCTGCAGGCAAAGAATACTGGACTGGGTTTCCATGCCCATCTCCAGGGGAACTTCCCAATCCAGGGATTGAACCCAGGTCTCTAGCACTGCAGGTGGTTTCTTTACCAACTGAGCCACCAGAGAAGCCTAAAATATATCCTCAAATAACACCAAATACTCAATATTTCCAATTTTTGATTGTAAACAAGATTTAAAGCAATCCTGAAATTGTTGTTTTAAAGGAAACAATAACACTAAAAAGTATAGAGTAGAAAAAATAAACAACACAAGAAAAGTAGTTTAAACTTACAGAAATCTTTCTGCACAAAGTGTAGAAAAAACAAAACCATCCAAAATAATGATTAACAGCGATGATATTTATATGGATTTTTTTTACATAATCTCTACTAATGTGTACAATGATGTTGGTCAGTGGTGTGACAGAATGTGGTTGATAAAAGCAGAACCGTAATTTAGTGAAGAATATTGGTAACTGTAAGAGTCTTTGGGAGAGTTAGAGGACTGCATTCAGAACTACATCCAAAATCATGGCATAGACTGTCTTAAAATCTTCTAGTTAGATCTGGACACTAGATGCTGTAGTGTGAACCACCAGCTGAGTCACTGGAATCTGCCCAGAAAACTGCTGCTTCTGCTTTCTCTGGAAATAGCTGCATAATTGCCACTACTCAGCAGAAAAAAGAAACTGATAGTCCCAACTGGTGAATCCCATTTTTAGAACCTACAGCATGTCATGCCCTTGACAAAAAGAAGCCTTGGAAAGCAGTAGTCAGGCATTTCAATTTCCATACGGAAATGGGCTCTTCCTTACAAGAAAAGGCCTCAGATGCTGGTAGGACCAGAAGAATGCTAGACGAAGTATTGAAAATGGACACATTTTAATGCTGAAAAATAAATGTATGAAGTTATGTTATTCTCATTAATGTTCTAAGCAGCAAAATTTGGATCTAATGGCAAATACTTTAGTGCAAGCATATTAATCAGTTTTTTAAGGTAAAAATAACTATATGGGGATTTCAGTGATGTTTGGTCTAAAGAGGCATTTGACTTGACATGTTATAAATCAGTGTCAGGTCAGGGTTGCCATGAAAGTAAGGTATACGTAGTTTTTTTAAAAAAAACTTTAACACAAACATGATAAATTTAGAAATAGGTGGTTGGATTGTTACAGTGAATATGTCTTTTAAGACCTACTCAACCACACTGGGAGGGTCTAGAGACATACATTTCATCATGAGTATGAAAATTTTAATAAATTTTTGGAGGAAGCCCGAACATCCTTTGAAATGCTCTGTGATCACTCTGGTCTGTAGACAAGCCTACAGTGCAAACTGCAATCACTGAATGAGGAAATATGCAATGGAAGTTATTGGATCCTATGGTGGCAGGGGCCAAGGATCACTACTCAAAAGCCAAGGCATAATGGAAGCAGTTACTGTAATGAAGAGTAAAGGTCAAATCAGCAATTAGAACAGTCTGATTCCCACAGACCTATGGTGTCGGCTAGTTGATTATGGTGTTCACAGGAGGGAAATTCATAGGGAGATGACAAGATTCTTATTTGATCTGTATAAGCAGAAAAGTTTTGAAGAACAAAAGTTGAAGAACAAAAAGCTGAAGAACAAAAGTCTAGCCCGAATCATAAAAAGACACAGCCTTTCAAACAATTGCAAGTGTGAGCCAGTTTACAGTCCAGAAGCCCTAGAATAGAAGGCAAAGTCAGGTTCCACTGAAGAAGCCTGGTACACTGCAAAACAATTTATACTAATCTTTCTCCCAGACTTCCCCAAAGGGATCTTCTGACTTTCATTAGGATAACTGTGCAGTAGGGGAATGGAAATAATCCGACCACTGGGAAACTACTGGACAGTGGGTATAATCTAATAGTAATTGCAAGAAACCCAAAATGTCACTGTGTTTCTTACAGTAGGTTCTTATGGAAGTCAGGAGGTCAATGGAGTTTTAGCTCAGGTCCATCTCACACTGGGATCAGTGGGCATCCAAACTCACTCTGTGGTTATCCCCCTGGTTCTGGAAAGTATAATTGGAACAGACATATTCAGCAACTTATAGAATCCCCACACAGGTTCTCTGAGATATGGAGCAAAGGATGTTATGGTGACAACCAACATAATAACTGCCTCTATCAAGGAAGATAATACTTTACCTCCTTTTCTGGTGAAGGAGATTTATTGGGCATTCAGAGTTTTCAGTTCAGTTCAGTTGCTCAGTCGTGTCTGACTCTTTGCAACCCCATGAACTGCAGCACGCCAGGCCTCCCTGTCCATCACCAACTCCCAGAGTCCACCCAAACCCATGTCCATCAAGTCAGTGATGCCATCCAACAATCTCATCCTCTGTTGTCCCTTTCTCCTCCTGCCCTCAATCTTTCCCAGCATCAGGGTCTTTTCAAATGAGTCAGCTCTTTGCATCAAGTGGCCAAAGTATTGGAGTTTCAGCTTCAACATCAGTCCTTCCAATGAATACCTAGGACTGATCTCCTTTAGAATGGACTGGTTGGATCTCCTTGCTATTCAAGGGACTCACAAGAGTCTTCTCCAATCCTGCAGTTCAAAAGCATCAATTCTTTGGCACTCAGCTTTCTTTATAGTTCAACTCTCACATCCATACAAGACCACTGGAAAAACCATAGCCTGGACTAGATGAACCTTTGTTGACAAAGGAATGTCTCTGCTTTTTAATATGCTGTATAGGCAGCTCATAACTTTCCTTCCAAGGAGTAAGCCTCTTTTAATTTCATGGCTGTAATCACCATCTGCAGTGATTTTGGAGCCCCCCAAAATAAAGTCTGTCACTTTCCACTGTTTCCCCATCTATTTCCCATGAAGTGATGGGACCAGATGCCATGATCTTCGTTTTCTGAATGTTGAGCTTGAAGCCAACTTTTTCACTCTCCTCTTTCACTTTCATCAAGAGGCTTTTTAGTTCCTCTTCACTTTCTGCCATAAGGGTGGTGTCATCTGCATAGCTGAGGTTGTTGATATTTCTCCTGGCAATCTTGATTCCAGCTTGTGCTTCTTCCAGCCCAATGTTTCTCATGATGTACTCTGCATAGAAGTTAAATAAGCAGGGTGACAATATACAGTCCTGACATACTCCTTTTCCTATTTGGAACCAGTCTGTTGTTGCATGTCCAGTTCTAACTGTTGCTTCCTGACCAGCATACATGTTTCTCAAGATGCAGGTCAGGTGGTCTGGTATTCCCATCTCTTTCAGAATTTTCCACAGTTTATTGTGATCCATATAGTCAAAGGCTTTGGCATAGTCAATAAATCAAAAATAGATGTTTTTCTGGAACTCTCTTCCTTTTACATGATCCAGCAGATATTGGCAATTTGATCTCTGGTTCCTCTGCCTTTTCTAAAACTGGCTAAAACATCTAAAACATCTGGAAGTTCACAGTTCACGTATTGCTGAAACCTGGCTTGGAGAATTTTGAGCATCACTTTACTAGCGTGTGAGATGAGTGCAATTGTGCGGTAGTTTGAGCATTCTTTGGCATTGCCTTTCTTTCGGATTAGAATGAAAACTGACCTTTCCAGTCCTGTGGCCACTGCTGAGTTTTCCAAATTTTCTGGCATATTGAGTGCAGCATTTTCACAGCATCATCTTCCAGGATTTGAAATAGCTACATATATTTAAGGAATACATTAGGCACACTCAGTTCAGTTCAGTTCAGTTCAGTTGCTCAGTTCCGTCTGACTCTTTGTGACCCCACGGACTGCAGCACACCAGGCCTCCTTGTCCATCGTCCACTTCCAGAGTTTACCCAAACTCATATCCATTGAGTCTGTGATGCCATCCAATCATCTCATCCTCTGTCATCCCCTTCTCCTCCTGCCCTCAATCTTTCCCAGCATCAGAGTCTTTTCAAATGAGTTAGCTCTTTGCATCAGGTGGCCAAAGTACTGGACTTTCAGTTTCAACATTAGTCCTTTCAATGAAGATTCAGGACTGGTTTCCTTTAGGATGGACTGTTTGGATCTCCTTGCAGTCCAAGGGACTTTCAAGAGTCTTCTCCAACACCACAGTTCAGAAGCATCAATTCTTCTGCGCTCAGCTTTCTTTATAGTCCAGCTCTCACATCCATACATGACTACTGGAAAAACCATAGCCTTGACTAGATGGACCTTTGTTGGCAAAGTATTGTCTCTGCTTTTTAATATGCTGTCTAGGTTGGTCATAACTTTGCTTCCAAGGAGTAAGCGTCTTTTAATTTCATGGCTGCAATCACCATCTTCAGTGATTTTGGAGCCCCCAAAAATAAAGTCTGCCACTGACAGGCAAACTGATCGATTGTATACTGTTGCTGGTACAATGGTTTGAAAAGCAAATTTACACAGCATCGTCATTAATAAATGCACACTGTATGCATAATAAGTCTAATCTGTACAGAGAGCATAGTCAAGCCTCCTTTTCAGTAAGTGGTTGTGAAACCAGCCACAGCAAATTTTTAGCCCTAGTGTTTCAGATTAACTTGGGAGGGCTTGGTGCATCAAAGTCTTCTCCATAGCCTGCATGAGAAAATATGTTCTCATTACTTCCCCTTAGCCCTGTAAGCTGGTGACAGTTCTTCTTTAGTCATGGGCCAGGGGAAGCAAGTAAAAAATCCCTGTCATCTTCTAAATTCACAGCATGAGACTATAACATTTCTTCAAGGCTTCTTCTTTTATTTCTGTCTCCCACTGCCAGTCTGACTGTCAAAGTCACAGCAGGAGATAAAAATGAAAAGAACCATCAAAGAAACCCATGTGAGGAATTTCCCTACAGGAGTTCAGCAAAAGGGGTAAAAAATGAAAGTGGCTACACTGACATTTGCCCTCCAGCAAAACATTAATAAAAGGGAAAAACAAATGTATGCTTGCACACCCCTCAAATATGTCCCCTGATATCAGAAAACAGAATGTTTCATTTTTGTAATAGATGAAAAGACCAATTGCTTAAACATATTTTGCTGTGGGGTTTTAAAAATATAAAAATTGAAAATGATTCATAATATTAAGGTAGACAAAAGTCAGTATACATCTCCATTGATTTCAAAGTCAGACTTTGACACTAAAATTCTGATAAAAACATGCAAAAAATAATGTGTTCAAAATTTATATAAAGCAGATCATTCACAGTATAGTGTATAATCACAAAAGCATTTCAGTTCAGTTCAGTCGCTCAGTCGTGTCCAACTCTTTGCGACCCCATGAATCGCAGCACGCCAGGCCTCCCTATAGATCACCAACTCCCAGAGTTCACCCAAACTCATGTGCATCGAGTCAGTGATGCCATCCAACAATCTCATCCTCTGTTGTCCCCTTCTCTTCCTGCCCCCAGTCCCTCCCAGCATCAGGGTCTTTCCAGCATCAGTCCTTCCAATGAATACCCAGGACTGGTCTCCTTTAGGATGGACTGGTTGGATCTCCTTGCAGTCCAAGGGACTCACAAGAGTCTTCTCCAACACCACAGTTCAAAAGCATCAATTCTTCGGCGCTCAGCTTTCTTCATAGTCCAACTCTCTGACCACAGGAAAAACCATAACCTTGACTAGATGGACCTTTGTTGGCAAAGCAATGTCTCTGCTTTTGAATATGCTATCTCGGATGGTCATAACTTTCCTTTCAAGGAGTAGGTGTCTCTTAATTTCATGGCTGTAATCACCCTCTGCGGTGATTTCGGAGCCCCAAAAATAAAACCTGACACTGTTTCCACTGTTTCCCCATCTATTTCTCACGAAGTGATGGGACCGGATGCCATGATCTTCGTTTTCTGAATGTTGAGCTTGAAGCCAACTTTTTCACTCTCCTCTTTCACTTTCATCAAGAGGCTTTTTAGTTCCTCTTCACTTTCTGCCATAGGGTGGTGTCATCTGCATATCTGAGGCTATTGATATTTCTCCCGGCCATCTTGATTCCAACTTGTGCTTCTTCCAGCCCAGCGTTTCTCATGATATACTCTGCATAGAAGTTAAACAAGCAGGGTGACAATATAAAGCCTTGACGTACTCCTTTTCCTATTTGGAACCAGTCTGTTGTTCTATGTCCAGTTCTAAGTGTTGCTTCCTGACCTGCATACAGATTTCTCAAGAGGCAGGTCAGGTGGTCTGGTATTCCCATCTCTATCAGAATTTTCCACAGTTTATTGTGATCCATACAGTCAAAGGCCTTGGCATAGTCAATAAATCAAAAATAGATGTTTTTCTGGAACTCTCTTGCTTTTTCCATGATCCAGCAGATGTTGGCAATTTGATCTCTGGCTCCTCTGCCTTTCCTAAAACCAACTTGAACATCTGGAAGTTCACGGTTCACGTATTGCTGAAGCCTGGCTTGGAGAATTTTGAGCATTACTTTACTAGCGTGTGAGATGAGTACAATTGTGCGGAAGTTTGAGCATTCTTTGGCGCTCCCTCTCTTTAGAGCACCTCAATTTAAAATAAATCTAATAGCAAGTATTCTATAATAAATTATAATTTACATTTTTAACAACTATAACTTTCCACTGAGTTTTTGAAAAAGATTGGTTTTAAATTCAAAGTATGCTTTTATTACAAGAGTTCTCTTGAGTGTACACAGTATTTGGAAAATTTGTAGATTGTATTATAACATAATTAAGTCATTTCCTAAATCATAATTGCATTTATGAAAATGAAATTTTTATTCTGAGACAATTTTATATTTGCAGAAAAGCTACAAACGTATTAAAGATTCTTAGTTCTCATGTTCCCCTCTCCCAGTTGCAACACTGTTAACATTTTATATTACCAAAATACAACTGTCAAAACTAATTAACCTAACATTAGCACATTACTATTAACTAAATTCTAGACTTTATTTGGATTCTACCATTTTTCCAGTTTCTTTTCCAATCTTGAGTGCCATGTTGCCTTTGACTGTTATGTCACCCTGGTTTGTGACAAGTTTCTCTTTCCTTGATTTCCATGCCCTTGACAGTCTTAGGGAATACTGGTCACATCTCCAGTAAAATGTTCCCCATCCAGACTTACATAATTGCTTTTAACCTATCAACTTGATGTGTGTTTGCATAGTTTTGCCTATGTATAACTACTAAATATATGAATAATATTATTTCATTATTAAAAAGAAGGATGCTGTCCAGAAAGATTTGGTAAATTTTTCTCTATTAGTCAAAGAGCTTTACAGTAAGAAAAATACTAATTATCAGATGTATTCATTAAATTGATAAACACTTACTAAATGCTTACTTTCTTCCTGGTATTATGCTCTGAGGAGGGAACACAGAAATGAATGATGCAGTTTCTGTTTCCACAGAGGACATAGTCAAGAAAAGGAAAAGTTCAAGTGTATATAAAGTTATCAGAAATAGCATGGTGGACTGCTATGCCATGCTCAGTCACTTCAGCCATGTCTGACCCTTTGTGACCCCATGGACTGAACCCTTCCAGGCTCCCCATACCTGGAATTTTCCAGACAAGAGTACTGGAGGGGGTTGCCATTCTCTTCTATAGAGGATCTTTTCGACCCAGGGATCAAACCCAGGTCTCCTGCATTGCAGGCAGATTCTTTACCATCTGAGCCACTTGGGAAGCCTAGTGGTGGACTGGGTGAGAGTTAATGTCAGAGACCATAATGCCCACAAAGGTAGATAAACATGACTGTAAAATAACTGAATGTGTCCAAATAAATCTCATTAGCTACAGAAATATTATTTTTACTTCACTTTATTAGAAAAAGATATACAATATATCTGCTCAGGCAGAAGAGATAATATCCAAGATAAGTTTTATATAGAATGAGTTTAGTTTTACCAGGGAAAGGAGTGGACAAAAGGAGATTCAGGCAAAGGAAGCAAATGCTTTAGTGTGTCTGGAGCCTATGATGCCAGCATGCTTTGAAAGCATCTTTTGGATTTTATTGAAATGAGGATGAGAAGTTAAGAGAGGATTATTTTCCCTATTTATTTTAAGTAAGAGCATGACAAATGAGATTTGCATTTTTAAATATACTGAGTTACTTTTATTAAAAGAGCAACACACATAATTCCACATACTGCAAATGTTTTTCATTCCCCTTTAAAATTGCTTTGCATTTTAGAAAGAATATTCCGGAAGAGTGAACTGGAGGGAGAAAGAACTAGAAGCAGGAAATAATTAAGCAGAAGAGAGTATCATCAAGACAAAAAACCAAGGTTGTGAACTACAAATGGAGAAGAGTTTTGAAAGAGAGGTAGAGGCAGAATCTGCAGGATGTGGGTAGAATGGAATGTGGAAAATAAGAGAATCAAAGGAGAGATGGTATCACTGTATTTCTATTTAGTTGATAAGGTATTTACTACTGTGAGTTGCCTACAATAGGGAATATTAGAGACAAAAAGTGAAGGGGTAAGGAGATGTGAAAATATTTCTCTTTTGAATAGACTGGGTTTAAAATGCCTGAGTTTGAGGACATATTGCAGAGAAGCCCAATAGTTTGGTGCTTACTGGAAATGGAGCTAAGGAGAGAGATGAGCTGAGGATATAGTTTAGTAGACATTACCATATAGATAGCATTGGAAATAATAAAAGTAGATGATATCTCCCAGCAGCACACAGAATGAGAAAAGAAGGCTATCTTTGGAATTCTGTGAAACCACCCTCATTTACTGCATGAGTGGAGACTAGCCAGCAAAGGATATGGAGAAAGAACAGCAAGCAAAACTACAGTAAAACCAAGAAAACTTTATCACAGAAACCAGGTTGCAGGTTTAATATTCAAGGACAGAGATGCAAAAAGCAGAGACAGGTCAACAGTGCCAAAGCTACAAATAGGTCAGTTCACATAGGTACATAATTTTAGAGTAAATAAGAGGAGTAATTAAAGGATCTATTAAACATTAAATTTTAAATGTTTTTGTATAAATTTGCTAATTATGAAAGTGAATCAATTTAAAAACCTTTATGAAGCATACATTTATGGAAAAAACTAATACTACATAATTCTTTGAGACTTTACCATTTTAACACTAAGTTCTATTATGTATGTTTCCATAAAGGTAGATCACAATGCTTAAAAATTCAACAAAGCCTACTGGAAACATTTCCAGTTAGTAAAAGTGTAACAAGAATTTTACAACCAGCACATTCCTGGAATTGTTGGAAAGTGCTCAACTCTTCATATAATGCCTTTTGCTACTCTTTTTTAAACTACAGGTTACACCCAAAACACTGCTTTGTAAATGTACAAAAACACTTTGCAGGATTTATTTCAGCTAACTAAGAACAATCTGCCCATTTAAAAAATGAACCCTTCAACAAATGTGGTTTGACACAAAATAAAACACCTATATATGAGAGGTCCAAGAATGATTCTAAGAGCTGTCAAATTCTTCCAATTACAAATGATTTTTAAAAATTTCCTTCTTAGAAAATAGCAAGTGGTATTATAACAACAAAATAGGATGTTAGTACAGTGCATTAAAATGTTTTCTATATGGTTGTCATTTCCTTAGGTTATCTTAAAATTACAATTCAGAAAATCAAAAGAAATAAAAATATGTAAGAAAAAGCCATATGCAAGGAAAAAAGTCAACCAAAAAGTCTAAATAACATTTGAATAATAAAAACATTCCTGTTTATAAAGCCAACAATGTTAAACTCATTTCGATCAAGTAGAAAATCAAATTTGGAAACTTGGAAAATCTTGAAAGTAAGGAACCATGATAATAATTTTATGTGAGAGTTTTCAGACAATGGTCTAATATAAAGATATAGTAGAATGAAATTTATATCTTATATACTGATAAAGATCTCCAAGATAAACTAAGTGAAGGAAAACAGATGAAAAAATTAGAGTAAGCTTCCTCATGTACTAGGCTTCCCTTGTGGTTCAGACAGTAAAGAATATGCCTCAAAGGCAGGAGACCCAGGTTCAATGCCTGGCTTGGGAAGATCTCCTGGGGCAGGGAATGGCAACCCCCTCCAGTATTCTTGCCTGGGAAATCCCATTCACAGAAGAGCCTGGCAAGTTACAGTCCCTGGGGTCACAAAAGGGAGGATACAGTGAGCAACTAACACTTTCGTTTTCCACAATTCCTCGTGTATTAAAAATTTAGAGTAGGAAAGAGAGTTACATTTCATTGTAATCTGGGTTGTTTGATATTATTTATCATGTACAATAATATATTTTCAAAGTAAAATAAAATTTAAGGAAAAAGATTAAACATGAAGTTAAAAGAATACTTTTTATTCCTAGTTAATTCAGAATTATATGTATACCAGACACTATATGCAAAGACTCTAAACATTTATGTTTTTTACCCTTCTCCTCAAGAATTCGAGAAGCTTTGAGAACATGAAGTCTGTAAAAGCCGAAGAGAATTACCTTGGGAAAATTAAAACATAAGGTCTAAAAACAGGACATTCAGCAGATAAACAATGCAAGGATGAGCAAGAGGAAGTCCCAGGACAATAACTCTGAAGCAGACATTAAAACAAAAGCAAAACCAAAATGGAGCCTGCTGAAGAAAAGTGTATAGGGGAAAAAGGAAGAGATACAACATATTAGCCATTTAACCGTATGACAAATTTCTTTTAAAATATAGATATATAGGTAAACTTACTTCTACTTTTGAAGAAGAAGCAATTAGGATTTGAGGAGATTTTTAATTCCAGGATAAAAATGGTATAGAAGAAAAGAAAAATTTCTATCTTTGTACATTACATGCCCAGTCTTGAAAAATATTTATATAGTTATAACAATAAAATATTGAATATGGGTTTAGCAACATCTGAAAAGGAGAAAGGAACTTAGCCAAAATGCTAATCTAGCATAATACATAGAACTTAAAATTGAGACTGTAGTATATGCATTTTATTTAGATATATGCAGATGAAACGTTGTAATATAGCTAAAAAAGAGAAAATTGTTGTCTCTGTGTTGTGATACAAGAAAGGAGATGACTGCACATTGTGACTTGTTTCTTTTTGTTATAAACTATCTATATCATTTTAAAGCTTTTGTATATAATTTTAAATGTATAAAGTACATTAATAAAAAATATAGAGAAAAACAATTTGGAAAAGGAGATAACAATAACTTAAACTCATTGTTATCAGAGACATTTAAATGAAAGCAAAAATAAAACTACTCATACATACCTGGCTGACAAAAATGGGAAGTTCTCTAACACACTGTTAGTGGGGTTTCTAGAAAAGGATATTCTGGTTTTAAACAAAGTAAAGAAAATTACTGACTTAACAATGGAGAACAACGCTATTATAAATCTTCTGTATCATACAACTTTTTGGTGAATTTGTACTGTTCAGAGAATTACTGTTATCTAATATTTAGCTTGCTTTTGAGATGGCTGTATGAGTGATTGGTCTTAGTTCTGTATAGAAAAAAAATAAATAGGAAAACATAAATTTTGACCTCATCTTTCGTATTTTGTAAGAAATTGTATATAAAATAAGTACTTCTGCTATTTTCCTAAATTCAGGAGAGAGTGAAAGGTAATACCCAGATGACATTTAAAAACTTGAAAAACTAGATATTTGAGTCATATGGCCTGTGCCCAGAACCCAGAAGGATATCAGATGGTAGCCCAATGCTGACTTTAAGAACATACCTGTCTTCAAAACTTGGCTTTTTCAGTAATGAGCTGCATGAAATTTAGAAAAATCACTCAATTTATGCAAGCCTGTAAATTTTAGATCCAGTTGAACTTTCTAATCCTAGAACCCTAAATATTATTGATTATATCCCAGCACTCAACCCCTGTTGTTTCTCTTTGAACCTTCTCCGTCAGAAAATTTAAAAAATCATTTCTACTTCAAAACTTTTCATTGACACAAATAAGTTAGACTATTAAAATAGTTGCTAATTACTAAAAATATGTTGGAAAAGTCCATCCAAACTTTAATTTTATTCATTAATTCTTAAAATCTTTAATATTAGTAAATATTTTAAGGTCTGTCAGAACCACGTCTACAAACTTTAAAGTGCATTCAAGTCACTGAAGAATCTTGTTAAAAATGTAAATTCTGTATCTCAACTGAAGCCTGAGAGTCTACATTGGTAGCAAGCACCCAGTCAATGCCATATCTTGATTTTTACATGTTATCTTGACAGTAGTAAGATATAAAAGAACTCACACTTTTGATTGTACGGATAAGTGGACATTTTGAGGGAACTTTTGGATAAAATTCAACTAGATCATGGATTAAATGCAAAAAAAAAAAAAGTTGACTTGCATTGCTAGATTTGCTGCAAAGTAAAAGAAACATACAACTCAGCAAGCTGAAACTGTAGCAGGAATCTGTGAATGGTAAGTATAAACTAGGATTGTCCTGAGGCCAAACTGGATATCAGTGCTGCATCATGTAGGCAAGCCTTATTTTCTTTTGGGCCTTAAATTCCCATTTCTTATAATTCTTCTGACTTCTGGTTGCTTATTCTATATTCTCTAGAGTTGGCTTCCACTTGCTGAGAACATAGGCTGAGAGCTAGACCTCTTGGATTCAAATCTGGATCTAACCTTTGTATTTGGACAACTTAAGTCTCCCTTTATTTCAGTGTATACATCTGTAAAATGGAGACAGTAATTGAGCCTATAAAACTGAAGTTGCTTTGAGGGTTAAGTGAGATAATTCATGCCCAGAACAATGTCTGGAATATAAGTGCTCGATATCCTCTTCTTTAAATCATCATACAAGATTTCAGTGCCTTTAAAACAGAGAAATTAATCTGGCAAAATCTTTATAAAGTTATAAAGGGACTTATTGCTAAAAAGGAATTAAATCATTTGCAAAGTGCCAGTGGTAGAAATAGATCTAGAAAATATTATATTCTGGTATTTTGTATTTTGGTAACATAAATTAAAAGCTATAAAGACTGACATACATGTTTCTATATCAAATATAATGCTATAAATGGTAAGTTCAGTGAAAAGTCAGTGTCATTCCAATTTTTTCCTTAAATGTCTAGTTAAATATTTTAAATTGACATTTTACAAATCAAATGCCATTTAATAAATCATTTAATAAAAATTAATAAAATTTTATTTACTTTAAAATTTTAAATTAATTAATTTAAATCACTTAATCAAAATCATTTAATAAATCAAATTTTTAAAATTTTGATTCATGTTCTCTATTAAAAACTCTGTAAGATATATATTTCTAAATTCACATAAATGAGCCATTATTATTTATTCAGTACTATCATTAGAAGTTTTTTCTTCACTTATTCTGGTTGAAGTCTACTTCTGGATTTTTTTTTTTAAACTTAATTAGATGGAAAAAATCAGTACATATAAAATATAATTTTACTTTTTCATTATAATAATACATTTTTATAATGCAGCAACTTTTTCCTACTTGAGATACATTTATTGATTTTTCAGTTTTTAATCATAAAACACATGCATGCTGCTTGCTGCTGCTGCTAAGTCGCTTCAGTCATGTCTGACTCTGTGCGACCCCATAAACAGCAGCCCACCAGGCTCCCCCCGTCCCTGGGATTCTCCAGACATGAACACTGGAGTGGGTTGCCATTTTCTTCTCCAATGCATGAAAGTGAAAAGTGAAAGTGCATGCATAATGTATTATTAAAAGGTAGCATTTTAATAATAAGATAAATTTATTGGTCACTGCTTTGAAATCAAATCCAGTATATTAAGGTCTTAGAAATACTTGCTCATATTTTAGAATAGATGACATGTGATTTCACTCAATTGTTCAAAACCCTGTTGGTACTCATGAATCACCTGGGTAGATTTGCAAATATATTAATGTCCAACAGTCATAAAATCAATTACCTCAGAATCTCTTTGGTGTGAGACACAGATATTCGTATTTTTTAAAGGTTCCCAGTATGATTTAACATTTTTCTAGAGTTAGGAAGCACTGAACTATCTTACTCACTATGGTTTAGAAAAACAATTCTGTCTGCAACAGTCTAAATATATAGCTTCCGAAATAGTGTACTGTAAGAGGTGCTGTTTGCTTTTGCTGATAAATCACCTTATCCACTGGGAAATCCTAGGATAACTATAACTCATATGAAATCTAAACCACACATCTAATCACTCATTTATTTTTTAACTGATATCTGGCTGTACTCATTTTCTGCTGCTACTGCTAAGTCACTTCAGTTGTGTCCGACTCTGTGCGACCCCATAGACGGCAGCCACCAGGCTCCCCCATCCTTGGGATTCTCCAGGCAAGAACACTGGAGTGGGTTGCCTTTTCCTTCTCCAACGCATGAAAGTGAAAAGTGAAAGGGAAGTCACTCAGTAGTGTCTGACTCTTCGCAACCCCATGGACGGCAGCCCACCAGGTTCCTCCATCCATGGGATTTTCCAGGTAAGAGTACTGGAGTGGGGTGCCATCACCTTCATTGTGTTATATATATTTCTTTAATTTCACGAAAACAAACAAAGGCAAAAGCTATTTTCTTTAGGTCAAATATAAGGTTACTTATCTAAAATCATCCCCTGAGCTGCTAATAGAATTTTACATAATGCACTGGGTATCATTAATCTACTATATAACTAACAGCATGGGTTATGTTGATACAATTAAAGGATAAAATGTAGAATTCCCTCTTGGGAATAAATTACACTCATTTGAAAAGACACTTTTGACATCCTTGATCTCCTCAGTATGCATGTGTTATCTAAACATTTTTGTACTGCTAACATATCAGTTATTAATATTAAAATTTTAAGTTCAAAAAGGGAACACCATTAAGACATTCCAAGAATAAAAACATCAACAATATAATTATTGATTGCCTGGTCTATATATCAAACATATTTTATAAAACACATTTTGATTTTATGTTTGCAAGTCACCATTAGACATAGGGATATTTCCTGATAATTTTAACTCTATTTCTTTATAGTTGAAAGTAAGCATTCATAGATTCAGAGTCATTCTGAAAGTTTTGCCTATTGTACATTTTTCTAATAAATATTTAATAAGAATTGTGATGAATTTATATTTTCTAGGAAAACAGAAGACAAAACAGATATGACAAGTAACAGTTTAAAAACCTAGTTAAAACTCCCTTACATCAATTTTCTCATTCAGTTTGAAAATACTTAAACATCTGAAAGGAATTTGTCAATTAAAATCTTGAGCAACTTTGCTTATCAAAAGTTGACTGCCACAAATATACATGGCTTAATCCAGTATTCTAGGCCCAACATAAATCACTTCCCTACTTTGTCCACCTATTTCAGTCACAGTAATGTGGTTGTTCAGTTCCACTCAAGGCCTTGCCGTCATAATCTATAGGTCTACTATATTTTAAGATAAATGTCAATTGATACCAATCACTGGAAGACTTTAAGAAATGAGTTATCTTTTCTACTCTATTGTTACTTATGGACCCATTATTTAATTTTCTATTTTAGAATCATATACACATGCATGACATTTTATAATGCTATGCTGATAAAACGGGAGGAAAAACTATTGCCTTGAGTAGCCAACGAGTGGCCAAATTGTTTTACTAATTTATATCTATTGAATTTAGTATCAAACTTAGCCCTAGGAGAAAGCATACATTGATTATAATTTGTAAATTTACTTTGGATACCCATTTGGTCCTCTGCAATCAAACTCTCCAGGTGATGTTCCGAACTCTGCAATATACCTTTGCTCAGGTATGTATTTTTAACTGGCTAATAGTAAAGTAATCTGATAAACTGGCAACTTAGAAATTTACAATAAAACTTACAACAGATGAATGTGTTAAGTCAAGTCCTAAAAGGTTTGTATGATTTTGATGGATATATATTCGTTATGCCATTTTAGGCACGGAAATAAGCAGGTGAAAAATAGTTCGATATTTTTTTCTTGTAACTCCTTAAGTATCTTCATGAAAAGAACCCATCTACCTTGACAAATGGAGAGTACATCATGAGAAACGTGGGGCTGGAGGAAGCACAAGCTGGAATAAAGATTGCTGGGAGAAATATCAATAACTTCAGATATGCAGATGACACCACCCTTATGGCAGAAAGTGAAGAATTAAAGAGCTTCGTGATGAAAGTGAAAGAGGAGAGTGAAAAAGTTGGCTTAAAGCTCAACATTCAGAAAACGAGGATCATGGCATCCGGTCCCATCACTTCATGGGGAATAGATGGGAAACAGTGCAAACAGTGGCTGGCTTTATTTCCCTGGGCTCCAAAATCACTGTAGATGGAGACTGCAACCATGAAATTAAAAATGCTTACTCCTTGGAAGGAAAGTTATGACCAACCTAGATAACATATTAAAAAGCAGAGACATTACTTTGTCAACAAAGGTCTGGCTAGTCAAGGCTATGGTTTTTCCAGTAGTCATGTATGGATGTGAGATTTGGACTATAAAGAAAGCTGAGTGCCAAAGAATTGATACTTTTGAACTGTGGTGTTGGAGAAGACTCTTGAGAGTCCCTTGGACTGCAAGGAGATCCAACCAGTCCATCCTAAAGGAGATCAGTCCTGGATGTTCAACCTGATGTGAAGAGCTGACTCATTTGAAAAGACCCTGATGCTGGGAAAGATTGAAGGCAGAAGGAGAAGGGGATGACAGAGGAAGAGATGGTTGGATAGCATCACCAACTCAATTGACATGAGTTTGGGTAGACTCTGGAAGTTGGTGATGGACAGGGAGGCCTGGTGTGCTGCAGTTCATAGGGTCACAAAGAGTCGGACACGACTGAGCAACTGAACTGAACTGAACCTTGCCAAATACTTGGTTTTTTAATATAGCGTTAGTGGAAGATATTAAGAAAGATAATAGGTTGCTGGAATCATTTAACAGTTTTCGAACTTCCATAAATTTGAGATTTACCCCAAATCAAATAACCAAATATGAATAATACTTTAAAAATAATATGTGATATCAAGCACTTTAATCAGTCCTAAGCACCTCTCTTGGAAATTACTCTATGTGTATCTCAAGACCCTGAAACAGTCTTTGCTCTGAGATATAGCATTTGTGTATCATTTGTTTTATGAATTAATAGATATATGCATTGATTTCAAAATGGATAGTAAAAACTATAATATAAAGGCTCTGCTTATGTAGTGAAATCTATACCTAATTAAAATGTATTTATATATATTTTTTCTTTCATTATCAAACTAATTTGAGGACCAGCTTCTTCTAACAGTGCAATAGCATTTACAAATTATTCAAACATGGGTAATAGTATACTGTTTCACTATGGTTAGGAATTTTATATAGTTTAATTCTTTTTATACAGCTTAATTTTTCCTAATCCATTTAAGTGCTAGTGGAAGACATACCAGTTTTAACATAGCAGGTTATTTAGACTATAACTGAAAGCATCAGAGACCGTTTGCCTCCAGAGGCTTATTTGTTAATATACATCCTGTACACTAATGTATAAACAGACAGTCACACACTTTGACCAAGAGAGCATTTTTCTTGTTATTTTTAGCAATTAAACTCAATGAGAGGACAATGTTCATTACTCCTCATGCTTGGACAATTGAGAACTTTTCTGATTCATTACCCAGCAGTTTCTTAGATAAGGCAAAGGGCATCTGGTAGGATCATTTTAGCTTTCCACTTGAAAAGCAGGTATGTGTAAGTAATCGTTCCCTCCTGGTAGAAGGAAGGGACCCAATTTCTATAATAAATATTGTGCATATATATATATATATAATGAAAATGTATAGATTTTTTTCCAGTTTTTTGTCTTCCTTTTACTATGGAATCTGGCACTGAAAATTTAGTATCACAATAATTTTATTTTTAATATTGCTGTAGTTTAATGTAATTATAATTATGACTAAGAAATATTCTAAGGATGCTTGATCAATTACTATTACTTACACAGCTTTGGGGGGATATTTACAAATGTGTATTATCTATATTTCTTCTCTAATTCATCTATCTATACATCCAGTTGTGGGGCCCTACGTGGGAAACCTTAAAAAGAAAAAAGGGGCTAGCTTTTGCGGTCGGAAACTAAGATGGCGCTGGTGGAAGAGATAGGGGCGTGGTCTATGTTACAGTTTTTGATTGGCTCTCTTGACTTCCCTGCACATGGACAGTGCTGTGATCACCATAGACTCCTGTTACAATGAAGCGCATGACAACTTGACCTTTAACGTGATTGGTGCAACTATGGTATATTAAGATTTGACCTTTAACGTGATTGGTGCAACTATGGCATAGTATAATTTGACCTTTAACGTGATTGGTGTAACTATGGCATATTACAATTTGACCCTTAACGTGATTGGTGCAACTATGGGAGGTCCCTTGCAGAACCCCCTTGCTTGTCTATATAAACCAAGAGTTTGTGGCAATAAAGGGGAACTGCTCAGATGGAACCCCTGTCGTGTCTGATTGGCTCTTGCTCGCTGAGGGGCTGGGTTGGCGGACAGCCGGCTCACCTCTCCTCAGGACCCCTCGGCTTTGCTGAGGGAAGTAAGTGCCGCTCCCTCTCTCGTTCGGCCCCGCGCCCCCCCCCCCCCCCCCTCCGGCATCCAGTAATGTATAAACCTACGTGTAGATTACTATTTCCAATCAAACTTTAAAAATCTGCACACATACTACTGTTATATTCGTAAAACAGAGACTTGTGCATATTTTACTTTATATGTGTCTGAAAATTAAGCAAAGCACACATGTGGGAATTAATTTACCTAATACTACTTTTAATACTAGATCTTTTGTCTCCTCTGCTATGGTAACTTTAATCTGCTATTGCAGTAGCAGGGTTTCACAGGTATAAAAACTGCACTATTGATTTTTTCCACATGAAATGATGGAAGAATTAACTACTGAATGATTAAAGATCACTCTGTGTAAATTAAGTGGCATATGAATGGTTATATGAAAATAATCATAACAATAAACTTCTGTGGCAATATTTTCTCTCTTTCTAGTGTGAAGGGCAAAATTCAGCAAATTACAGGGAGAACAAATGAAATACTTCTTACTTTTAATAGATCTAGAAACATACAAGTTGTCTAGAACAGATACAGTTTTATTAGAAGCTCATAATGTTATTAATATCTTTACTTAATATTCCATAATTTCAGATGAATTAATATGCATACTGACTGACATGAGGATACAGACTTTGTCAAATTGAAATGATGTATCAATAGAAAAAGAAACTCATAAATTAGGATGTGTCTAAATGGAAATTCTATAAATCATATTATAAATTCTGTATAAGGTAATGGGTATATTTTAACTAATAGAGAAAGGTGAGAAAAAACAGCATTCAAGATAGAGTCAGAAAACTTGAGTTAATTAGAAATACCTGTATAATCAAATAGGGAACTATTGTTGTTCATTAGGAGCTGAGTTGTGTCTGACTCTTTTGAGACAACACGGACTGCAGGCTTCTCTGTCCATGGGATTTCCCAAGCAAGGATACTTGGAAGTGGGTTGCCATTTCCTTTTCCAAGGGATCTTCCTGACTCAGGGATTGAACCTGTGTCTCCTGCATTGGCAAGAGGGTTCCTAACCACTGAACCACCAGGGAAGCCCCAAATAGGACATAGGTGTTAACAAAAGAGTTAACAGGATTGTATAAAATTATGTCTGAATTATAGCCAAATCAATTTAAAATGCAAGCAAATCAGATATAATTATCCATATGTAGAAGAACAGTAGATCTGTTTGACAGATGGTTAACTAGAGAACAAAAGAAGGAAAAGAGAGAAAATTCAAGATATTAAGATTATGTATGGTCCAACTCTCACATGTATGAAGGATACACAGAATATTGCAGACATATGTATAATCCAAGAGGTAAAATAAAAGAGCTTGGTTCAGGAAACAACTGACAGTTTCACCAGCACCACTAACCACCCAAGAGTAAGGGACATAATTTTACTAATAAATTATTATTCAGTAGGCACCAAATAATATTCATTTGGATCAAAGACAGACTTTGAAGCTCCATTATATTTTTACTGCACATAATTAACACAGAATTTACCATTGTAGTCTTGAACAAAACAAACATTGAAGAAGTGATTTTTGAATGATTATAAATAGGTGATTCCAATAGGGACATAAATATTCTGGAAGTAGAAGAAAGGAAAATTTGAAAATATTTAAATAAAACTAAACATTTTTCATTGTTTGGTGTTCAGACTATGTTTACATCCAACAAGCCAATTATAAAGTATTAAACAACAGAGTGGCATAGAAGCAGATTAACTTACAGAGTATATTCATAGTATCCTTTTCATTTAAGATCATTATAGAGTGGTACTTAGCCTCATTGCTATTTCATGCTTATCACTGTGTTTTAGTTGTTTTATTCTTTGCTTTCCAATTAGATCTAAACCTATTGTTGTCTTTCCTCCCTTTGGCCCATCCTCTTCTTTATCCTCTTACCAAAGTGATGTTTTAATAAATCAATAGTTATTATTTAAAAAATCAGCAGAACTGGATTTATAAACTAGTTTCAGTTTTCATGGATTTAGTTTGATTATACTGTATCACTTACAAATATTTTTTGACATGAGTGAGGGGTTCTGAATCTCCACTGTTCCTGAGTACAACACAAACTCAGGACAAAGGTTACGAAGCAAAACAGATATAACATTTCTAAGAACCTAGTAGCAGTTATTTGAGTGTAAGGGGAAGTAATCGGCCACCTTTGGTGTGGCCTATTAATGAAGATTCTCTACTTCACCAAATTCTACTAAGGCTTCTCTGAACTCTGTTCTCAATGAAGCTCTGCCTTTTGTTCTTACTTGGTAATCTCGTCATTGCCAGTTCAACCCGGATCCCTTATCTTCAACATACTATCATCTTTAATAGCTGATTATGTTCCTTAGCTTCCACCATCCTCCAGATAACATCTGATCACCTTGACTGACCTTCACAAGAACCCTAAAAAGTCATGTTAGCCAGAATACTCCATCCCCCAAGGGACATCTGATCACCATGACTGGCCTTCACAAGGACCTTACAAAGGCATGTTAGCCAGAAACCTCCCTGATGTTTCCTCTTTATAGCTTCCATCCACTGAACTGCTTATCCTGATCTTGGGCTATAAATTCCCCTCTTTTCTTTGTTGCATTTGGAGTTCAGCTTGTTTCTCTCTCCTACTGTAAATCCCCACTGTAGTAACTGCCAGTATATCTGTCATGAGGCTGCTAAGTCGCTTCAGTCGTGTCCGACTCTGTGCAACCCCATAGACAGCAGCCCACCAGGCTCCCTTGTCCCTGGGATACTCCAGGCAAGAACACTGGAGTGGGTTGCCATCTCCTTCTCCGATGCATGAAAGTGAAAAGTGAAAGTGAAAGTGAAGTCGTGTCCGACCCTCAGCGATCCCATGGACTGCAGCCTTCCAGGCTCCTCCGTCCATGGGATTTTCCAGGCAAGAGTACTGGAGTGGGTTGCCATTGCCTTCTCCATCTGTCATGATAGTCCTCCTTAAGTACAGTCTGACATCATCTTCAATAAGTGTCATGAATAATTTTTCCTTAAATAATATCTAACTTCTCAGGAGAGAGCTGTTTAGTAATGATGTGGTAATAAATTATTTCTTGCTTGGTCTTTTACATAATTATTTGGAAGTAGTTTTGTAGAGTTGTACCATCAGTTGTTTTAAATGCGAAAAATAAAGCAATTGTAGATGCATTTTATATTTTTATTTTGCTTGTTTTCAGACTGAAACAGCTGTTCAGAAAAGTAGGAAAATTACTGTTTTCATCTGCACTCAGGGAATGCCAGCTAAAGTCTCACAACTGGAGTTAGCATTCTTGGGGAGGGCTCCAAGCTGCTGTGTTATGGATCCAGAGACCACAGAACTACAGTCCCCTGGCCGTTAGAATCAGGTGGGGGTAATGTCTTGTTAATGTGGCCCCCAGGCCTAAATCAATAAATCTCAAGCCTGGGTCAAGGAAAGAAACCGCAGTGCTTTTTCAAAAGTTTAAGAAAAGAGCAATGCTGTGAGGGCTAAAAAAGATGTCTTCTAAAGTAGTAGGAAATCCCATACCTGCACCCAGATAGGCTTTTGCCATATAATCATAGCTGTAGGATGTAAGCCTGCTTGCCTTTTGATCTTGAATAAGTCTCATTTTGTAACCCATTCACAAAACCAAAGCACAGTAGGATATGTGACTCTGAAGCAGTTTCTCAGTCTTCTACAAAGATGAAGTACATCAAGAGCCTTTACTTATGTCCTTATTACAACTGAAATGAATACTCTAAAACAATCTGAAAGCATTTATAACTGGGTCTGAAACTCAGTGAGAGAGGCTGTGTGTGGTGAGGTGGTGTTTCTCCTGGGCTATTTGATCAGCAGCCTGTGATTCCATTAGTAATTAAAACCTAACCAGTTATGTATTTAAGTAAGACTCTGAAAATATTTATTTCACTTTAATCATTTAATTTAGTTAGCCATCTAATTACAAGGGCTTTATAGTTGTTTTTCTATTTCTCTTAAAAGAATAATCTGGTAAGTTAAATTCTTATTCACAAATCTGAAGACATATCAGATAGGTCCATGCTGCCTTCCAATGAATATCTGCCCATATTCTTGCATTAATGGGGAAAATTAACTCAAAATATATATGGTGATAGCAGATGTTATCTTAAATTTTCTAAAAATTTTTATACTCATTCATTATGGTAGTAGAGCATTTGAACTTCATGTGCGTATAACTGAAAAAAAGAACAGCTTTGTTGAATTGGGTCAGCTTCAATAGGAATCCTTTCACGTTCTATATTTATGCAGTATGCCAGAGCTATCAATAAAAACATGTTTCAATATATATCCAAGTTAAATATTTTCTCAGCTAAAGGTTAACACTTGCCCTAAAACATTAGACTTTAAGTCCACAGGGGAAAATAATGTATCTCTTGGTAGTATTTTCTAAATAAACACAAACAGGGCACTGGTTTCTTCTCCTTTAAATCTGATTCCCCAAAGGCATGGCCTTTTCCAGGAATCCTTCATGACATCCTGCATTTCTCTAAGCAATACAGCTGGACTTCTTCTAACGAGGTAAAAAGCATCCTGTGGCACTTGTGGCGGTCAAGTTGCTCCCACTAAGATTTGTAAAGCCTTAAAAAAGTGGGTCAGTCACTGTATTTTAGTAAAGATGCCTCTAGCAATTCAAAGGATAGATCTGGAGCTGTTCATGCCTCTACTGGCATCTGATACCTAACCTTAAAATTTCTGAGGTCAATACAGACAGACGGAAGCAGGGCCTGCAGTGGTTACTGGGCTTTAGTAACTCCTAGGATTAAGCACATAATTTTGAATATATCGCCAAGATCAGTGGGATTGTCGTACTATCACTGAATTTTTCACTTTATCAGCGGCTCAGCTAGGGTAGGATGGAACAGGGAAAAGGGAGCATGGTGACCTCCTCTCAAAATAATGTCCAAGAATTAGTCTTTTTGAGGTTACTTTCGACAAGATAATTATTAACCTACTTTAAAAGACATTAGAGGAAAGTCTGAAAGCAAGGCTAGGAAAAATCCATTAAGGCAATCAAGTTAGTACCATTCTGTTTTCTTTCTTAATCAGGCTAATTCTCCTACTAATCAAATCCATCTTGGCCTTATGACTGATTGTAGAAATCAGCTTGTATTAAAGAAACACAGAATCCTGAGTAAAATACTCAAATATCTATTAAGATATATTTATTCTCTTTACTCCTTCCTCTCTAAATTTTCTGTTGGTAATGGTCAGAGCAACACTGAAATACATATGAAAAAGTATCTCACCATGGTGCCAACATAGTTGTCATTCAGTTTTGGAAGTGAATCTGAATTATACAGGGTCAATAAAGAAGCACAGAGACTAAAACGTGTACATATAAGACATTTCATATGAATCTGATAAGTTATCCTCAGTTTCTTTATCTTCCACTTACATTCATTAGAACTGTAGCAATTAGTTAATTATTTGGGAGGCTCCTTTTTAAAGCTATTTGGGCAAGAGGTGTGGGTTTTTGTTTTCTTTTTTTGGTGGGAACTAAGTAACATAACACAAATGTGTTGTTTATTAGAAGGCTATGAAAGCATTTCATAGAAATAAAGCCAGGATTTAGAACTGGAATTGGGAACATGGCAGTAATCTAGGGAACTAACACGCCTATCTCTCTGTTTCTCTGGCAGTTGTTTATGTGTTAGTCGTTCAGTCATGTCTGACTCTGTGCAATCCCAAGGACTGTAGCCCACCAGGTTCCTCTGTCCATAGGATTCTCCAGGCAAGGATATTGGAGTGCATTGCCATGCCCTTCTCTGAGGATCTTCCTGACCCAGGGATTGAACCCAGGTCTGCTTCATTACAGGTGGACTCTCTATTATCTTGGCCACAAGGAAAACTTTCTTTGGTAGTGCAGGCAACTAAAGTTTAATCACCAGCTCTCAGGGACAGGAAAACTCTGATTTGGACTATTTGCCAGGTTCCATTGTGTTAGATACACCACCATAAGAAGATTTCAAACTACCAGTTGAAGTCAACCAGTCTCCAAGAATTCCCACAAATTAGCAAAAGATTCCTATAAACTGGAATAAGCTGACTTCATATATTATTGCTCTCAGTCACAATGTCTATTGACCTTTTCCTTCTCCATGTTCAATCTATCCTTCTGATTTTCTTTGAAGACAGCATTCTTTAATGATTTGCCATTGTGCACATGCCTGAAAAATGTCCCAGCCCCATTTAGATGTCAGTGACATTTCAAAGACAATGTTTCTAATTTTAATTTTCAAGGGGTATTTTATTGGTTTAGCATATACTTCATGTGTTGTTAAATTTAAGGGTAGGAGAGGTGTTGACAGCAAGAAGCCTGAGCATTACTAGCTGAAAATTGAATGCTGCTTAAAGTGTACTTAACTCCTGTTTTTGGAATATTATTATACAAGGAGAAAAAAGTTGAGAAGTCACAGAATCATATGTATGAATTTTTAGCCATGGAAATATATTATGGCAGCACATCTGAATTTTTAAGTGCATTACTGAACTTTTAAAGAGAAGAATGCTTCCAATGCAATCCAAGTATTAATACAACCAATGGTACCAGCTTCTTGTGTTATTATTTGACATTTTAAAACCATCAAAAAAAATTTTCACTTTGCTTATGTTTTCCTTTGTTGTGCAGAAGCTTTTAATTTTAATTAGATCCCATTTGTTTATTTTTGCTTTTATTTCCAGAATTCTGGGAGGTGGATCATAGAGGATCCTGCTGTGGTTTATGTCAGAGAGTGTTTTGCCTATGTTCTCCTCTAAGAGTTTTATAGTTTCTGGTCTTACATTTAGATCTTTAATCCATTTTGAGTTTATCTTTGTGTGTGGTGTTAGAAAGTGATCTAGCTTCATTCTTTTACAAGTGGTTGACCAGTTTTCCCAGCACCACTTGTTAAAGAGATTGTCTTTACTCCATTGTATATTCTTGCCTCCTTTGTCAAAGATAAGGTGTCCATATGTATGTGGATTTATCTCTGATTGTGAATTTGTACCTAATTTATGATTTTCCTTTGCCCTTGGGGTAAATAATGACATAATAATCACATACATGAGCATTCTTTGATATTAAACTTGAAAGCAGAATAGGTTACAGTTATTTCTAAACCAGGTAAAAGAAAAATATTCTGGGACAAATTTACATATATATAAAGAAAAATAGGTTACACACAAAGAGATATGAATAAGATAGTATTATAAATATTTTTCATATATTACATCAAATAATATTATCATCCTTTAATTTTTATCAACAGCAGGATTTCCTTTATCAATATAAGTACTATATACATATATTTTTCTATATTAATCATAATGATATTGTTATAAACTTTCCATTTTCATAGGCTTGCATATAAAGAATTTCATATAATTAATACTGCTCCTCAATGGTTTTTAAGGTTATTGGTGACAAATTGCATATCCTCTATCTGGATGATACAGTCTGTTACAACAATCTTTCAGCTTTTTATCACTGTTATGTGTCCAGCAATGATATGTTATATACAAGCTAATAATGAATCACTCAATTTCTCTGACGTCAGGAGAACTTTGTCAGCCTAAAGATATTTGTGCTGTTTTATTTCCACTGAAATATATTTTGTTTCATAAAAGCATTAACCACTGAGTATAAAATTGGAACACATAAAATCAATAGATTTCTATGCTTATCAGAACAACATGATGTATATCAGCAGGTAATTATAAAATCCATTAAAACAATATGATTTTTAAAAAAAAGTGTAAATTCAATTGAAGGCTATGGGCATTATTTTATGACTATGTGTCAAGAGATGATATTGTTAAGTATAGAGTCACATGAAATTCAAGCTGACTCCTTTAGGAAGGACAAACCTTGGTACAACTGAGAAACATTTGAGATTAGCTCAAATGAAAGAGGGCTAAAGTAAAGTTCCTACAAGGTTGTTGTTGTTACTTTTTCAATAAGATACCATGACTCATGTAAATTTTATAGTAGTAATTTATAGATTATAACTTGTCTAGTAATATAAAATATGGTAATTATCCCACTTGCTATTTGAAAACTTATCTATAAGCAGGCTTAGTTCCTGGCCCAAAATATGTCCTAATTAAAAAAACAGTTAACAAAGAAACATTCAACAACATTACTAAGCATCAAGTGGTTGTAAGTTTGCTGAAAATGTACAGAAAATATTTAATGTATGTGTAGGATAGACGAATATACCTAAGCATCCAAAGAGTTTGAAAAGCATACAGGCTGATGACTTTTTGTCCTTCAGTATCTCAATATATCTCAGTATATCCAGCATTATTTTAGAGCTGGAACAGATGACTCTGCTTGGGAAAAGTAAAGAAATGACTGTGACAACAGTTACCATTTGTCTTCTGTCTTGGATTGCAGCCCTACCCTAGCGTAACCCTTTCAGTAAAAAGTTGAATCTTGCTATCAACTGGATCCAACCTCTTCAGAAGGCATTTATAGAGCCTTCTGTTGCTACCTGAACTTCTTCATTGAACAAAGTCTATATAATATTGTTACAAGGCCATCCAGCTTATAGGACAAGTGACGGTGGGCAATCAGTTTGCATTTAAATTCCTGAAGCTGTACAACATGTTCAGCTGGATCCAGCTAGAGGCAGAAATGTGTACTGAGGTGCCATGTGGGTTAGAGCCAGCCCAGATCTTTAAGTTCATCTCTTCTTCCCCAAGAGACTTATGAAAATAATCCTTGAAGCTACATACAGCATTATCCTTAAGAAGAATTTTGTAAATCAATCTTCTTTATCCCAACATATTCCTAGTGGCATTTTAGTGCTATTCTGGGATTAGCACCTTGGATAACTGCTCAGCAGGTCACTACTTAAATCCAGCTCTTAAAAGTGCATTTGTGAATTCTTCTTAGAAAAAGGAACACAGTTTTTTTTTTTTTTAATCAGATTCTCTAAGGAGTTAGTATCTCAAAATAATTGGAAACTACTTCCTTAAGAGTATTGTGAGGTTTAAGGATATTATCCGGCCTCACTCTGTAAAGTAGTAGGAAGGAAATGGGTAATGTCTTTCATTTGAAGTGGTTTATCATAATATATTGAGAAGAATATGAACTTCAGTTTAACTTCATTTTCTCTCAATAGTTAGTTGATCTTGAGAGGACATAGTACTTGTAAATCCGTTTTTGTCATTTTGAAAATTCTAAACTAATAAACACTAGTTTATTAGAATTAACACTTTGAGAGTCCCTTAGACAGCAAGGAGGTCAAACCAGTCAGTCCTAAAGGAAATCAACCCTGAATATTCACTGGAAGGACTGACATTGAAGCTGAAGCTCCAGTACTTTGACCACCTGATGAGAAGAGCTGACTCACTGGGAAAGACCCTTATGGGGAAAGAGGAGAAGGGGGAGATGAAGGATGAGATGTTGGATGGCATCATTGACTCAATGGACAGGAGTCTGAGCAAACTCAGGGAGATAGTGAAGGACAGAGAAGCCTGGCATGCTGCAGTCCGTGGGGTCACAAAGAGTCAGACACGACTTAGTAAACATTTTAAAAAAGTATTTATCATCCCAATTTAGATTAATTCTATCTTTCACATGCTAAATATTATTTAGATGCTAACCTTTATTTTCATTTATACTATAAAGTTATTTGGGGCCAGTATAAAATGATATGTTTGACTTTAACATACCAGGAATGTGGTATTTAGATTTTGAAAATCACTAATAATTATATTGCAGTTGGAACATTGTTTTTGTGGCTTTGACTTTTGATAGCTCATACAGACTCTGGTCTGGGCTCAGCTTACTACTGTGTCTGTTCCTGGTTTTCTTGGAGATACTGCCACCTACCATGAGCCCACTATTTAATGACTCTGATGACATGTGCCCAGAGGAATGAACAGGTATAATCATTCTATGTATTTCAGTAACGCATTTGCTAGTTTTCCCTCATAACTCTGCAGGCAACATGCTAGAGAAACATGCATTGGATGCTGGTAAGCTAAAAGGTATTGGAAGTGTGGGCAAGAAAGAGAGGTGCAGAGTAATGGGTTCAGTGTACATTTCTTAGCAGCCTGGCTTGAGTCTGCTCCCTTCCTAGTTTGTGTTTTATCACTGATACAGAGAGAACAATAATCAGATTCACAAAAGACAAATATGAGAACCTAGCTAACACACTGGCTAACTGAATAAAATTTCAAAAGATTGCTTAACAAGTTGGAGCCACAGGTAGATTCTAACATGAAATACATTGTTGACAATGTGAAAAATAGAAAAAATGTATATGGGTTTTATGAAGATGAGCAGCCCTTATACAAATATTATTAATGCTTAAAATTTTCCTTGTGAGTAAATAGCATGAGACTCCACAAAGTTAATGCAATCCTTGTATTAATCAGTGGTATCTAGAATTTGAGATAATAATGTTGATCTACCAGTAACTATAAGAATTCAGACAAGGAAATGAAAATGTATTAAACTACTGGGGTATTGTGTTGGAATATCTCAGCCACTTTAAATTTAATTCTCATAACAACCTCTAAGAGATATTCATTGCTAGCACATTTTACAGATGACAAAATATAATGTTGGAAAGGTAAGCAATCTTTCCACAGTCATGGGTACTAAACTTAGGAAGTACTTTAAGCCATGGCTGTGTGTTTCTAAAACGTAAAGGTATCACATTACACAAGTGCGTGCTGATACCCTAGGGGCTCAGCAGTAAAGAATCCTCCTGCAATGCAGGAGACTTGGGTTGGATCTCTGGGTCAGGAAGCTTCCCTGGAGAAGGGAATGGCTATCCAATCCAGTATTTTTGCCTGGGAAATCCAAGGCTATGGGGTCACAAAGAGTTGGACACGACTTAGTGATTAAATAACAAGGAAACTGAAAGCTATTTCTCCCTCTTCCCCCAAATAGAAAAGGCATGTGTTAAGCCTAGGCAAGAGAAGATTTATCTTAGACAAAATCTTTATACTGAGATGCTTCAAAAGATAGGGAATTACCAGTCTCCAGGAGGTTTAGCACAGGCTGAATGAGCATCTGTCAAATGTCCTGTACACATCAGGCAATTGATTAGATTAGGCAGTTTTTAAGGTACTTTCCAACTGAGAGAATCTCTGATTCTAGAATATTTATGACTGACAGGGTTCCAGAACTGAACCAGAAAGATTAAGTATGAGGAACAAGGACAAATGATATTCCAGTGCATGCCTCAGTAATATGCATACTGAAGCTTTACAGCATTTTGAATCAGAAGTTGTCAGGTACTCTGAAACAGGTTTGAAAGAACCGGAAGACTTTGAAATAATCCTTTGTATATAAAACTGCTCTGGATCAGTAACTGTAAATTAAATCTTAATCCAGTATAATCATTTAATGATTTTATTCAAATGAATGAATTTGTACTCTTAGCACCCTAATTATTTGATACAGTATTTAAAGATCAAAATGAAGGTTAAAAATATGTAATACTCTTTTCACTGGAAAGTTTTAAACAGACATTCACTGTGTTCAAACCATGTGCCAAACACTAAAGGACATTAACATAACACTAAATAATACACATTTCTTGGTATGTGAAGTAACTACCAAAGGTAAGGAATATATTCATGTCTTTTTTTAAGATTAAAATAATTATGCAGTACCACTCATCTAACACCTGGTTTCTCCTTGTAACCATATTAATTTCAAGCATAAAAATCTTGTGAGATTTATATGTGCAATGTGTAGCTGATTACAAATGAACATAGCCAAGCCCGAAACCTTGATTTAAAAAGCATGATCCTCTATTATACAGAGCGAAGTGAGTCAGAAAGAGAAACATAAATACCATATTGTAACACATATATACAGAATCTAGAAAAATGGTACTGAAGAATTTACTTAAAGGGCAAGAATGGAGAAACAGATATAGAGAATAGACTTAAGGACATGGGGAGAGGGGAAGAGAGTGTGAGATGTGTGCAAAGAGTAACATGGAAACTTACATTAACATATATAAAATAGATAGCCAACAGGAATTTGGTGTATGTCTCAGGAAACTCAAAGAAGGGCTCTGTATCAACCTAGAGGGGTGGGATGGGGAGATATATATATATTTATCTCCCTGCTGCTGCTGCTGCTGCTAAGTTGCTTCAGTCGTGTCCAACCCTGTGCGACCCCAGAGATGGCAGCCCACCAGGCTCCGCCATCCCTGGGATTCTCCAGGCAAGAACACTGGAGTGGGTTGCCATTTCCTTCTCCAATGCATGAAAGTGAAAAGTGAAAGAAGTCACTCAGTCATGTCTGACTCTTCTCGACCCCATGGACTGCAGCCTACCAGGCTCCTCCATCCATGGGATTTTCCAGGCAAGAGTACTGGAGTGGGGTGCCATTGCCTTCTCCAACAATGGAATACTACTCAGCCATAAAACAGAATGAAATAATGCCATCTGCAGCAACACAGATGCAGCTAGAGATTATCATCCTAAGTGAAGTAAGTCAGAAGTTGAGGTTTGACAGAAAACAGCAAAATTCTGTAAAGCAATTATCCTTCAATACAAAATAAATTAATTTTAAAAAAGCACGATCCTCTAATCTAAAATAAAGTATTTAGAGTTAGCTAGCATTTTGAAATTGGATATATGCAAATAATTTTCCCAAGTTTATTTTTCCCCCCTTTCTCTCTGTATGCACTTGCTGCAGAAGAACATCCTCTCAGTTATGAAAGGCAATCAAGAAGAAAGTTCCAGTGTTGGTTCATCATTATTTGTCTTTGGGCAAACTCAAAAACACTTTATATAATTTATCATCTTTTGAAAGACCATTTGGTACTGGATTAGCTCAGCTGGTAAAGTATCCACCTGCAATGCAGGAGACCTTGGTTCTATTCCTGGGTTGGGAAGATCCTCTGGAGAAAGGATAGGCTATGCACCCCAATATTCTTGGGTTTCCCTGGTGGTTCAGTTGGTAAAGAATCTGCCTGCAGTGCAGGAGATCTAGGTTTGATCCCTGGGTTGGGAAGATCCCCTGGAGGAGGGCATGGCAACCCACTCCACTATTCTTGCTTGGAGAAGCCCCATGGACAGAGGAGCCTGGTAGGCTGCAGTCCATGGGGTTATAAAGAGTCAGACATCACTAAGCAACTAAGCACACATTCTCTTTTTTTAAGGAATTACATAACAGGGTGATGCTATTCAAAAGTGCCTTTATATGCAATTATTTGATATATTTAGATAAAATATAAGGACAATACCTCTAAAATACCTCCAGCATCCTGAAAGGTCTTATATTCAATAACCAAATGATAAAGTATATATGGTATACTGTTAAATGAGTATATATGATGAATGCAATTATATAAAGAGACATGTGTGCACAAAGAATACCATATGCGTCCTCAACTCTTTTCTCTCTATTCTCATTCTCTTTCTTTTCATCCCTCCCTCCAGCTGCTCTTAGCATTACACCATTCATTCCAATGATTTCAGCTGCTGCATATACCATGATGCTGAGTTATAGATGCAAATTCCTAAATTCGTATAGAACAAATAGATATGGTTGTTCTAAAGTCACATGGACAATGACACTATTTTTAAAGTGAACTAATATTCCCTGCCACTTCAGTTCCTCCTCCCCAATACATTATAGTAATTACTCTATCACCATTCACATATTCAAGACAGAAACTCAAGCATTCTTCACCTCTTCTTTCCCACATTTGTTTTATCTGCCTAGCAATAAATATCTGTTAGTTTTCTTTGCCTTCATTCATAATTCAGCAATGTCATCCCTGGATTATTTAAATTGCCTCCGGTTTAGGCTTTCACTAATATTTTGCTCTAAATATACAAAACTGATATATCATTCCTTTTCTCAAAAACAGAACAAAAAATATTTAAGTAACTATCCATTAAATACAAGACAAATGCATTTTATGGCCCTTTAATAACTGACTTTAATTCCAGTCCTGTCATGCTCTACTATCCAACACAGGGCCTATTTCCAACTATATCCAAGTATTCTTCGCACACACTGGTGAAACGGATCAGAATTGAGGCTTATCTTTCAAGGATCCACTCAAATATTACCTCATTCATTCACTCTACTTTTCAGTAAATCTTCTGTCAAGAATTAGTTCTGCTTTCAGTGCTCTCAGCAGCATGGTTCACAGGACCAGAGAGCATTTACCCAATTATATCAGATCAGCTTATATATAAACATCTTCCACCATGCTTGTGAGGATTTGGGGATAAAAAATGCATATTTATTTATCTTTGAATTACTTAAGTGCACAAAAGGAGCTCCTAAATGGTATTGAATGAATGAGTGGAATCACAGCTAAAAAAGATATTTTCTCTATGTGATTTTTAAAAAATTTATTTATTTTAATTGGAGGTTAATTACTTTACAATATTGTATTGGTTTTGCCATACATCAACATGAATCCGCCACAGGTATACACGTGTTCCCCAATCTGAACCCCGCTCCTTCCTCCCTCCCCATACCATCCGTCTGGATTGTCTCAGTGCACCAGCCCCAAGCATCCAGTATCATGCATCAAGCCTGGACTGGCGATTCGCTTCATATATGATATTATACATGTTTCAATGCCATTCTCCCAAATCATCCCACCCTTGCCCTCTCCACAGAGTCCAAAAGACTGTTCTATACATCTGTGTCTCTTTTGCTGTCTCGCATACAGGGTTATCGTTACCATCTTTTTAAATTCCATGTATATGCATTAGTATACTGTATTGGTGTTTTTCTTTCTGGCTTACTTCACTCTATATAATAGGCTCCAGTTTCATCCACCTCATTAGAACTGATTCAAATGTTCTCTTTTTAATGGCTGAGTAATATTCCATTGTGTATATGTATCACAGCTTTCTTATCCATTCATCTGCTGATGGACATCTTAAATAATGAAATAAATTATATGAAGATAGAGAGTTATAAAAATAGTCAATATATCTTAAATGAGAAGATAGAGGGGGCTAGTAATTATCATTTATTTATATTTACTGAGAGAAGAGATAACTTGAAAATGAAATGATACCAAATCTATAATCATTGAAGTAAAATTCTAAAATAATAGAATGGCACTGATAAAGATCTAACCAGATACTCTTATATGGGCTAAGATTTTGTTGTGGAGAAACAATGAGAAGGGACATGTGAAATTAATTATTAGTCCTAACATACAACTCAGTCATATTTCCTGGTGAAATAAAAAATCTTTATATACGAGGACTTGCGTCCATATCAATTTATAAAATAGTCACTTGATATTACTTGAAGATCTGTATCAAAGTTTTCAGATTCCTTTTGATGCAAACTAAGCTTAATTATTATAAAACGTGATTGATGTGGCAACTACTCCCCTAAATGTGGTTTGGGTTTATGAAATGTCTGATTGGAGGTACAGAGAGGAAGGGGCCTTGTCCATCCAGGAACTACTCTATGGTAACTGCTTTTGCTTTACCCAGTTTTATATTGTGAGAGAATAGCATAATAGCACCAAACATTGTACTACAGATAGTATTACTGTTGTGTCAGATCATCTCCTCATGGTGATCAGGAAAAGGTTACCTGTCCCAAGATATCCCAGGCAAGATCAATAATATTTTTGCAGTATCTAGGAGAGAAAACACTGAGACTTGTCATATAAATGAAATAAAAAGTGATTAAATCTCTCATCATCTCTCTCATGACTCTAGATATGCAAAAAATATTATCTTTGTTTTACTTTTCTTTGTAGGTGAATTACGAAGAACAAGACTATGGGGCATTATTTTTCACTAGATTTTTTTTTTTTAAAAGATTTAATTCTGTGTGCCTGACAATAAGAAATACAACTACAACAGCTTATACCTTTAAAGTACCCACAGCTCACGGTTATTAATCTAACTCATACACATTAGAAAAAAATGAAGGATAAAATACAGTAAATATCACAATAGAAAAACAGATGCAATGCTGTGAGGGTTAGGAGGGGCAGAGGGATGCACAAAGAGGGAGAGGAAATGAAGAGAGAGTGGCAGAGAAGGAGAGAGAACCAGAAGGACCTGAAGAAGGTAGAGAGGGAAAAGGGGGAAAGAGGGAATGAGTATGAATGAATGAATGTGAGAGAGACATTAACAGGTATTACTTCCAGGTACAAACAAGTAAAAAGCTAAGGAAGATTTTTTTTTTTTTTTTGTAGATACTATAGTATGCCACTCAGATCCCCTTCTACGGATTGAGACCTCCATTATGTCAGCTGCTAAGAGCGGTGGCTACTGGTAGAACACAGCCAAGTACCTCGTGGGAACGACCCCTCCAGCAAAGGGGATCTGCTCATGCACAGTGGGGTCTACAGCTCACACAGAGGACCTGTAGATGAGGGGCCAGGACATCTCCTAGCCTCCATAAGAGACATCTCTGAATAGCTATTTTAGCTTCAGAGCAACCAGTGAGGTTGGGGGAGGCCTCTTTTGCAACTTTATCTCAATTCAACTTCTTTTTCTGCCTGTCACACTTTCCTCATTTTCTCTAGTTCCCTAGAGGGCTTCCCAATAAATTTTCTGAATGCAAATACTGCATCAGGATCCTCTTCACAGGAAATCTGACGAGGAGGATATATCAAAATCAAAATAATGGTTATAGAGGTTATCTTCAGAGTACAATAACTGAGGAATATATCTATTCTGGACTATCTTTATCTATAGTATATTGCTGGGCCGAGTGAAGCACATGCTGCCAAAGTTAAGGCCTGACACATAGTGGAGACACCAACTAATAGCTGTTTTTGCAGTGAGTAACTAAAAGCAAGTCAAGTATGTTACAAGTATAAAAACAGTAAGCTGGGAAAAAGAAGGCGTTGAAGTCTGAGGTTCACTAACAAGATTGGGTAGAGAGAAAAACAATGATTCTCAATGAATCGTGAAAGAGAACACAAAGGTTGTCCTGTCACTTACGTGTAATGATAGTTGGGAGCACTTACTGATATGAATTCTATAGTACAGACTTCAAGAGGAGGGAAAAAAACTGAATGTGATCTGCGTTAAGAAGACCATAAAACATGTATAATATCATGTAAGAATTGAATTGCCAGTCTATGTCCGATGCAGGATATGGCACGCTTGGGGCTGGTGCACGGGGAAGACCCAGGGCGATGTTGTGGGGAGGGGGGTGGGAGGGGGGTTCAGGTTTGGGAACGCATGTACACCCGTGGTGGATTCATGTCAATGTATGGCAAAACCAATACAGAATTGTAAAGTAAAATAAAAAATTAATTAATTAAAAAAAAAAAAAGACCATAAAAAAGAGACACAGTTCCATGTCTGAATCCTCTGAACAAACACCTATGAAATATTGCTTGGACAAAAAAAAAAAATTTTAATGCATGTTAAAGTACCTGTGGAGTCTAGAAGAAGCTCTTCCATGGTGTATTTTTTCAGCCAGAACGTTAGAGTATGTTGATCAAGCGCCACATAAAAAGTTGACTTCTTCATGCACTTAGGGGACAACAGGAACTATTATCACCTTTGGAGCAACAAAATTTTCAAATCCAAAATAAACTCTGCAGAAATAGTACTTAGCTCTTCCTCTCCTTTCTAACGTCCCTAAATGTGATTTCTGTTCCAATGTAATTAGTCTGATAGGCCTAAATTCTGTATTAGAAAAGATCACCAGAGATACCAGACTTATTTATCTAATGCTCTTTTAATTGCAAATGACATCATTCAAGTCCAAAGTGGGATTAAATTTACTCAGAATATCAAAGAATTCATAAATAGTTGTGCTCTTCTAGTAAGTGATACTCTTCACATAAATTATTATCTCAGGCTAACCTTTGGAAGTTACAAAATTAAAGACATGCCAGCACATAAAATACCAAAATATTAATATCACCTATACACAAGCAAATTGAGAGTAGAAAAAAGATAGAGATTAAAATTTCTTCTTTGGTTACTATTCATGCAAATCATCAAATTAATACCACATCTTTAAAAACCACATAATATAAAATGAAATACTTGATTTTAAGTGACAGATTTTAAGTTTCAGGCAGCAACACTGAAACATGATTTTGAAATAGAGTTAAGGCATTTTTATGCCTTCTTTGAGATGAAGAATGTATTTATTACAATTTGTGATAAAATATAAAATTATAAAATGGCAATAAGTAATAAATAAATGATAATTCATATTTCACTTTGAAACTGAGTTAAAATATAGCACATTTAAAATCTCCAGCCTCGTACTATAACCTTTCCTCAATCAAGGTGACCGTAAGAACCTTCCTTACATGGCAGTCTATTTAGAGCTTCAATTCCCTTGCTTGCCAAGCAGATGAATGTAGAAGAGCAAGGTCTCACTTACAATGCTATGTACTGAGCAATTCTGTCCTTCAGGGATATATTTACACAAATATCATGGAGTTTTACTAAGAAATAAGTGCATATTGGTTGAATGAAGAAGAGTAAAACAAATAGAAAAAAAAAATCCAAAGGATCTTGGGAAAGTTGTAAATTGAGAGAAAATATGCTACAATAATATAAATAAGGCTTTCCAGTGTGCATCTAGGCAGAAAAGCAATTACATTTTTGTTTCCAGGGAAAAATATAATTTTAACGATTCATTTAAATGATGGTGACCTGCCCACCCAGAAGCTGCTTTTTCCTTCCTTCCAATTTATCTGAAGATGAAAATATGCATTACATATTGCCACACAGCTGTCACTCTCTACTTGGCAGGAAAATTGAAGCTATGGTAGCACATATTGCTTATTATGTTAAAAGCTGAAAACAAGTACTTAACTACGTATACATAAATATAATATATAAAAAAAGCTATCATAACAAATGAACACCAAAATAATAGATCTTAAAAACTCAATTCAAATAATATATCTTACGACATGGAAATAAGAAATTCATGAATAAGAATTAAATTTTTTCATATAAAATTCTACATTTGTAACTGGATTATTGTTGCTACTGAACATAACCTCTAAGGCTATTCATGATGAAAACCTCAATGTGTATAACTTAGAGCCTTTAATTCCTCAGTTTGGGGAAGTTTTCACTAAGAGCTATAGAAGTTCACCTGGTTGTATCACTTTATATGTAAAGTTCTCCCCAAACGTTTTTCTAAACGTCTCCAATAATAAAATTTATTGTTATCGTTTAGCCACTAAGTCATGTCTGACTCTTTTGCAGCCCCATTTAAAGGAAAAATATTGTCTTCTCAGTAGCATTCAAATTATTGTTAAGTATAAATATACATCATAATCATATACTTTGCAGTCCTTCCTGAAACTTAAGACAACTATAGTCTAAACTTAGTAAGATTCTGAGCAAGTCATAGTATCTCCTTGAATTTCAGTTTCCTCCTCTATAAAATGAAGAGCTGACATTGGTGACCTAACATTTCCGGGTTCCTAAATCAAGAACAATTACAATAAATGAAATATGAAACGATATCTTCAACAAGTAAAATACTTTTTGAAAATAAAGTGAATCAGGTAACAATTAAAAGGAGTTCAGTTTGACTTCTGACTGCCATTTATCTGTGTAACTGTGGGAAGTTTACCTGATTTTCTCTGAGAAGAGCTGTGTAAGTGGCCTACTACTATCACAAAGGCACTACTGATAACCATGTCTAAGTAATCTGTGACTATCATCCAATCTCATTTGCAAATATTTCAATCACTTTACTTCCTACACGCAGCCAAAGATGGAGAATCTCTATACAGTCAGCAAAAATAAGACCAGGAGCTGACTGTGGCTCAGAGCATGAATTGACAAATTCAGACTCAAGAGATGAGAATACCAGACCACCTGACCTGCCTTTTGAGAAACCTATATGCAGGTCAGGAAGCAACACTTAAAACTGGACATGAACAACAGACTGGTTCCGAGTATGTCAAGGCTGTATATTGTCACCCTGCTTATTTAACTTACATGCAGAGTACATCATGAGAAACACTGGGCTGGAAGAAGCACAAGCTGGAATCAAGATTGCCAGGAGAAATAGCAGTAACCTCAGATATGCAGATGACACCACCCTATGGCAGAAAGTGAAGAGGAACTAAAAAGCCTCTTGATGAAAGTGAAAGAGGAGAGTAAAAAAGTTGGCTTAAAGCTCAACATTCATAAAATAAAGATCATGGCATCCGGTCCCATCACTTCATGGCAAATAGATGGGGAAACAGTGGAAAAGTGTCAGACTCTATTTTTTTGGGCTCCAAAATCACTGCAGATGGTGATTGCAGCCATGAAATTAAAAGATGCTTACTCCTTGGAAGTAAAGTTATGACCAACCTAGACAGCATATTAAAAAGCAGAAACATTACTTTGCCAACAAAGTTCCGTCTAGTCAAGGCTATGGTTTTTCTAGTGGTCATGTATGGATGTGAGAGTTGGACTGTGAAGAAAGCTGAGCACCAAAGAATTGATGCTTTTGAACAGTGGTGTTGGAGAAGACTCTTGAGAGTCCCTTGGACTTCAAGGAGATCCAACCAGGCCATTCTAAAGGAGATCAGTCCTGGGTGTTCATTGGAAGGACTGATACTAAAGCTGAAACTCCACCTCATGCAAAATGTTGACTCATTGGAAAAGACTCTGATGTTGGGAGGGATTGGGGGCAGGAGGAGAAGGGGACGACAGAGGATGAGATGGTTGGATGGCATCACCAACTCTATGGACATGACTGTGAGTGAACTCTGGGAGTGAACTCAGGGAGGCCTGGTGTGTGGCGATTCATGGGGATGCAAAGAGTCGGACACAACTGAGCGACTGAAATGAACTGAATCCCTATACATGAAAATAATTTCAACTTTTTCATTGGATAGTTTTAACTTGAAATGCATTGAATATTTAAAGTATTCCATATAGTTAAAGATTAAAATAAAATGTTAGTTTAAACTTCCATTTCTCCAAAAGTAAGAAATATAATAAAGAATACTTCAATATTCATTAATATCCCCTAGAATTTCATTTTCTGTTGATCTAAAATATGTTTCTTGACCTGATGCCTCCTACCCTCCTGCCCTTACAGTGGCAATGATTACCTTGGTTGAAACTGTAAGAATATGATTACTTATGTAGTTATAATGACTATCATTTATGATTTGAATAATTAAAACATTTTGTCTGCCACCCAGTAGCTCACATAAATTTCATAAGGTCAAGAGGATTTATCCATCAGTTTACTGCTGTCAGCATTTGTCACTGTGCCTTGTCCTTGCTCTGTAAATATTCTGCAGTTAATGAGTAAATGATGTTACATATTTTCTTCACATCCCTGTCTCCAAGGTCTCCACTTTTCACAACTTTGCTCCTAGTTTCTGAACACACACACAAATAGTCTGTACTTTATAATGAAAAAGTAACAGATGCTAACATCGTCACTTTTCACTGTAAGAAGTTAACAGCAATTTTCCCAAGTCACTTTAAATTTTAACTTGGAAATGTTCATGAAACTATATATATTGAAGCCATAACACTGCTCTCCGTTCCCTGCAAGATTAAAAGTTTTATTCTGTTAAGCTCCACTGTGGTAAACTAGGTCCATGGGAGACAGTTTTGTTTTATACCAAAACTTATTTATCTATCCCAGGTTCTACTTGAAGCCAAAATAGCCTTCACTTTAAATTTTAGCTATGCATGTCTGTGAAGAGGTAGACTGCAAAAGGTCCATTTGTATGTGTGACCAAGCAAGTTTACCATGAAGGGAATAAAAACATTTATCCAAAGTAAACTAAATATTGCATACTTTTGCTTGAGAACAGAAGCTTAGAGTTTCTCATTTATTCAGTAAATACTTATGATCTAAATCGAATAAATCCTAGTTCTTGTTTTCAATCATCATGTACTCAATAGGAAAAGTTAACAACAAATCAATAGTTACTTCTTTATAACTACTGCACCAAGTACAATAGGACAAAGAGATAGTTATGAGTATGGCTTGTTGTCTGTCACTCGGGTTGCTCTATGCTCATTCCCAGGTATGTTACAACTGCCATTGGAATTGCTCCCACACTTGCTATCTGCCAGACCCTGAATATTCAGTGGAAGGACTGATGCTGAACCTGAAACTCCAATACTTTGGCCACCTGATGAGAAGGGCCGACTCATTGGAAAAGACCCTGATGCTGGGAAAGACTGAGGGCAGGAGGGGAAGGGGGCAATAGAGGATGAGACGGTTGGATAGCATCCCTGATTCAATGGACATGAGATTGAGCAAATTCTGGGAGGTGGTAAAGGACAGGGAAGCCTGGGCACTGAAGTCTATGGGGTTGCAAAAAGTCAGACATGACAACAGTTAAACAACAGAGCCTTGAATATCAACATTGGAAGCCAGAGCAAGGAAGAGAAGTGTTGATTGTAATACTGCAGACACAAAAAACACTCCTCAGAACATATTCATGTTAACCATGGAAATTTCTAGGAATAACTAGGAGTATTTGGAATAGTCAGGTCCCAAAGAGGTTGAAAATAGAACCAGAAGTCCACTGTTGTTAATGTTTATCTTATCCACTCATTCTTGGGATAGCTTGGGGAATACAGATTGCAAAATAAAACCAGTTGAAAATGAAACAGGCTATCTTGTAAAATAGTAAACTTTCTGTTTATAGCCTCTGAAATGGTGGCTTTTGTCAGAAGCATATGGGATGGGTGGGTAGGTTTATAAAAAAATACTTCTTTTAGCTCTTAAACCTTATGAGTCTATAAGGCCATATAATGTATCATTACACATATATTTTGAGCCACTCATTGTGCTCTTTTCCTATGTACTGTCCTTCTTTCTTGCCAGTGTAGTCATATTTTGAAGAAATAGGCTTATAGGGTCTCTAAATATAATAAAGTTTGTACCATTTCCTGAAGCTCCTTCAGTGTCATTTCCTGTCTAATCCTATACCAGAGTTAGAATGAATAAAATCTGCAAATATCAATGGTTCATGCTGAATAAGCTATTTTGGCATCCACTGATTGAATTTTAATGGGAACACTTGCTATTCAGTTGGTTTTAGCTATTGATAATAACCAGCATATTGTTTTCACGTGTTCCTTTTCCTACTGAGCTCTCTACTGACTTTCCACTAACACTTCTTTCCTACTACTTCCTGCGGTGGGTAACACCATGGCAGCTTTTTTACCTAGCATGCTATTTACCCAGGTTTGCACTGCATGATATGGGAAGTCCCAGTTAGAATTATAAAGGCTTTAGAGACAAGAAAAGGCATCCTGCTATGTTTTAAATGAGGCCAAACTTAGTGATGGAAACTTAGGTCTCTTATGTACAATAATAGTTCTGGCACTTAGAAAAGCATCACGTAGTTTTATTTGAAAACCCTAGAATATAAGCCTTAAAATAAAAAGGCTTAAAATATACAACACATAATTTACTTTAAAAGGAATGGCTTGCTAAGCAACTGAAATGAAATTCCTTAGGCTGAAAGACTTACAGTCTATTTGAGGAAATAAAATAGAGAAAAGCAAAGAGGAATACCAAAAGATAATACTTAGTAATGATAAAAAATGTAGCATATTATTTTATTTACTTTTTACAGATTCAGCCTTCCTAATCTGTCAGAATCAAAGAAGTCCTCACAGAACACAATGACATAAAGGGGCTGAGTAAGAATGGAAATACACATTCCAGAACAGAAACCGCATGATTAAAAACATACAAACAGGAGTTACAACAGTTTATATAGAGACTAGACATGAGGTTCAGGCAGTTATAAAGAATTATCCTCCCAGGAGCTGGAGAAAGAAACTAGGCTCAGCCTATGAAAGGTCTTTAGTAAAAGTGGAGAACTATAGATTTTATGAAGTAGGCAACAGGAAAACAACACTGAGTCTTTCTTGAATAAAGGAGTCAAGTGAGGAAAGTGATACATAATCAACATATAAACAGACAGTGTCGTCCAAGATGAACTGAGAGAAGGAAACAGGAATGGAAGCAGAGACTCTGGCTTAAAAAATAGTTTGAGAAGACCAGGTGAAACTGTGCAAGCAATTATTCTCATTACTATTTACTTCTCAGATCTTCAGGCAGATATTGTGGAAAATTCTGAAAGAGATGGGAATACCAGACCACCTGTCCTGCCTCTTGAGAAATCTGTATGCAGGTCAGGAAGCAACAGTTAGAAATGGACATGGGACAACAGACTGGTTCCAAATAGGAAAAGGAGTACGTCAAGGTTGTATATTGTCACCCTGCTTATTTAACTTCTATGCAGAGTACATCATGAGAAACGCTGGACTGGAAGAAACACAAGCTGGAATCAAGATTCCCGGGAGAAATATCAATAACCTCAGATATGCAGATGACAACACCCTTATGACAGAAAGTGAAGAGGAACTAAAAAGCCTCTTGATGAAAGTGAAAGCGGAGAGTGAAAAAATTGGCCTAAAGCTCAACATTCAGAAAACAAAGATCATGGCATCTGGCCCATCATTTCATGGGAAATAGATGGGGAAACAGTGTCAGACTTTATTTTTTTGGGTTCCAAAATCACCGCAGATGGTGACTGCAGCCATGAAATTAAAAGACGCTTACTCCTTGGAAGAAAAGTTATGACCAACCTAAATAGCATATTCAAAAGCAGAGACATTACTTTGCAGACTAAGGTCCGTCTAGTCAAGGCTACGGTTTTTCCTGTGGGCATGTATGGATGTGAGAGTCGGACTGTGAAGAAGGCTGAGCGCCGAAGAATTGATGCGTTTGAACTGTGGTGTTGGAGAAGACTCTTGAGAGTCCCTTGGACTGCAAGGAGATCCAACCAGTCCATTCTGAAGGAGATCAGCCCTGGGATTTCTTTGGAAGGAATGATGCTAAAGCTGAAACTCCAGTACTTTGGCCACCTCATGTGAAGAGCTGACTCATTGGAAAAGACTCTGATGCTGGGAGGGATTGGGGGCAGGAGGAGAAGGGGCGACAGAGGATGAGATGGCTGGATGGCATCACTGTCTTGATGGACGTAAGTCTGAGTGAACTCCGGAAGCTGGTGATGGACAGGGAGGCCTGGCGTGCCGCAATTCATGGGGTCACAAAGAGTCGGACATGACTGAGGGACTGAATTGAACTGGATAAAATCTATGACAACAAAAATGTTATTTAATTCTCAATATTCACTTATATAAACATATGATATTACTATATACAGAAGCCTGAAAAGTCGTATGGTATGAGACTAGTTAATCTAACCATCCATTCATTCAACCTCTGAGTACCTAGGATGAGCAAGGCATTTGGTAGATTTGAAGACACAAGGTTAGTAAATTTCCTAAGCCTATTTTCTTTGGTAAACCCTCCTTTCTTTACCTAGTCAAACTGAAATACTTTTCCCTTTCCCTAGACACAGCTTTGGTGAGTTCTCAAGTCTTCTTCCATTGAAATGTCCAAATCTAACTGTGCACTCCCTTTGCATTCTCATGATCAGATCCTCATCCCTCAGGGCATAATGCAGTATCTTCCTCTATGGTCTCCATTCCTTTAATCTCACCATTTTCCAATCTATTAATCATACTGCTACAAAAAGATTTCTAAAGCAAACATTTAATTCTTATTAAAATACCCATGAGTCCCTATTTCACACAAAATGAAATTTTAATTTCTCAGCAAAGTACACAAGCCCCTTTGCAATCTGGCTTTCAGTGACCACTGTGGCCTTATCCATCATCCTCTCTTCCCAGTCTCCTGTGTGAGGGAGGCAATCCCACAAAACTATTCTTTTTTTATGACCTTACCTTGAATTCACACACTGTTGCTTAATACCTGGAAAAGTTATTCTAATATTTTAAGGAAAGTTAAAATGTTACCTCCTATTATGAAGCCTTCCCCAGCTTCCCCAGGAAGCTTTGCTAACTCTCTGCTTTCAAATATTGTGTATGTTCCTTTGTTATAGAACTTTTATGTAACTTTATATTTTTCTCCCCATTTCAGCAACTATCCCATACAGGACAGATACTATGCCTCAGTTTTTCTGTATTCTAAGTGATAAACACAGTGCTTCAGTTCAGTTCAGTTCAGTCGCTCAGTCGTGTCTGACTCTTTGCGACCCCATGAACTGCAGCACACCAGGCCTCCCTGTCCATCACCAACTCCCAGAGTCTACCCAAACCCGTGTCCATTGAGTCGGTGATGCCATCTAGTCATCTAATCCTCTGTTGGCCCCTTCTCCTCCTACCCTCAATCTTTCCCAGCATCAGGGTCTTTTCAAGTGAGTCAGCTCTTTGCATCAGGTTGCCAAAGTATTGGAGTTTCAGCTTCAACATCAGTCCTTCCAATGAACACCCAAGGACTGATCTCCTTTAGGATGGACTGGTTGGATCTCCTTGCAGTCCAAGGGACTCTCAAGAGTCTTCTTCAACACCACAGTTCAAAAGCATCAATTCTTCAGCACTCAGCTTTCTTCACAGTCCAACTCTCACATCCATACATGACCACAGGAAAAACCATAGCCTTGACTAGATAGACCTTTGTTGACAAAGTGATGTCTCTGCTTTTTAATATGCTGTCTAGGTTGGTCATAACTTTTCTTCCAAGGAGCAAGCACCTTTTAATTTCATGGCTGCAATCACCATCTGCAGTGATTTTGGAACCAGAAAAATAAACTCAGCCACTGTTTCCACTGTTTCTCCATCTATTTTCCATGAAGTGATGGGATTGGATGCCATGATCTTCGTTTTCTGAATGTTGAGCTTTAAGCCAACTTTTCACTCTCTTCTTTCACTTTCAACCCAGTGCTTAGAAGTTCTAAAATACTGTTTGAAGAATAAATGACTATCCTATAAACAATCTGGAAGTTATAAACTTATTTTTTACTAGCTTTATTTAGATATAATTTACACAGCCAATTAACACCCCAAATTGTGTTATTCAACATTTAATAGTTTTTAGCATATTTTCAACATTATAGAAAAATCACAACCCAATGCTAGAACATCATTATCCAAAAAGAAATTTCATATCCATTAACAATCACTCCCTATTCCCCTCTCCCTCCAGCCTTCAACAACCAGTAGTCTACTTTCTATGTACAGAGATTTGACTATTCAGGACATTTAGTATAAATGGGATCATACTATAACTGATCTTTTATAAGGGACTTCTTTCACTAAGCGTATTAATTTTGAGATTAATCACATTTTCCCACAATCAGTTCTTCTTTCCTTTTTTAGTGAATAATAGGCTGTAGTTTGGACATACCAGGTCATGCTATCCATTCATCAACTGATGTGCATTTCAGTTGTTTCCTTTCTTTGGCTATTAGGATAATGTTGCTATAAACATCTATATACAAATTGTATGTGGATATATGTTTTAATTTCTCTTGGGGTAGATGCTGAGGAGGGTAACTGGTAGATCACTTGGTCATCCTATTTTGACAAACTACCAACTTCATTTATTTTTTGAAATATAAATAAATTCATGACTTAAAATTCAAAAGGAATAAAAGAATCTTAGTGAAAACGTTCCTTTTCATTCATGCTTGCTTGTCACCCAAATCTTCTTCCATGGGCCAACCAATTCTTATGACTATTCCATAAGATTATAAAAATATATTACATGGAAATTCTTTTAACTCATTTTCAACAAATTTTTGAAGTCTATGTTGTATTGTGCTTCTTAAATGTCTGTAACTAATATATATTATTATTAGAGGTTGCTACAAGTTGGGCATATAAAATTTCTCATTTTTATAGTCATGTTTATTTATTGTATGGCTACACTAATTCCAAATGATGAAGATATAGTCTTTCTTTGCAATATTTGACATTATAAACAACACTTTAACTAATGACCTTGTACATGTATTAGTTCATATTTGCATGAGTCAATATAAGAAGTAATTCCCAGGGAGTGGAACTGCTTTATATTAAAGAATGTACTTCTTAATTCAAAGTATATTGCCAAGTGGCCCTAACTGAAGTTATACTCCTTTTGCCCCTTGTCACGATGTGGGATGTTATGTTTCTTTGCATTCTTGTAACCACACCATGCTACCAAACTCTGGGTTTTCTAACAAATAGTTAAAATTATATTTTAATATGTATTTTATGCACATATTCACCTGATTGTGAAAAATTTTGCTGTCTGCAATAGTTGATTGCCTTTTATTCTCTGATTTATCTGTTCATATTTTTCTGCCTATTTTTCTTGGGTTTCCAATACTTTCCTTATTGATTTACAGAAAGTGTATTTGGGAAATTGGTTTTCTGTTTTTGAAAGTAGATTCAGATATTTTCCCAGTTTTTTGTTTGCTTTTGCTTATAGTGGTTTTAGACTTAAAGATTTTTTAAAAGTTTGCATGTCATCCAATTTGTCTTACATTTTATAGCTTCTGGTTATTACATCAATGTCAGAAAGCTTTCCACAATCTGAGATTTCTGAGAAACAGTTCATCATTTATAACTTTTATTTATTTTGTGATTTAATTTTTATTCATTTATTTTTATTTTGCTATGTACTCAATCTCAAATGTTTCCTAATGTAAGGAGTGATATGCAAATATAACTTTATGTTTAGGTGTTTGGTTATCAGGTAGTGTCTAACCATTCACTGAGAAATTTACTTTCTCCTTACCTTATGAAATGCTGCCCTTTTCATATGATAAATTCATATGCATATACAAAGTTTTGAATAGAAAAGTTATATAATGTTTTACCGAAACTAATCGGCTGAGAGACTGGCAAACATGCAGTTACCTGGGTATTTTTCCCAGAAGAATCATTTTTCAAAGTTGCAGTTATACTTTGAATGTGACAAAAGCATAGAATAAGGAGAGAAATAACAAATAATAACATCTAATATATATAGATATTTTATCAAATAAAAAAGCAGAATAAGTGATACTTGGCATATCACTTTGAGAATGTTAAGAATAAAAACTCACAATTCCTTGAAGATATTTGGAATATGTGCCTTAGGTTATTTAACTCAACTTCCTTGGTTCCTTCTTACCAAGCCATTGTCTCTCACAGTACAATGAACAATATGCTATATCTAGAACAGATGGGGCCTGGGAGTAAGTCTCAGCCTTATCACACAAGAGCTATCTAATCTAAGCAAGTCAAGTAGCCTCTCTGACTTTGTCTACCATCACTAAAATCAGTTGTGTTCATTAAATAGGACATGTGTATAATAGGGTTCCAGAGTACCCTGGTACCTAGAAAGCATTTAAAGAATAAGTAATCATTATTATCTTTGTTATTTTGGGGAGATAATCAGAGAGAAATATATTATATCCCATAAAAATCTGGTATCTTTTCTATTACTTGTGTTCATCAGAATTGCTTAGCAAATGTTAACCTCCTCTGTGCTACTGATTATAAGAAAGTTGCTCAGTCGTGTCCGACTTTTTGCAACCCCGTGAACTATACAGGTCATGAAATTCTCCAGGTCATTATACTGGAGGGGGTAGCCTTTCCCTTCTCCAGGAGATCGTCCCAACACAGGGACCAAACCCAGGTCTCCCGCATTGCGAATGGATTCTTTACCAACTGAGCTATCAGAGAAGCCCATTGATTATATATATGTATATATATATATATATTATCTCTCTATCCTATGAGTTGATCACTAGATGACTGTTTGCATTTTTAATTTTATTATAATGAGATACAGTATTCAATTTTGAAGTATAAAAGTTTGTTTAGTAGCCTTTAGTTTTGCCAGTTCTTACTGTATCATAGTACAGTTGCTTTGACCAACATGATAGTGTCACCATAAACTATGCCTTTCTATAGTGAATTTTAACTTGCCACCTAAAAATATATGCATATACACTGTGGGGAGATGCTATTGTTCTTAATTTTCTCCAACTTCCAGTATATTGCTAATCTCAGAAATACTAGACCAACAGCTGCAATAAAAATCCAAATTTCATTTGCTTAATACAGGTTTAATAACCTACTCATTTTACTATTACCCACTTCATAGTTGAATGTAGACAATGAGGGACTTACTTCCATATCTGGTCATTCTAGAATCTATGATATTTTCATTTTACGCTTCTCCATGCATAAAATGCCCAGAGGCATTGCAGTTTTCCATGGGAGTTTCATCATTAGAGTATGAGAAGAAAGATGGGAGAGGGCTTGGCAGACATGGAAGGTCATTTAATTTGTGGAAGAGACATGTATCACTTTAACATACATTCTTAGTAGCCAGAACTAAGACATATGACCCTATCGAGCCGCAAAGAATGCTGGTAAATTTTATCCAGATGACAGAGTTATTAAGAGGGGGAACTGATGAACACATACTACTGTATATGTCAGAATACACTACCTAATTAGTAAGAAATATGACCAACAATATGATCTACTTTAACAAATGAACATGCTGACAGAAAAAAAGCATTGTGAATATACTTGTGATACCAAAACACAAATTATACACAATACTAAACAGATTTCTGACAAAAATCTATTCTTAATTTTAAAGACAAACAAGTACTTCTAATTTTAAATGATCAAGAAAGCATTTCCAAGTTAGAAATCAGAAAGTTGACAAGAAAGAATGTTTAAATTTTATGGTTGGCAAAGCATAATGGGAAAGTTTGGATCAGTTTGCTGAAAACAGACACCTCAACTGTGATTAACAATAAGGAAGCTTACACTAAATTAATGAATATACATGTTGACTTTCAGCTTCAATTCACTGGAATAATTACTTTACATTAACACATCAACAAGTCAGCAATCAACAGACTAAAGTCTCAGGTCACAGATTACTTCTACAAATATTTTGCTTTTAATTTTTACTCTTATACAGCCCCTGCAAAATTTCTGTCCATATTGTTACATGCTTAATTGCACAGAATCTCATAAATTCTCACTGAAAGTGTCTTCTTAATGTTGATTTTAGCGTTATGTTAATGAGAATGTAATAGAACTGCTCTCTTATAGCAATGTTGACAGCAGAAGACCCCAATTTGTTAGCAAGCATCAAACAGTAGCAAACACATTCATCAATGGTGGACAGAATAGCGTAACAATTATATCTCTATTTTCCTGATAGATATGGTAGATTGTACAATTATAAACTTTGATGTAGCCCCCAAGGTGTTCCAGATACCCTCTTTCTTTGTAGATTCATAACAAAAAGTATTATCTTTTCCCACTTTAGTGATTTCTTTATAAGTGTCCTAGAAACAGTGTTAGAGGCCCAACTTTTTTTTTTTTAATCACAATTTAAGCAGATATTTCACATAACAGACCATAATTACATGACATCAACTGATTCATATTTAAAATCTACTTAGGGGCCTTCCCTGGTGGCTCAGTGGTAAAGAATCCACCAGCCAATGCAGGAGACATGGGTTCAATTCCTGGTTAAGGAAGATCCCCTCTATGCTGCAGAGCAACTAAGCCAATGTGCCATTATCTATTGAGCCTGTGCTCTTGAATCCAGGAGCCACAATTACTGAACTCATGGGCTGCAACTGCTGAAGCCCCCAAGCCCTAGAACTCTGCAACAAAAGAAGCCACTGAAGTAAAAAGTCCATGCACTGCAGCAACAGAGTAGCCCCCACTCGCCACTAGAGAAATGTCGACACAATAATGAAGACTCAGTGCAATCAAAAGTAAAAATAAATAAAATTATTTTTAAAAATCTATTCAGACACCCACGTTTTATCTTGCCATACCTTGCCTGGAATTGTCTTTTTTTGTTGTTTTTTTGGCCCATAAGTTGTGATTCCTACCTAGTCCTAAGCTCAAGAAAGGTAATACAAAAAAGCAAGAAAATTAAAGAAACTCTACAAATCAAAAGTCAATTATTTAAGTTTGTTACTCCCAGCAGTCAGAAACTGAATAAACTCCAAATAACTTAAAATATCAAATACAAAAAATAAAGTGAATGTTTCAGATGTTTGAGAGTTATGGAATAGGCCTGATTAAAGCATACACCCAGGAATTAGATTTGATTCAGTCTTTCCATCAACAACTTGGTAGCTGTGTGACCTTCATTTCATTTTTCTTCAGTGGCCATAACTCCTAAATGAGTGCAGGAATGATGCCATCTTAAAAGGTGTGAGAAGTATGTCAGTTTCTAAATGTGAAAAACTTAAAAATTGCTGTGCTGTGTTTAGACGCTCAGTCATGTTCAATTTTTTGCAACTCCATGGACTGTGTAGCCTGCCAGGCTCCTTTGTCCATGGGATACTCCAGGCAAGAGTACTGGAGTGGGTTGTCATGCCCTCCTCCAGGGGATCTTCCCAACCCACGTATTGAACCCAGGTCTCCTGCATTGCAGGCAGATTCTTTACCATTTGAGCCACCAGGGAAGCCCAAGAATATGTGAGTGGGTAGCCTATCCCTTTTCCAGGGGATCTTCCTGACCCAGGAATTGAACTGGAGTCTCCTTCACTGGAGGCTGATTCTTTATCATCAGCAGAAAATTGCTGAGTATATTGTAAATAATACATATGAGTGTCATTATTATTCTCCCCTAATTTATAGCTTGAGTTATCTAAATTAAAATTCCTAAATTTAAGGTTTACTCTACACTGTTATTGTAAAATTTATATTGACAAAACAGGAAATGTAGCATTTTTAATGATATTATTCACATCTACATCATTATTCATACCCACAAATATTTAATACCCAGAGCCTACTTTGAATTTTTTTTAATATACATTAGCTATATGCATTCTTCTGATTTATCTGCTGTGTGATTAAAATACTGGGCAGTATTTCTTAGAATAAACTTTAATAACTCACTAACTACTAAAAAACATTTATTTTAGCTATTATACACAAAGTTTGATATATGACATTTGTGACACAAAATATAGGACATAATTCAGTACTCAGGATATTCTAATCTGGCAGTGAACATACAAATTTTAATCAAATAACTGTTACATAAAGTAATACATTAAAGGGGACTATAAAAAAGGGACCAATGTGATTTTATCCTCATTGAGATGGTCATTCAGTTACAATGACATTTTAACATCCAGAATATGTTTTTTCTGTTTTTCAAATTCAAATGCTTTTAATTCAAAAGTTTTTGTTATTTTTTTAATAGCTGGTACATTTCCTTCTTTCAGTCAAGAAGCAATAATAATTATGTAACTGTTTATTACTTTGTTAGCTTTGACTGCTAGGAAACAAAATATAGGAATGATGTCAATATTGATGGTTCAGTCATTTAAAAACTCTTTATAGTGATCCTTAAAAGCTTGTACTTTTCTTTACATGTTTCCTTTATATATTTTTATTTTCTTTTATTACTTATTTATCTTTTGTAAATTACCTAATATTCTTTATGGGACATGTTTGAAACTTTAAATATTCAACACTGACATTTAAAAAAATTCTTGTAGCTTCTTAAACTGTATTTTCTCTGTGTTCTCATAATATCAAAATATAACTGCTTTAATGAAAACATACTGAAATGTTCAAAATTTGGATTTTTTATACTAGATTTGAGTTTCACTTAAATAATTATTTATTAATTTACATATTCTCAGGGAATTATAATAAAGGGAAATACTAGGAGATGGGGGTATTTAACCTTGAGCTACTTATGATTTTAAAAGTTATTTAACAGATGATAAATGATGTATATGATTTGTGTGTTTTTTCAATACAGACCTAAATTTGAATACAACAGCCAAAGTTTATACTTTATCCTTTATACAGAATTAAGTACTAACTTTCAGTTTTCAATTTCCAATTCTTTTATCATTAAAAGCACTCCTGATTATTCAAACCTTGAAAAATGCAAAAATTGTATTTAAAAAAAGGTCAGAGTTTACCAATGACTTTAGCTTTCAATAAAAATACCTGAATATATTGACTTCTTACATGTCTCACTGAGAATGTAAATCCCTTGGTCAGCATAAACCATGGCAAGTTATATTCTCCTTTGAGTTATATTCAGTGGTTCAGAAAAATTGTAAGACATAAGGATGAAGGCCAAATACTCTCAACACTTATGAAGTCAGTAAATCTCATTATCAATCCTTATCCTTGAACATGTTTATGTACTGTTATGAAATGCTCATAGATTTTAAATGTATGTCTACCATAACAAGCTTTTAAACTACTCTAAATGTGGCTTTGCTATAAAAACTCAATACTCAAGTGTAGGGTGTATTTATATGTCCTTAGGTTAAATATACATATACAAACACACATTTTACAAATATATTTCCTCCATATAGCAGATGTGTATAAAATCACGCTGCTAGACCAAAGTTAGAAATAACAGGAATTAAGGTAAAATCCATTCCTCCCACTCAAAAATGTCTTAATCCTAAATAATGAATTTCATACCAGGTACTCAGTCCTCAGTTTTTTTTTTTTGGTTTGAAAAAAAATCTTTTTTTAAATTTTACTTTACAATACTGTATTGGTTTTGCCATACGTTGACATGAATCCGCCATGGGTGTACATGAGTTCCCGATCCTGAACCCTCCTCCTACCTCCCTCCCCATATCATCTCTCTGGGTCATCCCAGTGCACCAGCCCCAAGCATCCTGTATCCTGTATTGAACCTAGACTGGCGATTCGTTTCTTACATGATAGTATACATGTTTCAATGCCATTCTCCCAAATCATCCCACCCTCTCCTTCTCCCACAGAGTCCAAAAGTCTGTTCTATACATTTGTGTCTCTTTTGCTCTCTCACATATGGGGTTATCATTACCATCTTTCTAAATTCCATAGTTTTTGATCAGGTACTAGATTTAAAACTCTGTGATGTACACAAGTAAAAGACTAATATAGAGCTCTGTCACAAACTAGGGGTATGAAAGTTGGGACAGTAATGTTCTAATTATACCCAATATATTTTATTACTATGAATTAGGTTTGGCTGAATTTAACAGAAAATACAATTAATAGAAGGTGCACAATTTAGAAGCTTATTTCTCTTTCACAGAAAAATATTGAGGTAGGCAGTTCATAGCTGATAGAGTAGCTCTGCAGTTTCCTGTAGGCAGGATTCTGAGTTTTTTATCTATGATCCTAGATAGGACCCTCAAGTTTATGGCTCTAGAATCAATATCAGCCATCACATTCATATTCTGAGTATTAAGATAAAAGGCAAAAAAAAAAGCAGAGGTTCTGAAAGTATAACCTGATGATGAGCAGATCAGTGTCACTAGAAACTTACAAGAAATGTAAATTTTCAAGCCCCTCTCCAGACTTACAGAATCTGTAACTCTGGGATGATGCCCAGCTGTTTTACAAGTACTTTAAATGATGCTGATACAGGCTAAAGTTTAAAGACTACAGCTTCAAGGATATAATCCCAGAAATTGTACTTATCACTTTTCCTCACATTCTGTTGGCCAGTATTTAGTCATATGGCTACATAAGAGCTGAAAAGGAGAGGAGGAAAAGCAGTTGCTATTTTTAAGTAGTTATAAGCCTAGCTAAAACCAGGGATGCATTCATCTAAAAGGAGATAGAATAATGGCAAACATTATCAGCCTGTGTCACATAACTTTCTAAAGAAGGTGGAGGGACCACAACTATAAAAAGTTGGAAAATTTTCTCCTAGTATACATTCTATTTTTATTAACAAAAAATATATTTAATTAAAATTATAAAAACAGAATGCTATTTTCTGGGTATTTATTGATTTTAATAGCATTTATCTTATGTTTTCAATTTTTAAATCATAAGCTAATTGTAGGGAATGATGACCAATTATGTCCCCATTTCAAAGATAAGAAAACTGAAATTCCCAAATTACAGACTTTTAATTCACGATCTCACACCCAGCTGGTAGTCATCAGACTTAGAAATCAGGTTCCTTACCTTAAAGTCCTTTACCCTTTACATTGTTTCATATTTATTAAATGAGGGCTACACTTTTTATCCTTAATCCTTCAATACATTAGCTTTCCACTTTCTTCTTTTCAGCCCAATATATTTTTTCCTGCAAATATTCCCTAAGAAAATGTTGAAGACTTTTTAAATGTGAAGGCTAAAATAATAGTTTACCCAGACTCAAAGAACTTTACAATTATGCTACTAATCAGAATGAAATACACTTGACATTTACCTCTATTTGTTGTTTATATTTCAATGATTGAAACATAAAAGAAGTAACCAGATTTTAATAACTGAGAAATGTTAATAACACAAGATAAATAGCTGCCTAGCACTAATATTTCTAAACTTTGATTTTAAGTCAAACTAATGTGACAATGCAATCTTTAAGAGACCGGGACAAATGACATTAAATTGTTGTTTGCTTGTTCTTCTGTTTAAAAAACAAAAAATAGCTATTATGACAGGAACTATAATGAGAATGGATAGTGATTAAAAGTTCCTGCTTACTTTTGATATCGTGATCAGAATATTCAATTCTATTCAAGTCACTGATTCTCTTCTGTATTATTTTGGAAATATTTATTGCTAGAATTCTCATAAGAGAAATTATCTGATGATTTGCTCCAGCGTTTTAGAATTTCCATGTGAAGATAACAAAAAATGATATGCAGCTTACAAATATGAATATAAATGCAACATAATCAATAGTGCACAGTGTTAACAGTAAGCATCTACTTTTGAATCCAGAATGAAAGAAACTTCATTGAAAGGCTGAATCAGTTTATAAATGGAAGTCTTTTTTTAAATTTTATTTTATTTTTTAAATTTATTTTTTATTTTATTTTACAATTCTGTATTGGTTTTGCCATACATTGACATGAATCCACCACAGGTGTACATGCGTTCCCAAACATGAACCCCCCTCCCACCCCCCTCGCCACAACATCTCTCTGGGTCATCCCCGTGTACCAGCCCCAAGCATGCCATATCCTGCATCGGACATAGACTGGCAATTCGATTCTTACATGATATTATACATGTTTCAATGCCATTCTCCCAAATCATCACACCATCTCCCTCTCCCACTGAGTCCAAAAGTCCGCTATACACATCTGTGTCTTTTTTGCTGTCCTGCATACAGGGTCATTTGCCATCTTTCTAAATTCCATATATATGTGTTAGTATACTGTATTGGTGTTTTTCTTTCAGGCTTACTTTACTCTGTATAATCGGCTCCAGTTTCATCCACGTCATCAGAACTGATTCAAATGTATTCTTTTTAACAGCTGAGTAATACTCCATTGTGTATATGTACCACCGCTTTCTTATCCATTCATCTGCTGATGGACATCTAGGTTGTTTCCATGTCCTGGCTATTATAAACAGTGCTGCGATGAACATTGGGGTACATGTGTCTCTTTCAATTCTGGTTTCCTCAGTGTGTATGCCCAGCAGTGGGATTGCTGGGTCATAAGGCAGTTCTATTTGCAATTTTTTAAAGAATCTCCACACTGTTCTCCATAGTGGCTGTACTAGTTTGCATTCCCACCAACAGTGTAGGAGGGTTCCCTTCTCTCCACACCCTCTCCAGCATTTACTGCTTGCAGATTTTTGGATCGCAGACATTCTGACTGGTGTGAAGTGGTACCTCATTGTGGTTTTGATTTGCATTTCTCTAATAATGAGTGATGTTGAGCATCTTTTCATGTGTTTGTTAGCCATCCATATGTCTTCTTTGGAGAAATGTCTATTTAGTTCTTTGGCCCATTTTTTGATTGGGTCGTTTATTTTTCTGGAATTGAGCTGCAGGAGTTGCTTGTATATTTTTGAGATTAGTTGTTTGTCCGTTGCTTCATTTGCTATTATTTTCTCCCATTCGGAAGGCTGTCTTTTCACTTTGCTTATATTTTCCTTTGTTGTGCAGAAGCTTTTAATTTTAATTAGGTCCCATTTGTTCATTTTTGCTTTTATTTCCAGAATTCTGGGAGGTGGATCATAGAGGATCCTGCTGTGGTTTATGTTGGAGAGTGTTTTGCCTATGTTCTCCTCTAGGAGTTTTATAGTTTCTGGTCTTTTTAAGATTTGTATGGAAATACAAAAAACCATAAATAGCCAAAGCAATCTTGAGAAAGAAGAATGGAACTAAATGCAAGTCTTTATATCCTGACTGGCATAAGTTTTCTAATGCAGAATCAACAGTAGGAAGGTGATCCAGTCATGACCTGGCCAAGACCAGATGGAAATTCTTTGCTTCTAATATGCTCTGTCTGAAATTCCATAGTTATTGATCAAAAAGAGACATTTTCAATCTCAGAAATTTCCTTGACAAAGCCCACTACTATGAAAATGAAGCCTTTAATATCTATACTTCTGTAGGGAAGAATGTTCATAAAGCATAAATAAATAACATAACTGTATAAAATTCTGAGATTTAGTAATCATTCATGATAAATGGGATAGAAATATTACATCACTCTAGTAAAGACAGGCAGGAGTAACTGATCATCTCTTGTACTCATGAAGTACAGAACACCCATTGATGACAATTATGGAACCCCTGTACTATTTTGCCTGACCATATGTCAAAGATGTTATGTACATTATTTCACTTAATCTACATTATACATATTTTAGAGGTATCATTCCCCTTTTTTAGTCAGGAATAAGAATTATAGAAATTTATTTTTAAAGTCATTAGTTAGTTTGATTGGATGGCTAGATAGCCACCAAAAATTGTTAACACCTTTTTCAAAATTAGAGCTGCAGCTGGGAAGTATCAATTGTTATACAACCAGGGATTATATTTCTCAGTCTTCCTTTTTTTTTAGGCAGGTAGATCTGTTGCCTAATTCCTGTCATGAATAAAGATGACTGTGTCACTTCTAGGTCAAGATATTAAATATCACTTATCCTGTCCACCAACTACATGATAAAGACTGTGAGGTCTTACAAGGACTTATAACTATGAGCTGACAGGGGTCCAGATCCTTGAATCATTCATGGTGGACAGCTGTATTACATTACCATAGTATTAAACCATAGCATTAGGGTTTTTTTTTTTTGCCATAGTATAAGTCTAATATAGTCGGTAAGTAGTAAAACAAGAAACAAACGTAAATGTGTCTGATTCCAAGACCCATGTTTGTCCTTATGTGTTCTCCTGATGTTCCTAGACAGGTATGAATAGAATTGCTCAATAATATATATAACTTGACTCTTCCATCAAGTAGTCACACTTTAAACTGTACAGAGCACCAGTAACATTGGTAACCAGCTTTTGAATGACCTGAGAAGAGAAATTCTGTAACTTATCAAAGTAATGATAGTGATAGTGGAGGTGACAATCATCACCATCACATCATGCTGAATAACTAACTCAGACAACTTTGTCTACCAAATTCAGTGGGGGCAGTGGGGGAAACAAGAGAAATGCGGGGCTGGAAGAAGCACAAGCTGGAATCAAGATTGCTAGGAGAAATATCAGTAACCTCAGATATGCAGATGACACCACCCTTATGGCAGAAAGTGAAGAGAAACTAAAAAGCCTCTTGATGAAAGTGAAAGAGGAGAGTGAAAAAGTTGGCTTAAAGCTCAACATTCAGAAAACGAAGATCATGGCATCCAGTCCCATCACTTCATGGGAAATAGATGGGGAAAGAGTGGAAATAGTGTCAGACTTTATTTTGGGGGGCTCCAAAATCACTGCAGATGGTGATTACAGCCATGGAATTAAAAGACGCTTACTCCTTGAAAGAAAAGTTATGACCAAACTAAATAGCATATTCAAAAGCAGAGACATTACTTTGCAGACTAAGGTCCGTTTAGTCAAGGCTACGGTTTTTCCTGTGGTCATGTATGGATGTGAGAGTTGGACTGTGAAGAAGGCTGAGCACCGAAGAATTGATGCTTTTGAACTGTGGCGTTGGAGAAGACTTTTGAGAGCCCCTTGGACTGCAAGGAGATCCAACCAGTCCATTCTGAAGGAGATCAGCCCTGGGATTTCTTTGGAAGGAATGATGCTAAAGCTGAAACTCCAGTACTTTGGCCACCTCATGTGAAGAGCTGACTCATTGGAAAAGACTCTGATGCTGGGAGGGATTGGGGGCAGGAGGAGAAGGGGACGACAGAGGATGAGATGGCTGGATGGCATCACTGACTCGATGGACGTGAGTCTGAGTGAACTCTGGGAGTTGGTGATGGACAGGGAGGCCTGGTGTGCTGCAATTCATGGGGTCGCGAAGAGTCGGACACGACTGAACAACTGAACTGAACTGAACTGAACTGAAACCTTGTCCTCCAAGACAGTTTATAGAAGTTGTGCATTTGAAAGTCAGGGAATGCTATCCATATACTGATGAAACTTAAACTATGATCTCCACTTGAATATCAATATTTGTCCATAAATGTATCTGCTGTCATCACGATCATTACATCAATGATATTCACAAGGCTTAGCATATGATCAGCACAAAATAAAAGAAGACACACACACATTGCTAAATTAAAGAAAGAATTAATAGGATAAGGATTTGTAAAAATAGTTATATCTTTCCAGGAGAAAATATCTATGTATTGTTTATTTAGTGGCAATGCCATGCCTGCATGCTCAGTTGTGTCCAACTCTTTGTGACTCTTTGGTCTATAGCCCAACAGGCTCCTCTGTCCATGGCATTTTCCAGGGAAGAATACCTGAGTTCAGTTCAGCTGCTCAGGCGTGTCCGACTCTTTGTGACCCCAAGTACTGCAGCACGCCAGGCCTCCCTGTCCATCACCAACTCCCAGAATTTATGCAAACTCATGTCCATCGAGTCGGTGATGCCATCCAACCATCTCATCCTATGTTGTCCCCTTCTCCTCCCACCTTGAATCTTTCCCAGCATCAGGATCTTTACAAATGACTCAGTTCTTTGCATCAGGTGGCCAAAGTATTGGCATTTCAGCCTAAGCATCAATCCTTCCAATGAATATTCAAGACAGATTTCCTTTAGGATGGACTGGATGGATCTCCTTGCAGTCCAAGGGACTCTCAAGAGTTTTTTCCAACATCACAGTTCAAAAGCATCAAATCTTCAATGCTCAGCTTTCTTTATAGTCCAACTCTCACATCCATACATGACTACTGGAAAAACCATTGCTTTGACTAGATGGTCCTTTGTTGGGAAAGTAATGCCTCTGCTTTTTAATATGCTGTCTAGGTTGCTCATACCTTTTTTCCCAAGAAGCAAGCATTTTTAAAATTTCATGGCTGCAGTCACAATCTGCAGTGATTTTGGAGCCCCCCAAAATAAAGTCTGTCACTCTTTCCCCATCTATTTGCCATGAAGTGATGGGACCAGATGCCATGATCTTCATTTTCTGAATGTTGAGCTTGAAGCCAACTTTTTCACTCTCCTCTTTCACTTTCATCAAGAGGCTCTTTAGTTCTTCCTCACTTTCTGCCATAAGGGTGGTGTCATCTGCATATCTGAGGTTACTGATATTTCTCCTGGCAATCTTGATTCCAGCTTGTGCTTCTTCCAGCCCAGCATTTCTCATGATGTACTCTGCATATAAGTTAAATAAATACAGTGACAATATACAGCCTTGATTTACTCCTTTCCTGATTTGGAACCAGTCTGTTGTTCCATGTACAGTTCTAAGTGTTGCTTCCTTACCTGCATACATATTTCTAAGGAGGCAGGTCAGGTGGTCTGGTATTCCCATTTCTTTCAGAATTTTCCACAGTTGATTGTGATCCACACAGTCAAAGGCTTTGGCATAGTCAATAAAGCAGAAATAGATACTTTTCTGGAACTCTCTGGCTTTTTTGATGATCCAGTGGCTGTTGGCAATTTGATCTCTGGTTCCTATGCCTTTTCTATATCCAGCTTGAACATCTGGAATTTCACAGTTCATGTACTGTTAAAGCCTGGCTTGGAGAATTTTGAGCTTTGCTTTGCTAGTGTGTGAGATGAGTGCAATTGTGTGGTAGCATACCTGAACGGGTTGCCATTTCCTTCTCCAGTGCACCTCCTGACCCAGGGGTTAAGCTCACATCTCCTGTGTCTCCTGCGTTGCAGGTGCATTCTTTACCTGCTGAGCCATTGGGAAAGCACACATGTGGGATGACTATGTGTTAAATTAAAAAAAAAAAAACCTGTTTACCAAATAATACATTAAAAAACCTGATTTATAGAAAGTATTCTTTATTATAGTGATTCTCAATCCTTCGGAATTGACTGGGGTTTTTCTGTTCCCCCAAGTATATCATATAACTAATTCAAAAGGTACAGAGATAGAACCTGAGCATTTCTCATTTTTAAAGGTTCACATTTCTTTTTTCAAAGTAGCACAAGTGATGCTAAGACAACCAGACTGAAAGCCATCTTGACAGAAACAATAACATATAGCCCCATACAGCTGAAATATTTATGTAATAATAAGTAGCTCGCATTCAGTGAGTGTGTAGTCTGTCCACACAAAGCAGAATATGGCCAAATTTGTCTTGTAATCTTAACAGTAATTCTTTAAGAAAGATATCAGCCTAATCTTATAGGATGAAAAACTGAAGGTTAGAGAGATTGAGTATATTTCTCAAGGTCATAAAGTCAATAAATGTTAATGTCCAGATTCATTGTTTTTCTCTTGGATACAGAAGCCTATGTATTTAAACCTCTGTATGGAATTCTTATGCAACAGAATACAAATCATTACATTCTTGCTCAGTATAGTCAACTACCTTAGATTTTTAGAGCAACATTAGCTCTAAATGGGGCTTTCCTAAAAACATGACCCAATGCACACAGACTTACATAGATGATTTTTTGGTCAGCTTTAAGGTTATTGATACTCTGATCCATAGTAGAATAGATCTTAACACTGTTGGTTTCATTTAGTTTGGGTAGCTCCTTTTGGAAACAATGTACAGAGTGGAGAATGATAATGATCTCTGAGACTACAACCTATATTTCCCATATTTTGTTGGAAACACCTAGGGAAAAATTACTTTGTAAATCACTCTATTTTCTGAAAATTGATCAGGATAGGAAAGCACATAGGTCAACCTTCTTGAGACAGTGTCATTTAAGCCAATGTTCAAATAAAATGAGAGATAAATAGTTTTTAATTATACGGTTGTTGTAAAAATTAAATACAATAATACACATAAGTTGTGGCATATGGCTGTACCTATGATGTACTTTATGAATGTTAGAGATTGTTATAACCATTAATGGCTATAGTCAGGTGTTATAAACACCTGGCTCTTTTAGTCTACAATACATAATTTTACATTTTTTGGTTCTAAAAGTACAATCTTTAAAACTTCCCTGAAATCTATACTCCAGTGAATGTAACAGAAACATTTTAAACATAAATCTTGAATCTTTGAGTTTCTAGAAACTGTTTTTACTTGTGGTAATTTTGTTTAGCCAATTAGTCCATCATGAATCCTGACTTCAGGTACAAAATGTTTAAAACTGAGGTAATGATACCATTATCCAAGCTGAAACACAATACTTCAGCTTTATATGTACAATATCAAAGAGAACATGGTAAATAGGTGTCTCCCTGGCAAAATGTAAACAAATTAAACTCGGGTCATATGAGGCAATAAATTAGAATTTGCTTTGTAGTTACTGTAGATTGCCTTTCCCCTTCCATTTCTTGAATTTTCAAATCTTATTTGTGTTACAATTTACACACTTACTGAGCTGAATATATTGCTACACAATATAAATTGAGAGTCAAAAAAAATCACAATGTCTAACTACACCTTTCTCTACACTGTAATGCCTGACAGGAGAAAAAAGATGTGAATTTATAGTGTGATCTACAAGTAAATATATATAAAGTTCAAAGCCATAATTCACATAAAAGAATTTATATTATTTCATTTTTTATTTCAAAGAGTTTCACAGCATTTGTTATAAAATATTCTGGTCAAGAAAGAGAATTAGTAACATTTCATTTTGAAATAAATGAACTAGGAAATAGCTTGTTTCAACTAAACTATGATAAATTCCCTATTCTGTTTTCTAGCATGAGGAGAATATAACAATTCTGTGAAAAGGCCCTTGATGTCTCTCTATTAGGACATAAGATATGAATAGCAATTACAATAATTAAATATAATTACATTAAAATAATTAGCACTTAAACTATCAATTGAGTGCTCTACTCAGCAATTAAACACACAGACAAAATTTCAATATAATTTATAATGCTCTGTTTCTATTCAAGAAGTGGTGAAAATAATCTTCCTGTGTGTGTTCAATTAAACCTGCATTGCATCAGTTTTACATCAGGTTTTGAAGCTAGATACACCATAAAACTTGTGAGTTGCTCAACTTTCTAAGTGGCAATAGTTTGATGGGTTTCCAAATGCTTTGGAAAAGTCATTTTTAGTAGTAAGCTAGCTACTTAATATGGAAAAGGCAATGGCAATCCACTCCAGTACTCTTGCCTGGAAAATCCCATGGATGGAGGAGCCTGGTAGGCTGCAGTCCATGGGGTCACTAAGAGTCAGACACGACTGAGTGACTTCACTTTCACTTTTCACTTTTATGCATTGGAGAAGGAAATGGCAACCCACTCCAGTGTTCTTGCCTGGAGAATCCCAGGGACGGGGGATCCTGGTGGGCTGCTGTCAATGGGGTTGCACAGAGTCGGACACGACTGAAGCGACTTAGCAGCAGCAGCAGCAGCAGCAGCTACTTAGTAAGCTAGCTTACTAAGGTGTAAGCTAGCCCTGCTATGTAGTCTGTGACTAGGGACAAAATATTTTTATACTATTTATATATCACAGGGTTCAAAGCTACTGATATTCATATTCATAAAACATGTCTAGAGAGTTTGATTTCAAGTTGTTTAAGGAGCTCCCTTTGAAACAATGTACAGGAAGAAAAAAAGAAAAATGATGGTCTTCTGAGAGCCTGATATTCTCTCCATTGTGTAGAGAATATCAAGGGAAAACCTATTTTGCAGGAGCATCAGATTGTTGACATTTCACTACTAGAAGTTTCAGAGGATAAAAATTAAAAGAGAAAAACAATCATACTGACTCAGGTACTATTTGAATTTGTGAAAGTTGTGTCATCAATTGTTAGAAAAGTGCACTGTGAAAAGACCATGTAATATTCAACATCTCATTAAGAGGTTTGATATTTATTATTATATTCTTTATTATGTAGTTGATTGACAATGTTGTGTTACTTTTTGCTGTACAGCAAAATGAATAAGTTATACACATATATGTACCTACTCTTTTTTAGATTCCTTTCCCAATAGGTCATTACAGAGTATTGAGTAGAGTTTCCTGTGCTATGTAATAGGTCCTTATTAGTTATCTATTTTATACACAGTAGTATCTATATGTCAACCCCAACATCCCAATTTATCCCTCCTCCTTCTTCCCCTCCTTGGTAGCTATAAGATGTTTTTTACACCTGTGACTTTATCGTTTCTTTTTCAGACATGTAAGGGTCAGAGCTTATATTCAGCCAGCATTCACTGGTACAACCCTACAGGCTGTCAAAGTATGAGGTAATCTCTATCAATTAGTAAACACCCGATATCCAAACTTCCTGAGTGGCTACTGTACACTGGTGTCTATCCTGATTTCCCTTGTCTAACCCTCTCCAAGATCTGGCAAGCAAGTGTGGCATAAAAGAAGGTGCTATGGATTCTGTTCTTGTCCAGCATCCATTCAGTGTCTTACTGGTTATAAGACATAGTGCATGTGCCTTCAGACACAGCCTGTGCTAAGCCATCAGCACTCCTTTTCCCAAACTTCCTTCTCCATAATATCTAGAGGTTGCTTTTAAGCTAGGATCTTTTCCACGTGGAATGTTAAGCCAACCAAGCTTCAGTGGACTGAGCTGGTGTTTAGCATTTGGGGAAATCCAGGGATGCGCACATTGCAAGATGTTAGTGACTGACGATCAAAACAAAAAGGGATAGTGTAAAAGCAGTGCTTTCCAAGGCAGGTACTGAAATCTAAGATGAAGAATAATTCAGAAGACTAGGGAGAGCAGAAGAAACTGGAAGTGAAGTAGAGGCAGAGGGAATGAAAACATCAAGAGCAAAGTATGTCTCAGGGAATCTGTGTCACCAGATAGGGAAATGCAAGAAATAACACTGACAGAAATGAAGCACTGAGAGGACTTGTTAGACGTATAGCTGGAGTTCAAGCATGCTTCTCCAGAGACCTGACAGGCGGAGAACAGTACAGCTCATGCTATCTCAGAATAGAGACAGAGAGACACAACGAAGGCCCAGTAACCTTCTCATGTGGATAATCTTTGGCAAGTATTTGACAAAATTAATTATCTAGCAAATTATAATGACTGAAATACCAGCACGGACTTTAGAATGACATAAACTTCAACCAAAATTCTAGAGTTTCCACTTAACCGATTCAGTGACCTTAGCAAGTCATTTATAACCTCTGAACATTTCTTCAACTGAAAAATGTTTTAATGAGAAACGAGAATACAGATATTTTTAAATTGCTCTGGACTGTCAGCAGTCAATAAATAAAAGTTATGCTAATAATGACTGCATTGAATAGTAATGAGACTTTATCAGCAGAGTCCTCAATACCTTGCCAGTTAAAACTTCTTTTCCACTGAGGGAATGAACATTGGTGAATGTCTACTCACTACTACTTAGTACCTGATATGCTGCTGCTGCTAAGTCACTTCAGTCGTGTCCGACTCTGTGCGACCCCATAGACGGCAGCCCACCAGGCTCCCCCGTCCCTGGGATTCTCCAGGCAAGAACACTGGAATGGGTTGCCATTTCCTTCTCCAATGCATGAAAGTGAAAAGTGAAAGTGAAGTCACTCAGTCGTGTCCAACCCTCAGCGACCCCATGGACTGCAGCCTACCAGGCTCCTCCATCCATGGGATTTTCCAGGCAAGAGTACTGGAGTGGGGTGCCATTGCCTTCTCCGATCTGACATGCTACCCTTCTCAGTTAACAAGAATCCATCACACCTGGAGCCAGCAAAATTCCTGCTCTTCTAAGCATCCAGGTCTTTTTATCCCTACAAGTTAGGCATTCCCGGAAAGTTATTAACTTTTTCTCTGGCAAAGAGTGGTGCCTGGATGGAAAACAAGGTACCTTTGCATATGCCACATCACGAAACGTAAGTCTACTTTTCTATTGAACTATATTCAACACGATTTTAAAGATCCAAAAAGCCTTCAGTCCTACTTCTCCACTGATAATCCCATAATACTTAATTGCTCTTAAAATAATTTTAATAATATGCACTTAGATGATAGGATAAAATTGAGACTTTTTAAAATGCTATGAATTATAGATTAATATATTTTTAGATAAAATTTGCAATTTATTAAAATTTATTCATCACAATAAGAAATTCTCCATGTACAAAATCTTTTTATTTTTCTCTATGGTATAAATTTATTGAATGATTATTATTTAACTAGATATTTAAATCTTTATGATGTTTGAAATATTAAATAGCAAAATATAACCAATTAATGTTAAGAAGTAATTGCTAATATGTATTAATATATATCTCACTGTCTGTCTGTCCCCATGTAAGTGCATAAGTTTATACTTGGTAAGCCTTGTAACTTAATACACTTTCCACTTTCTTATTTTGTCACTAAGGAATGCAGGAAAACCATAACTTTAATACTGTAAAACTACATTAAAATTTTGATATACTGTAGAGAAAAATATATTATATTTCTCTTACTTTAAAACTCAATATTTTCAAAAAGTCAATAAATTTCAAATTCATTTTTTTTAGTAAGTACAAAACACGTTTGGCACATACAGGCACATCTCAGAGATATTCCAAGTTCTAGACCACAGCAATAAATCAAGTCACACATACTTTTTTGTTTCCCCAGTGCAGATAAAATTTGCATTTATACTATACTGTACTCTATTGTGTACAATAGCATTATGTTTAAAAAAAACAACATATATACCTTTCAGCTCAGTTCAGTTCAGTTGCTCAGTCACGTCCGACTCTTTGTGACCCCATGGACTGCAGCACTCCAGGCTTCCCTGTCCATCACCAACTCCTGGAGCTTACACAAACTCACGTCCATCGAGTCAGTGATGCCATCCAACCATCTCATCCTCTGTCGGCCCCTTCTTCTCCTGCCTTCAATCTTTCCCAGCATCAGGGTCTTTTCCAATGAGTCACTTCTTTGCACCAAGGGGCCAAAATATTGGAGTTTCAGCTTCAGTATATGCCTTAATGAAGACTTATTTTATTGCTAAAAGTGCTAACCATAATCTGAGTCTTCACCAAGTATAATGCTTTTGCAATAGTAATATCATAGATCACTGATTAGAGGTCACTATAATAAATAATAATGAAAAAGTTGGAAATATTGTGAGAAGTACTGAAACGTAACAAAGTGAGCAAATATTGTTGGAAAATGGTATGGACAGACTTGTTTGATGCAGGATTGCTAAAAACTTTCAATTTGTAAAAGAAAAAATGCTGTATCTGTGCAAAGCAAAGTGCAGCAAGATGAACTATACCTGTGACTAAAGTACAGTTGAATATATATACTGAAAGAGATGAGGTCTTTGTTACACAGGAAAGTTTTAAATTTCAGCATGAAGACGTATATAGCTATAGACTTTAAGGTAGTAATTACATATTGATTTTGTATTAATTCAATAATTTCCAGAGAATGTTAAAATAATTTTAATTTATGTTGTCATTATATAAATAAGTAGCTCTCAAATGGGAATTTTAAATGTTATCCCATCAATTTCAAAGACAAGAGCTCATGATTTATTTTATTGTTATGAGAGAAATATACTCAGTCTAACTAAAGAGAGATGAAAAGTATTTTAAGAAATAAAAATCAAATCAAAGTTCAATTTTGTGTCTGAGTCCTATAATAAACAGTAAAGTGTAAATGAAATAGAAAAAAATGAATTATATAGTAACAGTTAACTCATACTATAACTCTATTTATCTGACTTTGTATAGAAATTTATTTTTTATAATATTCTTATGATATATAAATGAAATATGAAATGTATTATGTTAGATTAAAAAACAAGCTGCTTTGATGTCTGATTCATATAAAGCATATATCACCAAGCACTAGATACACTTCAGTATCCTCAAAGGGATTTGCTTAAGGTCATACCCAGCCATTTTATCAGAGAATCACTGTGCATGAACATGCTGGCCACATGTTATATCACTTATATCTATAGCAGCAACATTTCAAGTTTGATGTAAATTTTATAATTCAGTTTGTCAATGTTCTTCAAATCCATCACTCAAACTATGATTTCTCTGAGGGCAAAGGGGAGAGTTGGCAAGTAGAGGACATACAACTTCTAAAGCTGAGCTTGTGGAATGATGTTTAAAGACAGAATGAAGATTCCATATTTTGACCATGCATACAACTTGTATAAATTGAATTTTGGTGAAAGAAGCATTTCTTTAAATCATTTTTACTTATTAGATCACATTAAGCTAAGTATAGAAACCAGTTATAAATTGTTACTGGAAGATATTTCAAAATGGAATATTTCAGTTCAGTTCAGTTCATTTCAGTAGCTCAGTCACGTCCGACTCTTTGCGACCCCATGAATTGCAGCACGCCAGGCCTCCCTGTCCTTCACCAACTCCTGGAGCTCACTCAGACTCACGCCATCTCATCCTCTGTTGTCCCCTTCTCCTCCTGCCCCCAATCCCTCCCAGCATCAGAGTCTTTTCCAATGAGTCAACTCTTCCCATGAGGTGGCCATAGTACTGGAGTTTCAGCTTCAGCATCATTCCCTCCAAAGAAATCCCAGGGCTGATCTCCTTCAGAATGGACTGGTTGGATCTCCTTGCAGTCCAAGGGACTCTCAAGAGTCTTCTCCAACACCACAGTTCAAAAGCATAAATTCTTCAGCGCTTAGCCTTCTTCACAGTCCAACTCTCACATCCATACATGATCACTGGAAAAATCATAGCCTTGACTAGATGGGCCTTAGTTGGCAAAGTAATATCTCTGCTTTTGAATATGCTATCTAGGTTGGTCATAACTTTCTTGCCAAGGAGTAAGTGTCTTTTAATTTCATGGCTGCAATCACCATCTGCAGTGAGTTTGGAGCCCCCAAAAATAAAGTCTGACACTGTTTCCACTGTTTCCCCATCTTTTTCCCATGAAGTGATGGGACCAGATGCCATGATCTTCATTTTCTGAATGTTGAGCTTTAAGCCAACTTTTTCAGTATCCTCTTTGACTTTCATCAAGAGGCTTTTTAGTTCCTCTTCACTTTCTGCCATAAGGGTGGTATCATCTGCATATCTGAGGTTATTGATATTTCTCCCGGCACTCTTGATTCCAGCTTGTGCTTCTTCCAGCCCAGCATTTCTCATGATGTACTCTGCATAGAAGTTAAATAAGCAGGGTGACAATATACAGCCTTGACGTACTCCTTTTCCAATCTGGAACCAGTCTGTTGTTCCATGTCCAGTTCTAACTGTTGCTTCCTAACCTCCATATAGGTTTCTCAAGAGGCAGGTCAGGTGGTCTGGTATTCCCATCTCTTTCAGAATTTTCCACAGTTTGTTGTGATCCACACAGTCAAAGGCTTTGGCATAGTCAATAAAGCAGAAATAGATACTTTTTCTGGAACTCTCTGGCTTTTTTGATGATCCAATGGCTGTTGGCAATTTGATCTCTGGTTCCTCTGCCTTTTCTAAAACCAGCTTGAACATCTGGAAGTTCATGGTTCATGTATTGCTGAAGCCTGGCTTGGAGAATTTTGAGCATTACTTTACTAGTGTGTGAGATGAGTTGAATATTTAGAAGTAATCAAATGTCTTTTGATCTTAAAATATTTTAATGCTCAACTGGTACTATTCATAGAACTTTCAAATACAGAAGGTATTACTATGATATTATTAAATCATAAAATGTATTATTTTGCTAAAGAATTCTAAGATCTTTTTTTATTTTTTTACTTTACAATACTGTATTGGTTTTGCCATACATCAACATGAATCTGCCACGGGTGTACATAAGTTCCCACTCCTGAACCCCACTCCCACCTCCCTCCCCATACCATCCCTCTGCGTTATCCCAGTGCACCAGCCCCAAGCATCCTATATCCTGCATCGAACCTAGACTGGCGATTCGTTTCTTATATGATATTATACATGTTTCAATGCCATTTTCCCAAATCATCCCGCCCTCTCTCTCTCCCACAGAGTCAAAATTCTGTTCTGTACATTTGTGTCTCTTTTGCTGTCTCGCATACAGGGTTATCGTTACCATCTTTCTAAATTCCATATATATATGTTAGTATACTGTATTGGTGTTTTTCTTTCTGGGTTACTTCCCTCTGTATAATCGGCTCCAGTTTCATCCACCTCATTAGAACTGAATAGACATTTCTCCAAAGAAGACATACAGATGGCTAACAAACACATGAAAAGATGCTCAACATCACTTATTATCAGAGAAATGCAAATCAAGACCCCAATGAGGTACCATTTCTAACATCTTTCTTAAAAATTATCTTTCAATTTGTAAGTGATCTTTCTAATATTTAGATACACTTTTAAAGTATATTTTCTAATTTAAATATTTGTAACAGAAGAAGATACGTGAAACTATAAGAAATAATGAAGACTGTTGCATTTCACTAAACTTCTATCTATGTGGGGCTTTCCTGGTGGCTCTGTGGTAAAGAACTCACCTGCCAATGCAGGAGATGCACAAAACATGGGTTAGGAATATCCCCTGGAATAGGAAATGGCAATCCACTCCAATATTCTTGCCTGTAAAATTCCATGGAATTTTTAGCATCCTGGTGGGCTATAGTCATGGAGCTGCAAAGAGGCAGATATGACTGAGTGACGAAGCATGCATGCACGCTCTCAACAGCTATAGGAGTCTCAGAACTTAACAGTTCCTACATTTTCAGAAGTGTGAAAAAGCTGTCGGTCAATACCAAATAGATTTAATAGTAGTATGTAATGGAAGCTTTGAAAGAATATAAAAGAACAACAACAACAAAAATATGTTCACTGATTGTGCTCCAGGCCAAAGATAAGAGTAAGTTTTCATGAATATTTTTACTTTACAGGTGTTACATGCAAGGCCATCCATTCTTATAACTGATTAGAGAACCCTGAATAACATCAATAGCATAAATAATAGAATTTTACACTAATGTTAAAAGCAATAAATTATTTGCACTGAAACTAAATATAGGTTTTTTTTAATGCAATTTTAAAAAATGGTATGCATGGCCAATATCCTAACAACATATGTAATTGATAAAGCAGGGGAAAAAAAGGAACTTGTTTGGCAAACTGATGCTGAAAACAGTCTGAAATTGGGAAAATATATTTACATTCAGTGAATATTTTTATCCTTATACTAGATATTTATGAAAAAGTATTTTAAAAGATACATAAAAGATATGAAGAGTCAAATAAAAAAATAACAGGCTATTTCACACACTTTCTGCTTTCTACATGTGTGAATTTCATATCTAATTCATAAATGTTTTATAATAGTGGTTTTGTATTTTTCAAATATTAAAAGCAATATGACATCATTTTTGAAAATTGGGAATACTGTATAATGTGAAATAAATCACATACATTCCAATACCCAAAGATAAATACCTAATAATGTGATAAATTTTATTTCAGAATTTTTGATGTAAATTTTCAAATACCATTCTAGGAAAACAAAACAAAATGACAACAAAAAAACACTCTATTTTTAATAAAAATAGTAGGTGCAAAACTACAGGAAAACTCCTTCAGTTTTTTAAAAGAATAGGGTTATTTTTGAAGTCTATTTCTCATCTTATAGTATAATTATAACTATGACAGTATACAGTGTATGCTGCTGCTGCTGCTAAGTTGCTTCAGTTGTGTCCGACTCTGTGCAACCCCATAGATGGCAGCCCACCAGGCTCCTCCGTTCCTGGGATTCTCCAGGTAAAGTCTATGCATTTTGTCACAAATGCTCAAAATAATAAATGTATACACATGTGCAATTTGTATACAATTCAGTTCAGTCACTCAGTCATGTCCGACTTTTTGCGACCCCATGGACTGCAGCACACTGGGCTTCCCTGTCCATCACCAACTCCCAGAGCTTACTCAAACTCATGTCCATCGAGTCAGTGATGCCATCCAACAATCTCATCCTCTGTCCTCCCCTTCTCCTGCCTTCAATCTTTCCCAGTATCAGGTTCTTTTCTAATGAGTCAGTTCTTCGCATCATGCAGCCAGAATATTGGAGCCTCAGTTTCAGTCCTTCCAATGAATATTCAGGATCGATTTCCTTTAGGATTGACTGGTTTGATCTCCTTTGTATATAAGCATACTGTAATACTCTTAAGGGCTTCCCTGGTGGCTCAGTAATAGTCTGCCTGTCAATGCAGGAGATGCACTTTGACCCCTGGTTCGGGAAGATCCCCCAGAGAAGGAAATGGCAACTCACTCCAGTGTCCTTGCCTAGGAAATTCCATGAACAGAGGAGACTGGTGGGCTACACAGAGTCCATGGGGTCTCAAAAAGAGTGGGACATGACTTAGTGACTAAACAACAATAAATGTCACATATTCTATTCTATAGACCTAGTAATTTGTATTCTTATTACTATTCCACATTTTATAAAATCCTAAGTTTAAGTTCATTATACACCATCTTTAAACATTCTCCTTCTGATGCCTTTTTTATAAACAGTGATAGAAACCAATTTTGGAGAGTTCTCTGGCTTTAGATGAGGGGAACTACTTCTTTCTGAGGTAGTCTCTTTCCAAAGTTTTATTTGGAAAATAGACTCATTACCAAAAATACAGCAGTAAATGAAATGACTTCCATATCCTGCCACTGATTTACACACACACACACACACACACACACACACACACACACACACACTGAGCTGTAGCAGCTTGAGGTGCAAAGTTATCATATCCAATATCACACAGTTTAGAAGATTACATTATTTCACTAATTACAATGTTAACATGGATACACACAAAATACCTTATTATCTTTAAAATAAGACTTATAATAAGCACTGGTAAGTTAATTAATTTACCCACTGTAATAGGAAGGGAACAATACAATTTGCTACTCATTATATATGGGGTCATTTAAAGTATATTTTTCATAGTAATAAATATTAAGTTTAAAAATCTTTTGCATTCATTCAAGAATGGAAAAGTATGTTAAAGTGCCATAGATTTTCTAAAAGCTAAGCATGTCACTATTGCCTTTAAAAGTGTGGCACAATATTCCAAGTCCCATAAAATTTTAAATTATTGTAGTAAAAAAAAAACAAACCCAGGACTGACAAAAGACAAATTTTAAATGGAAAATTAGAAAAAAATATTGGGAACATGTGATATCTCATTACTTAGTTCTCCTAACATACATATGAATATAAATATCATCTTTATTTTTAAATAAAAAAATTATAGCAGCAAAAACCAAGATGTAAAACATCATATATGTCATATCCCATATATTAAAATTTTATTTTGCCCTTTTTATTCTGTATAATTTAATCCTCTGAGAATTGCTTTCATTTCCCCCTCTCTAAACTAATTCAATTCCCATGTTTTGCCTTAAGGCTGCAGACTGTTATAATTGGTAGAGAAAAAATACCAAAAAATTAAGAAATAGTACATCATAAAACACATTTTGATAACATGATATATTGAGAACTTTCTCAAAAAGTATCAACTATACTCTCCAACACACTATGAGGACCTACAAGAGAATGTATGCTGCTGCTGCTGCTAAGGTGCTTCAGTTGTGTCCGACTCTGTGCAACCCCATAGACGGCAGCCCACCCGGCTCCCCCGTCCCTGGGATTCTCCAGGCAAGAACACTGGAGTGGGTTGCCATTTCCTTCTCCAATGCATGAAAAGTGAAAAATGAAAGTGAAGTCGCTCAGTTGTGTCTGAGTCTTCGCAACCCCATGGACTGCAGCCTACCAGGCTCCTCCATCCATGGGATTTTCCAGGCAAGAGTACTGGAGTGGGGTATACCCTTTTCTATTACCAATTATTAAAGAGTACTTGGAAGCGCTGAATGAATGGAGACTTTTCAAATAACCAGAGTTCAGAGAATACATGAGTTATAAATGCAAAGAATAATTTCTGAAAGCTTTCAACTCTGCTTTATTGTTACATTTTTGTGGATTCAAATAACTGTACCTATCTCTGTTAAGTACTTTATACTTTAAGGTACTTTATACCTTAAGTGTACAGTAAGGTATCTTATGGGCTTTCCTGGTGGCTCAGATGGTAAAGAATCTGCCAGCAATGCAGGTGACTGAAGTTCATTTCCTGGGTCAGGAAGACAATGGCTACTCACTCCAATATTTTTGCTTCAGTAATCGAATGGACAGAGGAGTCAGGTGCACAAGAGTCCATGGGGTTGCAATGAGTTGGACATGACTAAGCAACTAAGCACAAGCACGCAATATACTTTAACTGTACAGTAAGGGGCTTTATACTTTAAGCACATCACAAATGTATAAAAAAGAAAGTTTTAGGAATTTTTCTTCTTTTGTGCATAAAATTAAAATAAATCCTGTGACTCTACTGGATTTTTTTATTCAAAAGAGGAGCTTGAGACTCTTTGTTTCATTTAAATTAACAACAAAAATAACTGAAAATAACAATATCATTTTACTCCTACTTTAAAAAGTGCAAATACTGGCAATTAAACTATTGTTTTAAGTTAACAAATTACCTGAGATTAAAATAGTTCATAGTATTTAAGGGCAGTGGAAACAAACACTCTACTATGCTGCTCTCATGTGTGTAAACTGCTGTTACTTTTTTAAAGAGCAAACTGGAATATTCATCAAAATTTGAAATGCATGTGCCAACTGACATGTAAAATATGTTACTACTATTCTATACATGTAGTCACTTCACAGCAAATAGATGGGAAAACAACAGAAACAGTGACAGACTTAATTTTCTTGGGCTCCAAAAATCACTGCAGATGGTGACTATAGCCATGAAATTAAAAGGTGCTTGCTCCTTGGCAAAAAAAGCTATGACAAACCTAGACAGTGTATTAAAAAGCAGAGACATTAATTTGTCAACAAAGGTCCATCTAGGTCAAAGCTATGGTTTTTCCAGTGGTCATGTATGGATGTGAGAGTTGGACTATAAAGAAAACTAAGTGCTAAAGAATTGATGCTTTTGAACTATGGTTTTGGAGAAGACTCTTGAGAGTCCCTGGGACTGCAAGGAGATAAAATCAGTCAATCCTATCAGAAATCAGTTCTGAATATTCATTGGAAGCACTGATGCCAAAGCTGAAGCTCCAATACTTGGGCCACTGAATGCGAAGAACTGACTTATTAAAAGAAACCCTGATGCTGGTAAAGATTGAAGGCAGGAGGGGAAGGGGACAACATAGGATGAGATGGTTGGATGGCATCATCAATGTGAAGGACATGAGTTTGACCAAGCTCTGGTAATTGGTGATGGATAGCGTGCTGCAGTCCATGGGGTCACAAAGAGTCGGACATGACTGAGAGACTGAACTGAACTGATACTATGTTCCAAACGATAGTCAAGAAAATCTTAGCAATTTTTACCTCTGTGGGAGAGATTTAAGGTCATATGAAGATGAGAAAAATCTTTTTGTTTTACAATAAATACTTCTGAAATTTTTGGATTTTGTACTAACTTTTAAAATATTGCTTTTTAAAAGTTTGTGTGTGTTAGTCGCTCAGTTGTGCCCGACTCTTTGCGACCCCATGGACTGCAATCCACCAGGTTCCTCTGTCCATGAGATTTTCCAGGCAAGGATACTGGAGTGGGTTGCCATTTCCTTCTCCAGGGTATCTTCCCAACCCAGGGATCAAACCCGGGTCTCCTGCACTGCAGGCAGATTCTTTACCAACTGAGCCTGAGCTACAAGGCAAGCCCTTTTTAAAAGTTTAACTGATTGCAAACATAGATATAGAAATTATTAGACATAGCTTCCCCCATGCCATAAAATTATTATCTTTCTAACACAATAAGATCAGTTGTATAAGTGTTCTTAAAGAAAATCTGAAGCTTCTTTTCAGGAATAAGAATAAGATACTGTGGTTCCCCTTGTTATTAGTCAGCTTGGGCTGTTATAACAGAATAACATAGACTGGGTAGCTTAAACAACAGCACATATATTTCTCACAGTTTTGGAGACTCAAAGTCTGAGATCAAGGTGCCAGCATGGTTGGGGTTCTTGGTGAGGGCCCTCTTTCTGGTTTACGGACAGTCACCTTTTTTCTATAGCCTCACAGAGCAGAGAAAGACATCATCTCTCTCCCATCTCTTCTTATTAGGGCACTAATCCCATGTGTGAGACCTTTACCCTCAATTGCCTACTTACTTTCAAAAGGTCCCACCTTCAAATGCTGTCAGACTGGGATTAGGACTTCAATATATGAATTCTGAGGAGACATAAACATTTAGGCCATAGCACTTGTCTTAGACCCCACTTAATTTCAGTGGCCAATCTAATAATATAGTGAGACTAGGAAAGTGAATAATAGGACTGATAATTTAATTTTGCTCCTGTCTGATATCACCTTTGCCTGGATCTCCCTCAAGTAGAACTTGCTTTAAAGTGAAGAAATCATTCTAATGGTTAGAAATTCCAGAGATGTTTGGGTTAACTTTTACCTAGGGATACAATTGTATATTATTTTCTTTAAACCTCTTTTGCTTAACAATTATTTTAAATGTTCAGACCAAAACAAACAAACAAAAATAGAAATAACAGACAATATTCAAAGGAAGATTACAGGAGTGGCTGCATAGCACTGCTTTAAAATGGAAATTCTCTTCATTTCATATGGCATTGATGAAAAAGAAATGCAGAATAGAGTGAATGAATAAGTTTGATGAAAGGTGAACAATTGGCTGCCAAGGATTCCTGCTCTGATAGGGGCTGGAAGCAATCTCATACACAGCTACAGTAACAGTATACACATCTATAGCATCTTATTTTGAATCCTATGTAGTGTGGAGTGCCATATGTAAAAAAGGAAGCAGCCTCTCCTACAAAAAAGATAATAGGAAATAGCATAAATAGAAGAGGGCATTTTGTTCTACTGTGGTGCAAGCAGTTACAGAGCTTTTGATGTCAAAGTTAATGTGAAGCCTGGAGTAGAAGACCCACATGCTGTGAGCAAACCACATACCACAGTAGGCTCCTGAACCTGAGAAAAAAAATTATGATTAATTTAAGTACCAGTAGGTACTATGCCCAATGGGAAAAATCTAAGGTTAGATTAAGTAGGCTTTGATAACAGTTGACATTCTGGCAACATGTTGCAACTGACAGGGAGCAAATTCTATTTCCTGAAATTCTTTTCAACATTGTCTATAGTAATTGACATGAAAATGAAGTATTTGTAAATTACTTTAATTAATATATAAATTTCTATATCAAGCCTTAATAATTAACTGAATGTTATTTCAGTCAGTTATTATCATCTAATCCAAGATTCTCAGTTTCTGTCCCTTTATTTATTTCTTAGGGCTGCTGTTATAAACATCACAAACTGGGTAATTTAGATACCAAAAAATAATATTTTCTCACAGTACTAGAGACTAGAAGTCTGAAATCAAAGTGTCTATAGGGTTGATTCCTTCTAAGGGGTGTGTGGGAAAAATCTATTCCATGTCTCCCTCCAGATCCTTGGCTTATAAACGTGTTATCCTTCTATATTCACATCACCTTCCCTCAATGTGTGTCTCTCTCTGTGTCCAAATCCTTTTATTCTAAAGTTAACAGTCACACAGCATTTAAGCCCACCCTAATGACCTAATCTTGATTGATTATCTGCAAAATCTACTGGGGATTAGTACTTATCATCTTTATAGGGGACACAATTCAACCTTTCAGTTCAGATCAGTCGCTCAGTCATGTCTGACTCTTTGAGACCCCATGAACTGCAGCACGCCAGGACTCCCTGTCCATCACCAACTCCTGGAGCTTACCCAAACCCATGTCCATTGAGTCAGTGATGTCATCCAACTATCTCATCCTCTGTCATCCCCTTCTCCTCCTGCCCTCAATCTTTTCCAGCATCAGGATCACTTCCAATGAGTCAGCTCTTCGCATCAGGTCGCCAAAGTATTAGAGTTTCAATTTCAACATCAGCCCTTCCAATGAACATCCAGGACTGATCTCTTTTAGGATGGACTGGGTGGATCTCCTTGCAGTCCAAGGGACTCTCAAGAGCCTTGTCCAATACCACAGTTCAAAAGCATCAATTCTTCAGTGCTCAGTTTTCTTTATAGTCCAACTCTCACATCCATACATGCCTACTGGAAAAACCATAGCCCTGACTAGATGGACCTTTGCTGACTAAGTAATATCTGTGCTTTTTAATATGCTGTCTAGGTTGGTCATAACCTTCCTTCCAAGGAGTAAGCATCTTTTAATTTCATGGCTGCAATCACCATCTGCAGTAATTTTGGAGGCCAAAATAATAAAGTCAGCCACTGTTTCCACTGTTTCCCCATCTATTCAACCTTTAACAGTTCCTAAGTGCTGGCAGGAAAAGACAAACTCTTATAAATAACATTGCTTATCTCAATGATTTCTATCAAAGGAGTAAAGAATGGTAGGGTGTGAAAAGAGTAGGAAACCAAAGAAGGAATAGTGGTATATACACGAAGTGTGGAAAAAATGGTACAGGTTGTTATAAACCAAATTATCCAAACAGGAAAGTCTCCTTACCATGTTGGAATCATTGATAAACAGTGGATCTAACCCCATTTTCATACTGAGAGATGTCCAAATTAATGATCGATACTTTGAGGAAAACAGTCAACAATTATTTCATAATAGCAACTGGTTTTGTTATTATTATCAAAAGACAAATTATTTGATAATAACAAAATAATCAACAAATAATCAATAATTATCCTTTAAAGTTCTTGATTATCAAAGTTAGTTCTATCAATCAGCAGCCAACATATCACAGGGACTTGATATGTCAGTTATATCACACGATTTATGTATTTCATTAATTGATTCTATTATTTTACAGACAACACTTTGAAATCATAGTCAGTTTATCAGGCAGTGTGAACACAAAGAAACACTGTTTACCTTCTCTCTCCTCAATAAAATTGCAGTTTTGTTCTCCTACAACATTAACTTTGAGTAGTAGCTCCCAAACTATTTTCTACTTCAACACACTTGCAACATGCTCACAGCATGAACACAACATTCCCATGGATACTTACAAATTATTTTCAAAATTCCAAAACAATTATCTTAGGGTAAAAACACTACAGTAATACAAACTCATTACCATTGTAACATTTCCTGTGAAACAGTCAATGATATTATACCAATTATTTGTAATACATTTTATCCTCCCAGAGAGGAATATGAGTGACACTACAGAGATGATATTATTAGATCTACAATATTTTATAAGAAAGTTATTTATAGAGCTCAGAATTTATTAGTAGTACTACATTGCTTTTAACATGTCTCACAGTTGATGTAGACAAACTGGTGTATCAAGAGGTCAAGGGTGATCTCCTTTGCTCATGCTATGCATCCTGTAGCAATGCTCTCTTGTACCTTGTTCTATCCTTTCCTTGTTGGGTTTTAAATTCTCTTTTTTCATTTGCTTTTGTCCATTATAAAAATATTTGAGTATGATTTTTCTACCATTAAACAAATTTTCTTTTATCTATTATGCCTTATTCAGCTGATACCACTTAAACTTTCTCAACACATTTCAGAAATCAGCTTTCTTGATTCCCACAACCTGACCCATTCCCCTTCTTATATAAATAGTTCTCTCAAAGATTAATTTAATTGACCTAAACTGCCAATGGCTTATTCTCTGTCCTTTATCTTTCAGCAACAATTGAAAATGTCAGTCCTCCCCACTTCTTGAAAATCTCTGCCTTTAATAATGCCCTAGTACATCCTGTGCTTTCTTGATTTATTTAAGCTAGTTGGTTGTGTTCTCTCACATTCTTTGTTTAACTCTCTTTTCTCTCCCACCATTGCTTCTCCTCTGTATGTATTACCTGGGCAAGTTCAGTCAGTCATTTCTTCAACAATTACCTATATCTTACTGACTTCCAACTTTAATCTTTGTTTACAGACTTCTCTTTTTAAGATTCAATTGTCCAACTCTCATTTATTAATTATAAACTTTGCATCTCTTATTTTGAAATGAAAGGGTATGAGATGGAAAACATTAATTTCACCCTCCTGAATCTGAAGCTCCTTAGACCATGAACTGTGTCTTAATCATATTTGTATTTCTGATAAAACAAAATATTACCTAGTGCTTGGCAAACAACAAATAAACATTTGGACAAATCTACTACACAAAGGACTATATGATCTAAATTTATGATGTAAAGAATGTTATAAAGATGTTTAAGTAAGATAGATACTGGCACTCAGCATTAACTGAATAATACACACTTCTGAAATGTATCACTATTTACTAAAAGTGAGGAGAAAGGAAAATAATTCCAAAATGGAAGATATACTATGAAGAGGAAAAAGGTGTCAGCCTAGAAAACTGCACGGTATTAAATACTTCTGAGAAATGCTGGTACAAAAAATAAAAGCAAACTTTCCCTCTTGGCCTATGAAACTGCTGAACTTGGCCTCTGCTCCTTATTCTATCTCTCCTTTGGGTCAGTTTACATTATCTGGTGATGATTCTTTTCTTTTTAATCCCTGGATGAGTCCTGCCTGCCAGTGCACAGATTTGGATACACTTTGGTAAACATTTGGAGCTCAGATATATAAAAACTTGATTTTAAAATTATTTCATTAATTTAAAAAATGAAAACACATATTGTAATTATTCTACATCCTGAAATCTCTACAACCTCTAAATATCTGACAGGATATCTGATGTACTAAGAAGGTCCTGATGAGGCAGCTTTCTGCAAAATGTAGGGAAAGGTAACAGACACAGACTTCTGTTTTGATAAGATAAACATACCTCCTTCTTTTGTGTTTTATCAACAGGACCTCATCCTGTTTGGAACACTAGTATGTCTTCTGTAGGATTCTGGAAATATTTTACTAAATCTGTAACAGAATATTTAATAAAATATTTCCAGAATATTTTATTCTGGAAATATCATAACAAATAGTCTGCTTTGTAAATGAAGTTAACAGTATACCTGATTTTTTGATATTAAAATACATTTAAAAGTACATTCATATGTTGAGCAATTCCTACATCTAGCTTTCATTATAGAACTTTGTACTTTTGTGATTACTTTGTAAATGTCATGTTTTCTCAAGTCTTTCTTTTGTGTAGGTTCATGAGCAGAACAAATGACGTAGAGGCTCCTGGAAAAAGAGGAATTTTGACCATGGCAGAAAAAAAAAAATACTCCTGATTAAAAACAAATTTTGAAGAATTAACTAGAAAAATACATACACTATCAGTACTCCCTCCTGGATTCCATTATTAGAACAATAATGTGCTAAAAAGAAACATTACTCATTCATTCAACAAATATTTATTGAACATCTACTTAAAGAGATTTGGGGCTTTACTGGTGGCTGAGATGTTAAAGAGTCTGCCTGTAATGTGGGAGACCCAGGTTTGATCCCTGGGTTGGGAAGATCCCTGGAGAAGGAAATGGCAACCCACTGCAGTATTCTTACATGGAAAATTCCATGGACAGAATAGCCTGGTAGACATCAGTCCATGAGGTTGCAAAGAGTCAGACATGACTGAGTGACTAACACACTGAAATAGATTTTATTTTTCAAACATCAGTCCTATAAAATAATTTAATGGTTATAAATATCTATGTTCCATATATATTTCTATCTATATGTGATTTTATTTTATTTTTTATGTGATTTTTAAAAAAAGTTGCTTTAACAAATTTTGATTTGTTTAAAAAGTAATCTTCATGTAGTTACCAAAAACTAAACAACTAGTATCCATATGCTCTGAATAGAATAGAATGGTATATAAGACTAAAAATGGAACAAAATTATAAAATATTCACCCATGTTCCATATAAACTCAATTAATGTGATCATAAGGATAGACAGACTACATTTCAAGAAATTTGTCCTTAGGAAATATTATTGGCATGTAATAATGTTTGAAATAGAAGTTTTCCCTCATAGTAGCCATCAGTCTAATTGTCTTGACATCAGAAACAAGCTTTATATCTTTTAAACTTATAACACCGCATAAACCCCTTCAGTTCCACACACTTGAATTTTCTTTGAAGAATAAATGCACCTCATTCCTAAGAGATGATTTTATTTATAAACAAAATGTATCTAAAATTTTATGTAAATAAAAATCATGTATTCAGAAGAAAGTCCCTTTGCTTTGATTTGGTAACATGCATATTTCATGGATTCTACTTTCAACATTTAACCAAGAGATTTGATGTGATTATTTCAGTAACAATTCAATTCGAAATGTCAACTATATTCAACATTTAAAAATTAATAGCCAAATCCCTTTAAAGATCAGAAACATTTGGTTCAGGCTTAGAATAATTCTACAGCTTTATGAATCTCCTCATGCATTGTTTGCATATTTTAAACTATTCTGAATAACGAGTTCATTAGTTCAAAGAATTTTGACATACAGCTGAACATATTAATTTTCATTGTTGTTGTTTAATCACTAAATCATGTCTAATTATTTTGCCACGCTATGGACTATAGCCCACCAGGATTGTCTGTCCATGAGATTTCTACAGGCAAGAATATAGGAGTGGGTTACCATTTCCTTCTCCAGAGGGTCTTCGTGATCAAGGCAACTAACATCTCCTGCTTTGCAGGTGGATTCTTTATTACTATTACTTTTCATACCAGATATTTATTTTTGATTGACAGTAAAATTTCCAAACGCAAATGTACTTTACCTAAACTGTGAGTATATACATTTTTAATAGGTTACAGAGGTAAACAACTATAAAAATTGAGAATTTAATCAAGCCTTTTCTCCTTCTTATTTATTTGCTTTCTAGGAAAATAATAGTCATTAGTTAAAGGAGGAATCATGAAGCAACAATCATGCAGAAGCAAATGTGAAGAAAGGGGAGTTGTATAGTACTAAAAGCCTCCCTGAGAATAGAGATAATAGCAACTCTGAGAATGAGTGGGGGAAATAAAAACACCTATTATGTAATTTAAAAAACACTGACTAGTGATCAGGCATTAGAAGAAATCCAGACTTAAATGATATTAATGAAGATATAATTATCTCTTAATGGCACTGAGAAAACTAGACAGAAACTTCTCTGGGCTATCAAGACTGTCTTAGCAAAGTCTAAAATGATTTTGTTCAGCTATTATTCAAGAAACATGATTGTTGATGTTATACTATGTGCCGGCTACTATACAAGGTACTTAGAGAACAAAAATAGCCTCTGTCCTCTTGAAACGTACAGTTTAGTGGGGAATACAGGCTTAATCAAATACTGAGAACTGATATATAATTACAAACTAAGATACATGCTATGAAGGAACAGAAGCTGGCTCTGGAAGAGCAATTTGCAGGAAAAGAATCTTTCCAAGACTGTTGGGTGAAGGTGAATTTCTCTGCAAATCTGACAGGAGCACAACTATAATCATTGCTCATTTACTTACATATTTGGCTCAAGTCATGGTAAAATCTGATATTCGCATTGTGCCACAAATGGGTCTAAGAAATTGAGAATTTCATATGAGTTCACAGCTAAAGAAAAATAGAGCTAATTTCATGACAAAGTTACACATTTCCTTCCTTGGATTTCTCTTTAAAGTCCCTAGGTGTATGCAGAAATTCAGTATCTGGACATCTACTTTCATAAGATGCTAGATTCAGAGCCAAGATTCTTTTACACATCAGAGTTCAGACAGTGGTATTCCTTAAGCCCTTGTTCCTTCCATGTGTCCACAACCATCTGATATTTGCTTCCCTCTCTAACACCATTCACAATACCTCCATTGGCACTCCGAATCAACTGGACCACTTATTGCTCCTTGGTTCCCAATTCATACTTCATTCCTTTTTTTTTTTTTTTTCCCTTATCAGCCAGTTAAGGCTTGTCAGTAGTTAAGCTTTGTCAGTAGTAGGTTACAAAGAATCACTGGAGAAGAAAGAGATTTTCACTCCTGTTTCCTGTATGTGTTCTGGATTGTTTCTGTAAGGCATCTGGTTTATCTAACACATGTTCCAGCATTACACTCTACAGTGCCAGAAGCTTCCTTGTCCAGCACATGGCTCCAATAGCATGGAGAGTTTTTTCAGCACCAGGTTCTTGCTGTGCACAGTGGCCAGGAGCAGCGAGCATCTTCCCTCATGTTCTCCCAGGCAGTTTTCTACCTTCTGGTGAGGCATTTGTTTATGAATACTTTTCTTTAACATCTTAGAGGGCAGATTTATGGCAAGTTTCAGGGGGCAAACGTCCAGCAAGTTCTACTAGCTTGCATCCCAGGTACCTCTCTGCCCTGGAGAGACTGATCCACACCCATGCCCTCTCCAGCAAGGTCTGATCTTTGTCACACAGGTACAGGGTTCAGCAAGAGGGAAAGATCTTATCAGGAGCTTTATTTCAGCTCTAGGAGTGCTGTTATATTTTGAACTGTGGTGCTGGAGAAGACTCTTGAGAGTCTCTTGGACAGCAAGGAGATCAAACCAGTCAATCCTAAAGGAAATCAACCCTGAACATTCGTTGGAAGTACTGATGCTGAAGCTCCAACACTTTGGCCACCTAATGCGAAGAGACAACTCATTGGAAAAGATGCTGATGCTAGGAAACAATGAGGGCAGAAGAAGGGGGTGATAGATGGGATGGTTGATGGCATCACTGACTTAATGGGCATGAGTTTGAGCAAACTCCAGGAGATAGTGAATGACAGGGAAGCCTGGTGTGTTACAGTTCATGGGGTCACAAAGAGTCAGACATGACTGAGTGACTGAACAGTAGGAGGGTAGTTATCAGATATTCCTTTATCATTTTCATTTCTCTTTTCTTCTTACTAGACAATACCCTAGTTTCTCGTATTTTGTTATAGTTATAACTTCCTATAGTTATAATTTCTCATAATCAATTTTTCCTGTCCAGTTTACTATGTGACTTCTGTCTCCTGATTGGACTCTGATACATCCATGACTGCCATATTTTCAATTCCTAAAGATACTAGCATACGTCACAACTACAAAATGTTTTCTGTATCACTCTATCTTCCAGAAATACTCATCCTTTATTATATACATGTGTAATTTCCATTCAACCTTCAAAACATAGCCAAGAATACATTCTCTGAGAATTTTCATCTCCTTTCTTTTTCCCACTACCTAAGGACTAAGGCTGAACTAGTATCTGTCTTTTCTTTACCCAATTATCCTATGACTATCTCTTTTATGGTTATTACTATGCTTCCATATAATTTTTGCTATACTTTACCTTCTCAACTAGATTAACAGCCTCTTGAATGTGCCCTTTCAAGTCTATATTCCCAACACTCAGCTCAGTATACACAGCAATATTGAAGGCATTTAAAATTTTGTTAAATGAATAAATCATGTTCTAACGTTGGCTTCTTTTCTGTGAGTATTATTTAACTGAATTCCAAGGATAGGCTACCTAAATCCCAGTCTTATTTCTTTCTACCTTCTCATCTCCATGTGCTTTTCCCATCTCCACTTACCACAAACATATAGTGGTACAGTTATTTCCATTTTAAACTTATCATATTATTCTTTCGGCATGTTTTCCAACTCAGTCAGCATCCAGAAACAAAAGGATGGATCCTTTCTCAGATTATTGACCTGCTCAGGATATCTTCAATTTACAGAAAATAAGAAAAGAGCCTTTAGGACCAGAGCACAGACTTTGCATTTTGCATACTTGGATATAACCGTGTACTGAGGTAGTGTCAACTTCATCTAGTTCTCCACTTCAGTGCTGCTTCTTTACCCCGTTCTGAATCTCTTTTTAACTAAATTTTGATCTTAGAAGTACTGATGGAAAGCAAACTTACATAATTCCATTCTGTCTAATTCCTGCTCCATATCCTTTTCTTCTCTACTCGCCGATTCACCTCCAACTATTCTGGAACCCACATTCCACATCCAACTCCTGTCACCCCACTTCCTGGTATTTGGGTTCCAAAAGAAAACTTTTTAACTTTCAATACGTCACTTAATTGTCCAATGTCTACTACCAAGATTCAGTAGTCTTCATTCTATTAGAATCTCTAATCCAACATCAGCTGCTTCTCTACTCCAGGGTTTCTGATCTTGGGTCTCCTAGCAAGGTTCTTGAGTTGAATGTTAACTGCTTTTCTTCTATAATTCAGGATGTTAGTTAATATATCATGTGGAATCTATAATCCTTTATTAAGAAAAAATTTGTGAACAAAAGAAACTAATTGGGCTTTTTCCACCTGATATCTGGGCCATCCAAATCTTTCACAAAATAGCTTTGCTTAATTCTAGAAGACATCCACACTGTTGTTAATCAAATATAAACTCATAATATGCACGCTCATTTGATGAAAATACATTATGTTCTGTATGTATACTGTGTAATATATTAGTTTCCCCAAATTATAAGCTACAGAGTATAGTAAGGTGCTTACTACAATAATTTTAGGTATTATTACTGATTCCATACCGGTTGTTTAACCGGTTTTCTCATCTATAATAAGAAAATACCATTTAATAGAGGATCAGATGATATATAAAAGTATTGGATTTAACATTTTGAACACAGGAAGTAATTAGTAAATATTAGCTCTTATTTTACTATGAGTATGTTCAACACATTTGTCTATTTTATGGTGTTTAAGAAATTAATTTCAATAATCATAAATAGTTATTACAATCTAATTATTCTATTAATTATTTTTAGTCACATCTATACAGAACCTGGTGCTAAATTCTTGATCAGGAATAAAATTCTCAACAATCAAACTGTTAGAGTGAAAATATGAGGTTGATTTATAAGCCCTAAGGGCTCAGACAGTAAAGAATCTGCCTTCAATGCAGAAGACCTGGCTTCACTCCCTAGGTCAAGAAGATCCCCTGGAGAAGGGAACTGCAATCCTCTCCCGCAATCTTGCATGGAGAATTCCATAGACAGAGGAGACTGGCAGGCTACAGTCCATGGGGTCACAAACAGACATGACTGAGTATAGTTTTCAAAAATCATTACATGAAAGGTGAGACCCTTCTGTACTTCCAAATAACAACTCTTGATGAGAATATACCTGAAATAATTTATTAATTTTAATGATTGAAAAGATAAAACCCTACACTAATGAAACATAGGAATTCCAGTGTGTGCTACACTTATCAAATTCTAAATGATTATCTTCCCCAAGAAGCAGGATAGCTCTCAGGTATCTGAGTTTTGCTTTCAAATGAAACTATCTGGAATGCAAGAGAAAGAAATGTGTTCTCCTTTGAGACAGCTGGCTTTATTTTGCATACTTATCATTATAAAGAAAAGTCATTTGAGAGGAAAAATTTGATTCTCAGATAACAGGTTCAATGACTCTGAAAATCAGATATGCAGAGGTGTTTATTTGCTTGCCTCTCTTCTGGGGGTCCTCTCTTTTTTCATACAGCCATGCAAACAATACTATACTTATTTTCCATGTGTTTCACTTTTGTATATTTTACTCAAGGCTTATCTTTTTTTTAAATTTCCTATACTGTGTTTGATCTAAAGACTCCACTGTTCAAGCAGAGGTAATTACCCCTCACAGAATGAAAACCTCAAGCTCTTGATGTTAGTTTTTAGTTAAGATCAGAAAAACATTTTCTCTCCAGTTGTATTCTCAAGCTTTAGTGATTTTGAGAAATCACTTTGAATATGAAAATATAAAAACAATCTTACTGATGTAAGTCATTAAGAAGACTTGCCCAAACTACCTTAATTAGTTTACTCTTTAAATCAGTAGAACTGGTCCTTAAGTGATTTTTTTAAAGTCCAGTTGTAGGCTAAAAAGGATGAAGAAACTCACTATGTGATTTGTTTGGTCCATCATATAAGAAAAAATAAACTATTGATTTATTTTTATTTTTTTACTTTACAATACTGTATTGGTTTTGCATACATTGACATGAATCCACCACAGGTGTACATGAGTTTCCAACCCTGAACCCCTCTCCCACTACCCTACCCCCCCATATCATCTCTCTGGGTCATCCCAGTGCACCAGCCCCAAGCATCCTGTATCCTGTATCGAACCTAGACTAGCAATTTGTTTCTTACATGATAGTATACATGTTTCAATGCCATTCTCCCAAATCATCCCACCCTCTGAACTGCCTTGCTGCTGCTGCTGCTGCTAAGTCGCTTCAGTCGTGTCCGACTCTGTGCGACCCCATAGATGGCAGCCCACCAGGCTCCCCTGTCCCTGGGATTCTCCAGGCAAGAACACTGGAGTGGGTTGCCATTTCCTTCTCTAATGCATGAAGGTGAAAAGAGAAAGTGAAGTCACTCAGTCGTGTCTGACTCTTAGCTACCCCATGGACCGCAGTCTTCCAGGCTCCTCCATCCATGGGATTTTCCAGGCAAGAGCACTAGAGTGGGGTGCGCATTACCTTCTCCCTGAACTGCCTTATGACCCAGCAATCCCACTGCTGGGCATACACACTGAGGAAACCAGAATTGAAAGAGACACGTGTACCCCAATGTTCATCGCAGCACTGTTTATAATAGCCAGGACATGGAAGCAACCTAGATGTCCATCAGCAGATGAATGGATAAGAAAGCTGTGGTACATATACACAAAGGAGTATTACTCAGCCATTATAAAGAATACATTTGAATCAGTTCTAATGAGGTGGATGAAACTGGAGCCGATTATACAGAGTGAAGTAAGCCAGAAAGAACTATTGATTTAATTAAGCATTTAAAACCTATTCCTGCTAATTAGAATAATTACATTAAGAACAATGATTAAAGTATTTTGTAAAATTTTCCTACTCTTAAGCACATTATAGTTGCTAATTTATATTCCAAATAAAAACTATATGTGAGTTTATATTCATATATTATGTTATTTATAAGCATACATATATTTGTATACATGTATGGTAATGTTTTAAAGAACATATACAGATTGCTGACCTTTAGAATGATAGTCAAAATCATTACCAAATTTTTTGCTGCAATGCATGTTAATGCTAAAAGTTATTCTAATTTCTTACAACTAAAATGTTGTAAAATATTGTTTAAATTAAAATAGGAAATCAATGAAAAAGTCAATATCATTATTTAGGAAAAATGAGGGTACAATGAATTATAAATATTAGAACAGACTAAAATTAGATAACTACTCTCGCTTTTTCTACAGGGATAAAAATATTGGTGCTAACCAATGATAAAGGATCAGAGTCTAAATAAAGGCTGCATTACAAGACTGCTCAATTTTCCTTTTCATTCTAAGAAATAAGGCAAGAGGTTCTTTCATCCCTGAAGTAAATGAGACAATTAATGTCTAACTCAGCAATAAACAATAGTCAAAAATATCCTGCTCTTATATATGTATTAGGGATATTTCCCTTCTAACCCTCCAAATTACTATGTGACTGTTGAGACAGGTGCTTATACAGATAATTAATGACTCTCAAAATGTTAACCCTCCTGATATTTTCATCTTCAATATTTTCCTCATATAATGACTCAGCTTCATCATGTGATTTGCTTTGAACAATGTGACATCTTTAAACATGACCTAAGCAGAAGCTTAAAATGTCCTTTCACATTGGGGCTTGTCCTTCTGGAATACTGTCACTATCGTACAAAGTCTTCTTGAGGAAGAAAGACCACAGGAAGACAAAGAACCAGACATCCCAGCCTCCTCAGCTGAGCATAGCCCCCAGGTGACCTGCCTGATGTTTGCAGCTACAGGAGTGAACTCAGGAGAGTCAAGCAATATATGACTGACACAAGAGTCTATCCCTCGCAACTCCATTATGCAGGAAGACAAAGTGGGAGGACAGGTAAAAACAATTGTGACTGAAGTATCCTGGGCTTTCAGTTGAAAGGTAAGGTGTTTATAAAGTAAAATCAAACAGAAGCTTTTGTTATTTTCCGTTTTAATGTTTATACTTCATACCTGTATGCACTGTTTATAATAGCCAGGACATGGAAGCAACCTAGATGTCCATCAGCAGATGAATGGATAAGAAAGCTGTGGTACATATACAATGGAGTATTACTCAGCCATTAAAAAGAATACATTTCAATCAGTTCTAATGAGGTGGATGAAACTGGAGCCTATTATACAGAGTGAAGTAAGCCAGAAAGAAAAACACCAATACATTATACTAACACATATATATGGAATTTAGAAAGATGGTAATGATAACCCTGTATGTGAGACAGCAAAAGAGACACAGATGTATAGAACAGTCTTTTGGAGTCTGTAGGGGAGGGAGAGGGTGGGATGATTTGGGAGAATGGCATTGAAACATGTATAATATCACATATGAAATGAATCGCCAGTCCAGGTTTGATGCATGATACTGGATGCTTGGGGCTGGTGCACTGAGATGACCCAGAGCGATGGTACAGAGAGGGAGAAGGGAGGGGGGTTCAGGATGGGGAACATGTGTATACCTGTGGCGGATTCATATTGATGTATGGCAAAACCAATACAATATTGTAAAGTAATTAACCTCCAATTAAAATAAATAAATATATATTAAAAAAGAATGCATGAATTGATTAGGTAAGTTCCTACAATTTCATATCTTTGAACAAGGCAATAAATAGGGACAGTAACACCATATATCCCTTTTATCCTTATAATATTTCCTCACATATCCTTATTAGAAGTATATCTATTATTCTAGCTGAGCTATTTAAAATCCTAAAAGATTATGCTGTTAGTGTGCTGCACCCAGTATGTCAGCAAATTTGGGAAACTCAGCAGTGGTCACAGAAATGGATAAAGTCAGTTTTCATTTCAATCCAAAAGAAGGACAATGCCAAAGAATATCCAAACCATAGTACAGTTGTGCTCATTTCACATGCTAGCATGTTAATGCTCAAAATCCTTCAGGCTATAGGCTTCAGCAGTATGTGAGCCAAGAACTTCCAGATGTACAAGCTGGGTTTAGAAAAGGGAGAAGAACTAGAGATCGAATTGCCAACATTCATTGGATCATGGAGAAAGCAAGGACATTCCAGAAAAAAACATCTACTTCTACTTCTGCTTCATTGATTACGCTAAATGACTGTGTGGATCACAACAAACTGTGGAAAATTCTTAGAGTTTGGAATACCAGAGTATCTTACTTGTCTCCTGAGAAATCTGCATTGAGGTCAAGACACAACAGTTAGAAGATCACATGAAACAGCAGACTGGGTTCAAAATTGGGAAAGGAGTATGTCAAGGCTGAATGTTGTCACTCTGCTTATTTAAAATATATTCAGAATACATACTGCGAAATGCTGTGCTGGATGAATCACAAGCTAGAATAAAGGTTGCTGGAAGAAATATCAACAACCTCAGGTAAGCAAATGATTACATTTTAATAGCAGAAAGTGAGAGGAACTAAAGAGCCTCTTGATGAGGGTGAAAGAGGAGAGTAGAAAAAGCTGGCTTAAAAATTAACATTCAAAAAACTAAGATTATGGTATACAGTCCCATTACTTCATGGCAAAAAAGTGAAAGCAGTGACAGATTTCTCTTCTTGGGCTTCAAAATCACTATGGATGGCAAATGCAGACATGAAATTAAAAGATGCTTGCTCCTTAGAAGAAAAGCTATGACATACGTAGATAGTGTATTAAAAAGCAGAGTCATCAATTTGCTGACAAGTTCTGTATAGTCAAAGCTCTGGGTTTTCCAACTGGCATGTACGGATGTGAGAATGGTATCATAAAGACTGCTGAGCACCAAAGAACTGAGGCCTTTCAATTGTGGTGCTGTAGAAGAATCTTTCGGAGAAGGCAATGGCAATCCACTCCAGCACTCTTGCCTTAAAAATCCCATGGATGGTGGAACGTGGTAGGCTGCAGTCCAGGGGGTTGTGGAGAGTTGGACACGACTGAGCGACTTCACTTTCACTTTTCACTTTCATGCATTGGAGAAGGAAATGGCAACCCACTCCAGTGTTCTTGCCTGGAGAATCCCAGGGGCAGGGAAGCCTGGTGGGCTGCCGTCTATGGGGTCACACAGAGTAGGACACCACTGAAGCGACTTAGCTGCAGCAGCAGCAGAACAAGAATCTTTAATAGTCCCTTGGACTGCAAGGAAATCAAACCAGTCAATCCTAATGGAAATCAACCCTGAACATTCATTGGCATCTGCTCAGCAGTCAGTGGCGAGCAGCCCAGAAGAGATACCCTATGTCCAAGGTCAGTAGCGGTGGCCAAGAGGAGATACCCAATGTCCAAAGTAAGAGAAACCCCAGTAAGATGGTAGGCACTGAGAGAGGTCATCAGAGGACAGATAGACTGAAACCACAATCACAGAAACTAGCCAATCTTATCACAAGGACCACAGCCTTGTCTAACTCAGTGTAACTGAGCCATGCCATGTGGGGCCACCCAAGACAGACGGGTCATGGTGGAGAGTTCTGACAAAATGTGGTCCCCTGGAGAAGGGAATGGCAAACCACTTCAGTATTCTTACCTTGAGAATCCCATGAACAGTAGGAAAAGGCAAAAAGATAGGACACTGAAAGATGAACTCCTCGGGTCGGAAGGTGCCCAATATGCTACTGGAGATGAGTGAACTAATTCCACAAAGAATGAAGGGATGGAGCCAAAGCAAAAACAACACGCAGTTGTGGATGTGACTGGTGATAGAAGCAAGGTCCGATGCTGTAAGAGAAATATTGCATAGAAACCTGGAATGTTAGGTCCATGAATCAAGGCAAGTTGGAAGTGGTCAAACAGGAGATGGCAAGAGTGAATGTCAATGTTTTAGGAATCAGAGAACTAAAATGGACTGGATTTAACTCAGATAACCGTTGTATCTACTACTATGGGCGAAAATCCCTTAGAAGAAATGGAGTAGCCATCAGTCAACAGAAGAGTCTGAAATGCAGTAGTTAGATGCAATCTCAAAAATGATAGAATGATCTCTATTTGTTTCCAAGGTATACCATTCAATATCACAGTAGTCCAAGTCTATGCCCCAACCAGTAATAAAGAAGAAGCTGAAGTTGAATGGTTCTAGGAAGACCTACAAGACCTTTTAGAACTACACCCCCAAAAGATGTCCTTTTAATTAAATGGGGCTGGAATGCAAAAGTAGGAAGTCAAGAAACACCTAGAGTAACAGGAAAATCTGGCCTTGGAGTACAGAATGAAGAAGGGCAAAGGCTAATAGAGTTTTGCCAAGAGAACGCAATGGTCATAGCAAACACCCTCTTCCAACAACACAAGAGAAGACTCTACACATGGACATCACCAGATGGCCAATGCTGAAACCAGACTGATTACATTCTTTGCAGCCAAAGATGGAGAAGCTCTATACAGTCAGCAAAAACAAGACCGGGAGCTGACTGCGGCTCAGATCATGAACTCCTTATTGCCAAATCAGACTTAAATAAAAGAAAGCAGGGAAAACTACTAGACCATTCAGGTATGACCTAAATCAAATAACTTATGATTATACAGTGGGAGTGAGAAATAGATTCAAGGGATTAGAATTGATAGACAGGGTGCCTGAAGAACTATGGATGGAGGTTCATGACATTCTAGAGGAGACAGGGATCAAGACCACACCCAAGAAAAAGAAACGCAAAGAGGCAAACGGGTTGCCTGAGGAGGCCTTACAAATAGCTTTGAAGAGAAGAAAAGCCAAAAGCAAAGGAGAAAAGGAAAGATATATCCATTTGAATGCAGAGGTCCAAAGAATAGCAAGGAAAGATAAGAAAGCCTTCCTCAGTGATCAGTGCAAAGAAAAGGAGGAAAACAATAGAATGGGAAAGACTAGAGACCTCTTCAAGAAAATTAGAGATACCAGGAGAACATTTCATGTAAAGATGGGCTCAATAAAGGACAGAAATGGTATGGACATAACAGAAGCAGAAGATAGTAAGATGTGGCAAGAATACACAGAAGAACTATATAAAAAATATCTTCACACCCAGATAATCACGATGGTGTGATCACTCACCTAGAGCCAGACATCCTGGAATGTGAAGTCAAGTGGGCCTTAGGAAGCATCACTACAAACAAAGCTAGTGGAGGTGATGGAATTCCAGTTGAGCTATTTCAAAGCCTAAAGGATGATGCTGTGAAAGTACTGCACTCAATATGCCAGCAAATGTGGAAAACTCAGCAGTGGCCACAGGACTGGAAAAGGTCAGTTTTCATTCCAATCCCAAAGAAAGGCAATGCCAAAGAATGCTCAAATACTGCACAATTGTACTCATCTCACACGCTAGTAAAATAATGCCTCAAATTCTCCAAGCCAGGCTTCAGCATTACGTGAATCATGAACTTCAGATGTTCAAGCTGGTTTTAGAAAAGGCAGAGGAACCAGACATCAAATTGCCAGCATCTGCTGGATCATCGAAAAAGCAAGAGAGTTCCAGAAAAACATTTATTTTTGCTTTATTGACTATGCCAAAGCTTTTGACTGTGTGGATCTCAGTAAACTGGGGAAGATTCTGAAAGACATGGGAATACCAGACCACCTAACCTGCCTCTTGAGAAATCTGTATGATTTGTTAGAACTAGACATGGAAAAACAGGCTGGTTCCAAATAGAAAAAGGAATATGTCAAGGCTGTGTATTGGTACCCTGCCTATTTACCTTCTGTGCAGAGTACATTATGAGAATTGCTGGGATGGAGGAAGCACAAGCTGGAATCAAGATTCCCGGAAGAAATATCAATAACCTCAGATATGCAGATGACACTATCCTTATGGCAGAAGTAAAGAAGAACTAAAGATCCTCTTGATGAAAGTGAAAGAGGAGAGTGAAAAATTTGGCTTAAACCTCAACATTCAGAAAACGAAGATAGTGGCATCCGGTATGATCACTTCCTGGCAAATAGATGGGGAAACAGTGGAAACAGTGGCAGACTTTATTTTGGGGGCTCCAAAATCACTGCAGATGATGACTGCAACCATGAAATTAAAAGACACTTACTCCTTGGAAGGAAAGTTATATCAACCTAGACAGTAAATTTAAAAGTAGAGATATTACTTTGCCAACAAAGGTCCATGTAGTCACAGCTATCGCTTTTCCAGTACTCATGTATGGATGTGAGAGTTGGACTCTAAAGAAAGCTGAGTGCCAAAGAATTGGTGCTTTTGAGCTGTGGTGTTGGAGAAGACTCTTGAGAGTCCCTTCGACTGCAAGGAGATCCAACTGATCCTGAGTGTTCATTGAAAGGACTGATGTTGAACCTGAAACTCCTATACTTTGGCCACCTGATGCGAAGAGCTGACTTATTTGAAAAGACCCTTGTGCTGGGAATGATTGAAGGCAGGAAGAGAAGGGAATGCAGAGGATGAGATGGTTGTATGGCATCACTGACTCAATGGAGATGAGTTGAATAGACTCCAGGAGTTGGTGATGGACAGGGAGGCCTGGAGTGCTGTGGTCCATGGGTTCACAAAGAGTTGGACATGACTGAGCAAGTGAACTGAACTGACTGAATATTCATTAGAAGAACTGATGCTGAAGCTGTAACTCCAGTACATTGGCCATCTAATACAAAGAGCTGTTTCACTGGAAAAGGTCCTAATGTTTGGAAATTTGAAGACAAGAGAAGAGGGTAGCAGAGGATGATATGGTTAGACAGTATCACTGACACAATGGTTGAATTGGAGCAAACTCTAGGAGATAATCAAGTACAGAGAAGCCTGGCTTGCTGCACTCTATGCAGTTGCAAAGTGTCAGCTGCGACTTGGTGACTGAACAACAACAAAATATATTAATATGATTTACCTACAAGAAGCAAGAGAACTTGTGCCAGTTGTGGTGGTGATAGGAGGAGGCAAAATCATAGGTACTATGTGCCATGCCCTGTGATAAATGTCTTAATCATACCAAATAACAGACCTATGAGAAAAGAAAGAACCTTTAACAAATTATTAACTTAACAATTTTTATTTAGAATTTTTATTGAAACAATTGACTTATAATATTATATCAGTTTCAGGTATTCTACATAGTGATTTGATATTTTTATACATTATGAAACAATCACAAGTCTAATTACCATCTATCACCAAAGTTATTATGATATTATTGATTATATTCCTTACACTATACAGTAATCCCAATGACATTTATTTTATAACTAGAATTTTGTATCTCTTAATCTTCCTCACCTCTTTCACCTATCTTCACATCCGTCTCCACTATGGTGACCACCAATTTGTTCTCTTTATCTATAAGTCAGTTTTTGTTGTTTGTTCATTTGTTTCGGTTTTAAATTCCACATATAAGTGTAATCATACAGTATTTGGCTTTCTCTAACTTGTTTCATAATACTCACCATGTCCATCCATTTTATCACAAATAGAATGATTTATTTTTCACAGCTGAGTAATAGTCCATTGTATATATGTACATCTTCTCTATCCATTCAACTACAGATGCCCATTTAAATGTATAAAGATGGATATTTAGGTTGCTTCAATATCTTAGCTATTATAAATATCTGCAATGAATACTGAAGTGCATATATCTTTTTGAATTAGTGTTTTCTTTAGCTAACTAACCTGGTAAGGAATTGGTGGACTGTACAGTAGTTTTATTTTTACTTTTTGAAGAACTTCCATATTGCTTTCCATAGTGAATGTACTGATTTACACTTCTATTAACAGTGCACAAGGGTTGTCTTTTCTCTACATCTTTATCAATGCTTAATATTTCTTATTATTTATTTTTTGATATTAGCCATGACAACAGGCATGAGATAATACCTCATTCTGATTTTGATGTGCATTTCCCTGATAATTAGCGATGTTGAGCCATCTGTATGTCTTCTTTGGAAAAATATCCATTTCCTCTACCAACTTTTAATCAAATGGTTTATTTTTGATATTGATATATGTTTTTAATAAATTTTGAATATAAGCCCTTATCTGACATATCATTTGCAAATATCTTCTCCCATTCACTACACAATCTTTTCATTTTGCTGATGAAATTTAATCCAATTATATTTAAAGTGATTATTGCTAGGTGTGTCTTATTGCCACTTCCTTAATTGTTTGTTTCTGGTTTTATTTGTTTTTGAAAGTATTTCTCTGTTGCTGTCTTCTTCTCTCAGTCTCTTTCATTGTGGTTTGATGATTTTCTTTAGTTTTGTGATTGAGTTCTTTCTCTTTATTTTCATGTATCTATTACAGGTTTTTGGTTACCATGAGGTTCATATATATCATCATATACATATATGATGTTTAAGCTGACAGTCACTGAAGTTTGAATACAGACTAAAAGCACCTTTTTACTCCCCACCTTTCATTTTCTGTTTTTGACATATTTTTGACATATTTTACATATTTTTAAATATGCAACTTCTCATTGAAAATATAGTTAATTTTACTACTTTTGTCTACTACCTTTCATACAAAAGTTTAAACTGACTGATTTACTGCCTTTACTGTATACATTTGCCTTTAACAGTGAGATTTTTTTTCTCTCATGTATTTTCTTATTACTAGCAATGGGCTTTTGTTTTCTTCTCTTAAACGAGATCCTTTAGTATTTTTTGCAAGACCAGTTTCAGTTCAGTTCAGTTCAGTTCAGTCACTCAGTTGTGTCCAACTCTTCACTTTCAAGACCAGTTTCAGTGGCAATGAACTCCTTTAGTTTTCACTTATCAGGGAAACTTTTTATCTGTCCTTCAATTCTGAATGATAACCTTGCTGAGTAAAGTATTCCTGTTTGTAAATTTTTCCCTTTCATCACTTTAAATATATCATTCTGCTCTCTTCTTTTCTGCAAAGTTTCTGCTGAAAAATCAACAAATAAACTTAGTGAAGGTTTCCTTATATAAGACTACTGCTTTTCTCTTGCTGCCTTTAAAATTCTTTCTTTAACTTTTGCCATTTTAATTACATGCATTCTTGTGAATCTCTTTAGGTCCACCTTGAGACTTCCTGTGTTTCCTGGATCTGAATATCTGTTTCCTTCCCCAGGTTAAAGGAATTTTCAGGCATTATTTCTTTAAATAAATTTTCTGTCCCTTTCTTGTCTTTTCTCCTCTGGGACCCCTACAATGCAAACATCAGGACACTTGATGTTATCCCAAATATTCCTTAAAAGTATCTTCCTTTTTAAAATATTCTGTTTCCTTTCACCCGGTGGGTGATTTCCACTATTGTCTTCCAGATTGCTGACTCATTCTTCTGTATCATTCAATCTTCTGTTGACTCCCTCTGTATATTTTATTTCCTGTACTGTATTCTTCAGCTCTCATTGGGTCTTCTTGTATTTTTTATCTCTTTGATGAATTTCTCACAATGTTCCTCCATTCTTCTCCTGAGTTCAAGGAGCATCTTAAAAGTGTTTTTTACATTTAAATTTATTTATTTAGTTTTGCCTGTACTGGGTCTTCACTGCTCTGTGAGGGCTTTCTCTATTTGTGGCATTTGGGGGCTACTCTCTAGCAGTGGTGTGTATGCGTCTCATGGCAGTGGCTTCTTTTGTTGCAGAACAGGGGCTCTAGGACATGTAGGCTTCAATAGCTGTGGCTTGTGGGCTTAGATGCCTTGCAGCATGTGGGATCTTCCAGGACCAAGGATTGAACCCATGTCTGTGTGTTGTCAGACAAATTCTTAATCCCAGACCACCAGGGAAGCCCATTGAGGAGCAATTTAATGACCACTTTGTGGGACTCTCTGTCAGGTGAAATACATATTTCAGTTTCATCTAGTTTTTATCTGGGGTTTTATATATTCTTTGGGGGAACATATTCCTCTGTCTACTCATTTTGTTTTGACTTTCTGTGCTTGTTTCCATGAATTAGGACAAATAAGTCCCTCTCTTAGCCTTACAGGTGTGGTCTTGTGTAGCAGCATCCCCTTTGAAGACTGTGTATGTCAGGAAGCTTTGGCAGGCCAGACGGAGCTAGAGTGGGGCATAATCTTGGTGGGTAGTCTTGAGAAGCTCAATGCTGGATCCACCTGGAAAGACAACTGTAGCTAAGGTGGGTGGAGGCTGAGGATGTCCCAGGGCACACTGATGGCTGGATCATTTATAAGAAGGACTTTTAATGTTCCCATTTTACAGAGAAACTGGAGGCCATAGAATTTGGTTGAGTTGGCTAAGATTACACACCAACTAAACGGAGAAATCAGGTTGCATAGGCTGACTCCACATTTATTAATAACACTGCAGGCAAAGTTTTCAACAACTTTGCTAAAATACTTCCATTCTTTTTATATTCATCTGCAACAACTGTGTGAAGGCTGAGTCCATGTTCAAGTGATTCCTCTTACTTAAACAGCAGTAGTAAAAATCTATCTAGATATTTTCCCACTTCTGAGAAGGTGCTATGCAATACAAGAGGCCAAAAACCAATAAGAAGTAATGAGACTTAGGAGCACAAACATCTCCAAATTGAGAGAGGTCAAACTAGAAGACCTAGTTGTCTCACCTCTTGTGATAGTGCTTCTGTGAGGTATCATGGGATAGTGATGAAAGAAAGCATTTGTGAGAATGTTTAAATGGAAGAAGGAGATTTTATCTATCAGTATATAAGAATGACAAATCTAGGGTCGGCATATACTTTATCTAAAGCATGCTAACTGAGAATGAAAGAGCACTACTAATACATAAATTGGAATGACAGGTGCTAATTTGATTACACAACAGCTAAATGGATTTAAGGTAGTTCTGGGATGCTGAATCGTTTATTTCAGTGACTATATCACTCATTGTGAAATGAATAATATCTCCAAATATTTGTATGAAGTATTAATCTCAGTTTTCCCTAAATAATTGAGGTTCTGGAAGGTTACAGTTGTATGAAATGTATTTTGTATAAGAAAGAGTTAACAATACTAGGAAAGTTGCCCAAGTACTTAACATTTTACATTGCACAGAAAATTAAATAAATTTGCAAATTAAAATACCATATTTAATTATGTCATATCAAAACTTTCCTAAGTTAAATACAAAATTGATTTTTCTAGGATTGCTCTATTCTTAACCCTCACTGTAGTTTTAAGTACTATACATTTCATTATTGTCATCCCTTAGGAAATATTATTTTTTTTAAATAGAGAAATCAAAGAAACGCTAAAGGAAAAGTTCATAATGCTATATAACATAATTATTGTTTGGAAAAGTTCATGTATGATTTATTAGAAAAAAATATTTTCAAATATTTTTAAGGAAATAAATGCCTAGAGGACAATTTTTCTCCAACATTACATTTTATCTAACAACTCATTCTGTTTTCTTAATGTCTCTTACCACACTCAAGCACTGAGCTGTTCATTTTAGTGTCAGCTGGCAAGCCCTTGTGTATTTCCAGGTGAATCTAATTCCTGAAAGATTATAAACCTTTCTAAAAATTAATGACCCACACAAAAGTCCCTCTATAAACAAACCATTTCTACTCATGAATCTTAATTAGTAAAGGTTTTTTTAAGCTAAGATATCCCAAGTTCCCTCTATGGATGAAGAATATCCTTTTATTCTTAGCAACTGCATCGTAATATATTTGCAACACTCCTAGAACTTAAATAAGGTAGGCTATATAAAAGCCCATGTTCTCCAATTTTAATGTGAGTAAGAATCACTTGGGAAGTTGGTTAAAAATGCATATCCCTAGTCTACATCCTCAGAGGTTCAGGGTCAGTAGGATTTGGCAAAGACACAGGAACTTGCATTTTTAATAAGTAGTCAAGTCATTCTAATGAAGATTGCTCTAGAGTGCATCTCTGATCTGGGGCTTTTTGAGAGTTAGTCTGCAACATTTCATAGGAGATAAGTAAATTAAATGTGTCAATCCAGTTCCCATTCAACTATTTAGAATCATATAAGGATATGTAATATAAATTCAGTTTTTTTCAAAAACACAGCTGATCAGAATCATCCTCATTATTTTCCAAAGAAGGACATAAAAACATAATAACAAATATGAAAAATGGTAGAGAGGGCAATGAGAGGAGGTAAAAATCTCATTATCCTTGGAAAGATTTACTGAGAAAGAAAAACAACCCACAACAACGATTCAGTTACCGTGAAAGGTGGAAATTTTAAATACAGACTCGCATGGACAAACACATACATCCATATGTAAACAGAGTCTTATTATAGACTGACATATCCTTCTTGAATAAATGACAAAGAAAATATATCATATAATATAGGTGAAATAAAATTATAAGTATTAAGTTAAAATAAGAAAATTATTTCATTTTTCTGAGAATAATACACCATTTTTAAAGTTTATTTTTCTTGGCCATGCCACAAAGCATGCAAGATCTTAGTTCTCTGACCAGTGGACCCTTGCCCCCTGCACTGGAAGCACAGAATTTAATCACTGGACCACCAGAGAAGTTCCAATAACATATCTTTCTGAAGTACTAATTAGAAGAAATATTCCTTTCACATTGTCCATAATTGTTAGATTCAAAATGTTTTTGAAAATAATATTCAAATTTTCACTCTCATTTTCATACATGACATACCTACTTATAAAATGAACATTTATTCCACCCCTTATTTAAGCAGTTACTTAGATGAGTTTACTATTTTTTGTTTTATCTTATAGCATTACATATTGATATATTGATTTGTTTTAAAGAGACAATAAATGAAGCTACAATAAAAATGCTGTTTTTTAAGCTAAGTAGTCTTTTCTATATACAATATTTATTTTCAGTAGCTTCATTACAACTGTGCATCTGTGAATAAAAGAAGGCATCTGGAAACCCAGTTTTAGCCATCCAAGTAACAAATTATTCTGAAGGAACATTGAAACTGCAGATGCTGATGCAGTCTCTTTTTAGGAGATTCAGGTATTAGCAGTTTTCTTCATCTGTGTTCTGTTACCAAATCATTATATCAGAAACTGCTGCTTTCACTGTCAATATGTTTGGCTGTTTCCCACCCCCCCACCCCATCTATTAGTTGCTTAGAATTTTGTCATATCATGTCAAGTGAGCCACCTAGGAACTGGTTACCACCTAGCCATGACTGACACAGAGTGGGCAGAAAGGTGCCCACTGAATTTGAAGTCCGAGCCCCAACTATCTAGGTTAGGTGAAACATAAAGGCAGATCAGGGTTTTTTCAATCCTGCAAATTACGTAATTTGAGGTTTCCTTTAAGATAAAGTCACCAGGGCCTGGGCAGGGGCCCGTGAAAATGAGGGACCCTAAAACTTAAACTTTGGTAGCTACATAGCAAATCTGCCTCTGGAGAGACTCATATAATTCTCCACGATGATAAATCTAAAGTGGAAGGCACAATGTCTGCCCAACCTACATTGCCAGATTAACGTAAGTGGTCTGAATAACACATGAAAAGGCACTGAGTGTCTTGCAAATGCAAGTTGCTTAGGAAGCAGTAGCTCAGTATTAAGGCTGACTGCTGCTAGTACCCTGAATCCAGGCTACTTGGAAAGTGTCCACTTTTGCACAGTTTTTCAGGGTTCTTGGCTGCTTACTGTCCATGGTCTCCATGGATTTCAATATTGTTTCACTGACCAATCAGTTCCAGTTAAGTCACTTTAGTAATCATTTATTAGGTGCCTACTCTGGTCAAGAAACTACTTCCTATCGTCATTATTCTGGAGTTTGCAGGCTGTTCACTGTGACTAATGGATAGAATATAAGATACATGAAATCATGAATGGCCTTATAACCGAACTATTACTTTTGGAATATATCATCTGCTATGTTTGATTATATGTAAACCCATAGCCAGATGACAATCTCGAATAATATCAGAGTATCTAGGAGGAGAGGCCCAAGTATCAGTAAAACTTTCCAACTAACTCCATTGGGAAGCCAGGCTTGAGAACCTTTAACTGTTTTAGTGAACTTTACTGGATTAAGAATTACTGGGAGTGATCTTCCTCCCAGTAACTTTGGGGTGCCACATCTAATACTCAGTAAGCTTTAAGAATATTAATTCCTAGGCATCACCGCAGACTTTTTGGTGTCATGGCTTTAGGCTGGATAGGGCCAAGGGATATTTATTTTCAAAAAGTATTCTAGGTTATTCTGATGTAGGTAACAAGCATATCAGACTTCCTATAACTTGTATATCACTCAGATGACACAAAGCGTGCAGTGCCTTGAATTATAATTGTTATGTACATTTTTATCTCTTCCACAAAACAGCAGTTGCTGAGGGCAAGGACCAGGACTTTAGCACCAGAAATCTTGGGCCATACATCAACATACACACCATAGTTCTTTAAAGATTTAATAAGTATTTCTATGTTCAATTTATCAGAGAAAAAGAAGGTAACTCTTTAGTGACACTTTTCAAATTCCACAGGTCCCAGTGGCCATTTTTAAGGTATACTGTGAGCAGAAATAAAATTATTCACACTATTTAGTGATACACAAATGAGTAATATATAGCTTATTAATAGTTTCACAGGTTGCTTCCAGTAGGGTATTGCCATTCTTAATTCCACCGTTCTCAAAGGGTCCTGACAAGCTTATCTGAAATAGTATCACAGGACATGTTTCCAAGATAAACTTATTCTTTCTGACAAGATCTATATTTTCAATCAATAGAAGTCTCATTCAAAGGATTCTTCACACCACAGCTAAGTAAATTCAAGTTCTATATTAGTACATAAATTTATTGAGTAAATTCCAAGGTTATGCTGAGGATCCCATGTTTAAGTCTATTTTATTCCTAAAAAGTCAGGCTGAAATATAGAATGTAGATGCCTTCATGGTAAAGTTCTCTGCATGGGGAGGACCCAACAAATATATAGGCATCTTTTTGTTTCTAAGGCTGTGAAAAGTTACAAATATACAAAGAAACATAAAAAGCAGCAGCTATCAGAGACTGTATTGGTGCTCAAAATAATACTAATAAATATTGGTCTCATAGTCATATAGTTTCAGAATTGGGCATTAAGGGCTTCCCTGGTAGCTCAGCTGGTAAAGAAGCCACCTGCAATTCACAAGACCCCAGTTCAATTCCTGGGTCAGGAATTTCCCCTGGAGAAGGGATAGGCTAGCCATTCCAGTATTTTTAGGCTTCCCTGGTGGCTCAGATGTTAAAGAATCCACTCACAGTGCAGGAGACCTAGGTTCAATCTATGCGGGAGACCTGGGTTTGATCCCTTGGTTGGGAAGATCCCCTGGAGGAGGATGGCAACCCACTCCAGTAATCTTGCCTGGAGAATCCCCATGGACAGAGGAGCCTGGCGGGCTACAGTCCACAGGGTCGCAAAGAGTCAGACATGACTGAGCAACTAAGCATACAGCCCATAGAGATTGTTAACATAATTTAGTAACCCCTCTCTGAATTCTCACTTAAAAACCATTTCTGACATAAGGCCCTACATTTTAGCTTAACAGTAATTTTTATTGCTTCTCAAAGCCAATACACTCACTTTGAGAGAAACATAAACTTTCTTGTATGCAACTGAAATTTTTAAACCATCCATATATTTGGGGTTTCACACTCACAGCAAGGCTTGCTACTGACTGTGCCTTTTAACTTTCTGACACACAACCTAGCCAGAGTCACACATAGGTCAAAAGCAAATAAAAAGTTACTCAATCTACTTACTCATTGATAGGTGAATTACTTTTGGCATGTCTGCTCCTCACCATTTGCATCAAATCTTCTGGCTAATCAGTGTCTTTAGGACAAGATATTGCTTTTGTTTCCGAGTTTCTTTCTTCCTGGTTGCCTATGGACTTAACACTTACTTGGAAGATTTTTATCTAAACCTCTCAGTGATTCCAGACTCAAACCTGATCTAGTCCAGTGTTCTAGATCACTTGTCAATTAGCAAAAGAAAATATCTTATTTGTCTTCTGACAGTTTTCAAATAACAAAGATAGTTATCCTTATGTACCCCCAATATTCTGCTTTTAATTTTGAAATTTCAGTGTTCTTTTTTTCCCCATTAGGCAGATTTTCCAAATAAGTTCTGTACTGGTTAATAAGTTCTGTGCACAGATGACCTATAAATCTAGATTAATAAATCTACTTGAAAGCATTGCCTGCACTGAAAATTTGCCCTGACCTAACATGAGCATTATTAACTTTACCACAAATCTGGTATCCTTCCTAATTGCTCTGTTGGATGTACCCATTAACAGCCATACTTTGTCCTACTTAAATTGCTAGGATAATGATTCACTGTTCCCAGGTACTTATTCTAGTAACCTCCTAACTGGTCTCCGTGCTTCCAATCTGTTACCTTCAATCTATTTTCGACACAGTAGCCACAGTGATCTTGCTAACATGCAAGTCAGATCAGGACACTTGTCTGGTGAAAGCTGTCCGATGGCTTCTGTCTCCCTCTGAGTAAAGACCAAAGCCCTTATATCAGCCTTAAACAGGAGGTAGATCTCCAGTACCTCCCTGACCTTGTATCTCACCATTGAATCTTCCCAGTCCCATTGGTCCTGATGTTCTTCCAATCTACTGCCTTAGGGCATTTGTTCTTACCATTCCTTCCATGAGGGAAAATTTCCCCCCATATTCCCCAGTGCTACTTCCCTCACCTCTTTCATGTACTCACTCAAATATCACCCTCACACATTTTCTGACCAATTTATATAAAAATGCACAGTCTTCTGCCCCCACCATACTTCCAACTCCCTCTTCACTGCTTTGTGTCTCTCTGTAACATTTATTTCCTAACTTACTACAATCACTAATACTACAAGTATTAGTGATTTTTATTCACTACCTGTCTCTCCCCACTAGAAACAAGCTCTTTTGAGAGTAGAGAGTTTTGCCTGATTTTGCTGTTTTTTTCAGTACATGCTAATTAATAGATATTTATCAAATGAATGCATGCCCTGTGTACAGTGTATATATATTAGAGTTCCACTGATTTGATCCCTGCAGTCTTTCTCCCATCAGTCTCATCCATTACTGATGTCACATCTCAGAATCACATAAAATTTTACTGGAATTATTGCCTTTCTTGTGAAATCTCCCACTAATATAATTTCATTGCAAATTCTACTGAAAGAATAATCTTTATATTCAATCAACTTTAATATCAATGGTTAACAAATAAACATAATGTGGTATGAAATATTCTCTTCCAATTTGACCCCTGGATGTTTTATGCATTTGTGAATATGTCTCACAATTTTTCACCTCTATGTCTTTGCTCAACATGCAGTTTCCTCCCTCTGCAACAACTCTCACTCCAGTTTCTACTCAGGAAACCCTATCTTTTCATCAAGTCACTACTCAATTATTACATTCTGAGTGTTTTATTCTTCTAGCCAAAAACAATTTTCTCCTTACAAAAGATTTAGCCATACTACAACTAAATCTGCTTGTTTAGGTTTCTTATTAATTTATAAACTCTTTACCTAAAGTATCAGAATAAATCCTCATCTTATGTGTATTTTCCACATTTGTGTTCTTTTTCATATTTAAAAAAACACATTTCATCTCTTTATCAACTATATTGATTAAGCAAAAACATGGTATTTCTATGAGTAGAGTTGTATAATAAGCAATAAAGAATTCCAAAAGTAGAAATTGATCCACTTTCAATAGTCCCAGAGCTTGATTATTTCTTCATTTGTCTATAAGATTCTTGCAAATGTCTTGCTCAAATTGACATCAACTATAGCATTTCTCCAGCAACTCTTAAAGAAGGAAATTTAAGTTACCTGTTAACTTGTTTTTGGCGAACTTATATTCCCAGTGATCATTGCCTCTTTCCTTTCAGCTGAAGTTATGCAAACCAGTTATTTAATAATCCATCATATCATTTTACAAATATTAATTAGATTCAACCACATTGCACTGCAGATTTAATTATTTTTAATAATCTGCAAAAAGTTTACCTTCCTCTAAAATACGAAGTTGAACATCTCATGTAATATGAATTACAAACTCCTTCAATCAGAATATGGATAGTATTTTCCTTTTTTAATGGTTATTTACATATTTGCTGCCCCTGCTGCTGCTAAGTCGCTTCAGTCATGTCCAACTCTGTGTGACCGCAGAGATGGCAGCCCACCAGGCTCCCCTATTCCTGGGAATCTCCAGGCAAGAACCCTGGAGTGGGTTGCCATTTCCTTCTCCAATGCATGAAAGTGAAAAGTGAAAGTGAAGTCGCTTGGTCGTGTCCACTCTTCACGACCCCATGGACTGCAGCCTATCAGGCTCCTCCATCCATGGGATTTTCCAGGCAAGAGTACTGGATTGGGGTGCCATTGCCTTCTCCAATTTAGAAAACATCATATATTGGCTGAATCAGTCTGGTCAAAATATTTCTTTATAGTTTGTCTTAATGGGTCTGGTTTAAGAAATTCATGTTTTTCTATCATCATATTATACACAAATTCAAATCGAGAATGTTAATAAAATAAAATATGTCAGAATACTGAAAAGAATATGTAGAGTATCTACAATGGTATGGAATATATGGATTTCTAACAAGGATTGAGCAAGTCGGACTTTAAATAAATATTTTGAACTATCCATTCAGACAAATTGTATATTAGTTTGTCAACATTCATGATATACATTTATATAAGTACTGAAAGTACTCATCAATGAATATCTACTTAGGTTTCATTTTTTAACCTTTAATAGCATTTTATAATTATTTTCTAAAGATTTTACAGGGCTTTTAAAATTTTTTCCTAGGAGCCCTATAGTTTTGATATTTTTACAAATGGACATTTCAATTATAATTTCTCATTGCTTCTTGTTAGTAGATAGAAACTACTAGCTTTTGTGAACTATGTTTGGAACTGAACTGTTGAGCTCTCTTACTGATTTGTATAGATTATTGCTCTATTATCTTGGGTTATCTATACAGATAAAACTCTCTCTGTATAATAGCCATCTTATGTTTTCCTTTCCATTCTTAAATGTTTTCTATCCTTAGAAGGAGGACATCTAGCAAAATTCTGAAAAAAAAGAAAACAATGACAGTGGGTATCTTGTCAAGTTCCTCACTTCATCTAGAGTTTCATAATAATATATATTTTTAATTTAAAAATCCTTTATTATGTTAAGAAAATCTCATTCTATTCCTTCTATGTCAACAGTCTTTATAATGAATAACTGTTAAATCTTATCAAAGGATTTTCCTGCATCTATTGAAATGATCCTACTTCTCCTTTAACCTGCTAACGATATAAATTATGTTTAAAAATCTTATGTTAAAACATCTTTGACTACCTGAATAAAACCAACTAGGTCATGCTATATTACTTTTTACACAATGTTACACTCAGACTTGTATTTTCTTTAAGACATTGATGTTTTTGTTGAAATATGAAAATGGCCTGATTTCTCTTTTTTTATATTACCCTTGTGTAGATTTGGTGCATGCTCAGTTGTGTCAGACTCGTTACAACCCTATGTGCTGTAGCTGGCAAGTATCCTCTGTCCAAGCAATTTTCTAGACAAGAATACCAGAGTGGGTTGCCATTTACTCCTCCAGAGTATCTTCTTGATGCAGAAGTCAAACCCAAGTCTCCTGCATTGGCAGACAGATTCTGAAAGCCCTTTTATTAAGGTTATAATTAAGATTACAATCAGCTTTGTGATACTTGCAGTAACAGGCAAGTTTGGCCTTGGTGTACAAAATGAAGCAGGGCAAAGGCTAACAGAGTTTTGCCAAGTGAACACACTGGTCACAGCAAACACCATCTTTCAACAACACAAGAGACACCTCTACCTATGGCCATCACCAGATGGTCAATACTGAAATCAGATTGATTATATTCTTTGCAGACAAAGATGGAGAAGCTCTATACAGTCAGCAAAAACAAAACAGACACCTGACTGTGGCTCACATCAAGAACACCATAGTGCAAAATTCAGACTTAAATTGAAGAAAGTGAAAAATAGATTCAAGGGATTAGAATTGATAGACAGGGTGCCTGAAGAACTATGGATGGAGGTCCGTGACACTGTACAGGAGACAGTGATAAAGACCATCCCCAAGGAGGGAAAAATGCAAAAAGGCAAAATGGTTGTCTGAGGAGGCCTTACAAATAGCTTAGAAAAGAAGAGAAGCCAAAAGCAAAGGAGAAAAAGAAAGATATAGCCATCTGAATGAAGAGTTCCAAACAATAGCAAGGAGAGATAAGAACGCCTTCCTCAGTGATCAATGAAAAGAAATAGAGGAAAACAATAGAATGGGAAAGACTAGAGATCTCTTCAAGAAAATTAGAGATACCAAGGAAACATTTCATGCAAAGATGGGCTCAATAAAGGACAGAAATGGTATGGACCTAGCAGAAGCAGAAGATATTAAGAAGAGGTGGTAAGAATACACAGAAGAATTATACAAAAAAGATCTCCATGACCCAGATAATCACAACGGTGTGATCACTCACCTAGAGCCAGACATCCTGGAATGTGAAGTCAAGTGGGCCTTAGGAAGCATCACTATGAACAAAGCTACTGGAAGTGATGGAATTCCAGCTGAGCTACTTCAAATCCTAACAGATGATGCTGTAAAAGTACTGCACTCAATATGCCAGCAAATTTGGAAAACTCAGCAGTGGCCACAGAACTGGAAAAGGTCAGTTTACATTCCAATCCCAAAGAAAGGCAATGCCAAAGAATGCTCAAATGACTGCACAATTGTACTCATCTCACACATTAACAAAGTAAAGCCCCCAATTTTCCAAGCCAGGTTTCAACCGTACGTGAGCTGTGAACTTCCAAATGTTCAATCTGGATTTAGAAAATGCAGAAGAATCAGATATCAAATTGACAACATCTGTTGGATCAACAAAAAAACAAGAGAGTTCCAGAAAAACATCCCCTCCTGTTTTTTTTGACTATGCTAAAGCCTTTGTGTGGATCACCAGAAACTGTGAAAAATTCTTCAAGATATGGGAAAACCAGACCATCTTACCTGCCTCCTAATAAACTGTATGCAGATCAAGAAGCAACATTTAGAACTGGACATGGAACAACAGACTGATTCCAAATTAGGAAAGGAGTATGTCAAGACTGTATCTTGTCACCAGACTTATTTAACTTACATGCAGAGTACATCATGCGAAATGCCAGGCTGGAAGAAGCACAAGGGGAAACAAGATTGTCGGCAGTTATATCAATAAACTAAGATACACAGATGACACCACCATTATGGCAGAAAGTGAAGAGGAGCTAAAGATCTTGATGAACGTAAAACAGGAGAATGAAAAATTTGGCTTAAAGCTCAACATTCAAGAACCTAAGATCATGGCATCTAGTCGAATCATTTCATGGCAATAGATGGGGAAACAATGGAAACAGTGACAGAGTTTATTTTCATGGGCTCCAATATTGCTGCAGATGGCAAGTGCAGCCATGAAATTAAAAGACACTTGCTCCTTGGAAGAAAAGCTATGACCAACCTAGGTCGCATATTAAATAGCAGCAACATTACCTGCTGACAAAGGTCCATCTAGTTAAAGCTATGGTTTTTCCAGTAGTCATGTATGGATAAGAGAGTTGGATTATAAAGAAATCTGAGCACCGAAGAATTGATGGTTTTGAAATGTTGGTTGGAGAAGACTCTTGAGATTCTCTTGGATGGCAAGGAGGTCAAACCAGTCAATCCTAATGTAAATCAGTCCTGAATATTCATTGGAAGGACTCATGCTGAAGCTCAGCCTTCAATACTTTGGCCACCTGATGCAAAGAACTGACTCCATGGAAAAGACCCTGATGCTGGGCAAGATTGAAGGTAGGAGGAGAAGGGGATGAAAGAGGATAAGGTGGTTGGATGGTGTCACTGACTCTATGGACATGAGTTTGAGCAAGTTCTGGGAGTTGGTGATGAACAAGGAAGCCTGCCGTCCTGCCATGCTGCAGTCCATGGGGTTGCAAAGAGTCAGATATAACTGAACTGAACTGAATCAGCTTTGTAAATTAGGAATACTTCTGGAATTTTCTGTTTCTTAAAACCATGTCAATGGTTCCCAGAAACTGCAATATGCTTATCTAGTACATCATTTCCAGACTCCTGGATGTCAATTTTGCACAATCTACATTTTAGAATCTCTAACATCTCTGCTTCCCATCACTCTCAGATAGTAGCTTTGCTTCTTATATTATTGTGAAAATGAAGTCAATCAAAATAGATTGTCAATGAACTTTCAGGACTGTAAGTATCCATATATCTATATATGTAACCATCTTGTTTCAACAAAGGAAGTAATCAAATACCCTAACAAACATATGGCCATTTTATCATTTGAACACTTCAAAAAACATGTGGATAAAGCATATTATCTTTGTATATTGGGACTATTGTTTTCTTTTGTTCTCTGTTCATAAAGTTGTTAAAATTATGTTTTCCTTTTTAATCAGGAGACAATGAAACTGGGAACTGTAGAATTTAAACTATATATTTGTTTGTGTTATTTATGATAATGCTATTTTGAGTATTTTACTACCTTTCTTTTGACTGAGAGGAAGGAAAATCAAGAAAGTCAAAGGCAAAAAATGAAATACATGATGCAGATTAGTGCCTCACACTCCTTGTGAAAAGACTGTCTAAAAAATGTTGACTGTGTGGTTTTCCTCCATTCTGTTTATGGTAATTTATCATTCTGTGACATTCCAACCCTTCTTAATCATACTGTAATTAGCTTTGCATGTAGCCATCTGCCATGGAAGCAATCTTGATTGAACTGTACAGGGTATGAGGTATCAGTACTGTGAAGTATCAGTACTGGGTATTTGCTTTAAAATGATACGTTTGAGAAAGAGAACCTATGTTTTTTAAACTATATTTACTACATGATGTTTTAGACAACATGTTAGATATCACATTAAATTAAAATAGCATACTTCATTTAAATATTTTCATCCAAATTTAGCTACTGTATACATTAAATGCCATTCATACAATATTAGATATCAAAATATAGCCACTACTACATATTTAAACTTCAACATTGAATAAAATTCTACTCAATAAAGGATCCTTTTGTAAATTTATCTGTGTGACAAAACTTATTTTCTTAAGAATATCTTAAGTTTTCCTAATTTTTTTAAGTTATATAACATTCTTTGTATTTACCTTAATACATTTCCTTTAAAGAAAAAAAGCTGGCTTCCTATCATATATGAAATGAGTCGCCAGCCCAGGTTCAATGCATGATACTGGATGCTTGGGGCTGGTGCACTGGGACAACCCAGATGGATGGTACAGGGAGGGAGGAGGGAGAGGGGTTTAGGATGGGGAACATGTGTATACCTATGGCGGATACATGTTGATGTATGGCAAAACCAATACACTATTGTAAAGTAATTAACCTCCAATTAAAATAAATAAATTTAAAAACTTTGTATATTGGTTACATTTGAGATGAAAGTATTTTGTATATATTAGGTAAAATTAAATGTCTTGCTAATTCAAAAAAAGAAAAAAGAAAAAAAGCTGGGGTTACCAAAATTTTTGTAGTTTACTCCATGTATTCATTATATTTACTGTGTCCCTAGACTCTAAGGTATTGCACAACAAATATCTGAAAGTTGAAAGCTGATTAAATCCTTGTGTCACCAGCAAGCCCAGAGATTTCTTTTTGGAATTTTATAGTTTATTCAATTTATTGACACATTTTTCTTTCTTTCCTTCATTCCTCCCTCTCCTCCTCTCTGTTCTTTATCTCCTTCCTTTTTTTAGTTATTAAGTATTTTAACATGCATCTTAATGTTAGGTTGAGGTTTAAAGAACTGTGCTAGTTAGAAATTGCTGGTGAAGTCTGAAAACAGCCAAAGTCCATTATTTATCACTCACTAGATATTTCACCTTTCACAGAAAAACTGTAGAATGATTCAAAAATACCTGTTTTCTCAAAAGAAACATTTGAGACAACCAAACTTACAGAATGTAGACTATTAAGTTCAATTATGTGTGTAAAAGCACAAAGCACTATTCATGGCATATTGTTGTTGTTTGGTCACTCATTTGTCTCCAACTCTTTTTGCGACTTCATGGACTGCAGCCTGCCAGGCTCCTCCGTACATGGGATTTCCCAGGCAAGAACACTAGAGTGAGTTGCCATGTCCTTCTCCAGGGAATCTTTTCAACCCTGGGATTGAATCTGCATCACAATTTCTTTATTACTGAGCCACCAGGGAAGACCCTATGGGGCTTATAGAAGTTGGCATATATGAATGAAACTGATTAACTGAAAGTAAATCCCATTTTCTTGTTTAGAGTGGTTGACTAATAAAGAAATAACTACATTAAATGTGAAACTGTAAGATGAGTGGTATGAGTGAAATGCTAAAGAAACAGAAAGAATACCTAAATATTTCTGCAAAAGACAGGTTATGAATATTTGTCTGAATACTAAAGGAAAAGTAGGGCTTGCCAAATGAAGAATGAATGGGCGTGTATTTTGTGTATGGAAAACAATATCTGCAATATACGAAACTTAGAACTATATTGAATATATAGAGACTGTAAGTGGCTGAAGGGTAGGAAGCTTTGGAGAAGCAGGAAAAGATTATGTGAGGAAATAGGCTGTGCAAATGCATGAATGCCACACTAAGGAACAGAGTGCTATATAAGGACCAGGGATTTCTAACCGGGATTGATAATGATCCCTCCAGCCATCAAGGCTTTAGGCAGGGCCCAGGGAAGACCTTCAGGTCAATCATCTCTAACAAATACAGGTGTATTGACCCTGCTGCTGAACAGTATGTGCTTTGTGTCAGGATTTAAAAAGACTTGGAAACCTTATACCTTAACCTCATAATAAATATATTGTGTTTATACTTGCTCAATTTTAGATGTTTCTTATCTTGACTGGACATTGGAAAAAGCAATGGACATTGAGCAAAGTCACAAATAGAGGTGTGAGGGTGGAAATTAAATGACTCAGATGAAGAGCTTGCTTTGAAAGGGGAGCCCCTGCAGTTTGGTACAAATTCAGTTAGCACTCTCTTAGTATTTGCTGAAGAGTATCTGCCAGAACATACCTCTATTCTTGGAAAGGTATTCCAGGGTTCCTGGTACATAGAGTGACCCACTTAAATTTTACAGTGTCTATTTATTTCTGCTCAGAGGATTAGGGTATCCTTCTGGGACCTATGGCTAAACATAGTGGAGGAGCAGGCAGCCCTGGTTTGGGTATTCACAGCTGACTGGCTGTCCCTGCCGAGAGCTGGCCTGTGTGTGAAGCTGCTGCTGATGCTATCACATTACACCTTCCTCTTGTCCTAACATAAGACTGAGGCCTAAGTTATTTTGCCTTCAGCTCACAATTTTCAAAAGACTCTTGGGTCAATTCCATATATTTAGACATTTCAAAAACAAAGAATAAAAGTCCAGACTACTTTACCTTACAAAAAAATGTTATAGAATTAAAAAAGGATGAAGTACAAGATCAAAGTGGTGTTCATGTGAGTCAGTGGCTGCAGCAGGGAGCTGCTTCACTTTGCTACTCTGCTATTACAGCTACCTTTTTGCTACCTACTGTCTGCTCTGAGGGCTCACCCACTGAGATTAAGCTGGCAGGGAGCTACACTGCTAGGCCAAGTCATCATACCAGCCCTATGCTGTCTGCTGTAGAGAACAGGAGCAGTATGCAGGTTGTCAAGATTTTAATTTGATCTGATTGTACACAGGGCAGTACGTCTGATCTCACTGCTTGTATCTGGATGTACACAAGTGTATGCTTTTCTACTCAAAGCCTTGTCTGAGATTAAAAAATCTGCAGTCCCTCCTGGTGAGTAACCTTGCCTGCTTTGAAAGCTGGGGAGTTCTGCAATGGCTGGAAATAAGCATGGATCTATGGGGAAGCAAACACACCTTGTATTGGTGTCCCAGTTCAGCAGAAAGTTCTGAAACATGGAGAGTCAGATAAAACAATGTGTAGGTGTAAGAACAGGCAGTATAGGAAAAGGGCATCCTCTCTTAGGTGGTTTATATCTGGGTCACCCACAGGGCAAAATTCTCCCAAATGATACAATTCACCTCACATAATTACACAGACATCATTGCAAAAGAGCAGCCAATGCTTCCAAGAGTAATGCCCAATATACTCAAAATTCTGTTCCATTTGCAACCCCAGATACTAAATCAGAAGGACACAGATTGGCAAAAGCCAGGGAGGGTATCTGATTTCAAGGAGTTAGATTATGATCACGTGGCAATTGTAATACAAACATATGGATAAACGCTCTAAAGGAGGTATGAATAGAATATTGGAGGAATGTAAAGGACCAATGAGGAAGGTAAACCAGCAGTGGTGGGACCAACTATTTGGATGATTTTGCCTAAGAATTCTTGTCACAGAGGAAACAAAAGAAACTAAAGACAGTATGATAATTCATTTCAAGCTTTTGCAAACAAGTGAAAATAGAAACAAGAAGAAATTAGCAAGGGAAGAAAAGAAAATGAAGAAGTTATCTGAATAAAGTCTATTAAAATTTGTACATAAACACGTCCCCTGATACGATATTCTTTTCAAAAGTGTCAGTATTATATCCTAAATATCATAGGTATAATATATTTATCAATGAAATGTAAAATTTTGAATCCATGGACATACATAAAATACAGGTAAGACACAGAAGAAATGGTTGATTTAGTTTCCCCACTCCCATCATAAACAACTGCACAATTTCTCTGATGTTACTGTTTATAAAATAAATTATCTTTGAAGGATTTGACACAGCCAAAGTTTTGCATTATTTTACTTCGGAATCATCTCTAGGGAGAACGAGAGTCCTTGGATCATTACTGCTATGTTAAAATCAATTGAGATTGATGCAAGAAAGAGTGTCAAAATAATAAAACAGAAAACACTCAAAGGAATTCAAGTCTTATAACATGAAGAATTCATAACAAGCTTTTCCATCCTTAAGAGCAAAGGCTATGGTAAATTGAAAATGGCTTTCACACCTTAATCAAGAGCTATTATCTTTAGTTTTTTCTTACTTTAACAACTTATTTTGATATAAAATCTCAGACAAAATAAAGCCATTTATGTTATAAAATATGATCCATATATAGGATATTGATTCAAAGTCCTTATCAGATTTTCCACTGCAAAATATTAGATCAGTATATTTTAACAAGTATCTCCCCATGCTGTTGGAAATTTGAGACCTAAATGAATAGTATCTGAAAATTACATTTAAGCCCACAAGAGGTGAGCATGCCTAAATTCTTCAATTCCAAGAGGACATCCAAGAATTCAGTACTGACAAATGTACATACTTGCAATAAATAGCATCACATTATTATTATCGTATTGGTTCTTATTTTAACTACAGTTCTTCTGGCTGGAACCTATAGTATATCTCAAACAGCAGGCTCATAGATAAGGTTTGAGTTGTTCCGCTTTTTTGTAAGTCATGTTGTCTCTTCATTGTCTTCTGCAGTTTTTTTAAACTTGGTAGTGTAAAGGTTACCAGGATTCACTCTGAGGCTCTAATTTGCTCAGTATCCAATTATATTACAAGGACTTACTGCCTAACTGCTTACTTTAAAATGTTCCATACTATCATGTAAGAAACGAAGTGCCAGTCTATGTTCGATACAGGATACAGGATGCTTGGGGCTGGTGCATGGGGATGATCCAGAGAGATGATATGGGGTGGGAGGTGGGAGGGGGATTCAGGATTGGGAGCTTGTATACACCCGTGGTGGATTCATGTCAATGTATGGCAAAACCAATACAGTATTGTAAAGTAAAATAAAGTAAAAATAAAATTAAAAATAAAAATAAAAATAAATAAAATAAATAAAATACAATTTCAAAAAAAAAAAAAAAAAGTTCCCTGGCTGCGACAAAACAGTCAGGATCTAAAGCTATAAACTTGTAGCAAACGGCTGCCACATTTTTTTTTTTAACCTCTTTACTATCTGCTACATGTAAGGTTTCGGTAAACATGCCTTTTAAATCCATCTTATTTCCTCAAGATATTTGAGAATAAAATCTAAAAGAAAAATGCTCAAAACTAAGAAATATTTGAAGTAAAAAGTAACATACACTCATAATATTCTAGCATCTCCTTTAAAACTAAATGCTTCCATGAATCTTATAGACCATTCCAATGAATTATGTCTCTTCTTTTCCATAATTTTTCTATTGATGTCATTTTTACTTAGGAGACTTCCCTGGTGGCTCAGAGGGTAAAGCATCTGCCTCCAATGCGGGAGACCCTGGTATGATCCCTGGGTCGGGAAGATCCCCTTTACTTCCTCATCTCCCATTCATTCTTCAGTCTGTTACAACCAAGTAGTTTCTCTATCACTCCTTACTCCCTCAATTTTATTTCAGGGTCATCTGACTGAATCCTGTAAGTTGCAAATTCTAATGGACCAAATATCATTTTAATTGACTTTTTCATCACTCAGCAGAAACATGCTTGAATTTTTTTCTCTTCATACTATTTAGTATGACCACTCTCTTTCTTCACTAACTCTCCCTTTTCAGTCTTCCTCCTAAATCCTTCTAGTTGTAAATGAGGCCATCTTCATCTTCCCTATACTCTCTCACTGACCGAGCACATTAATTCCTACATTTTTAAGACTATTAGATAAAAATCCCCAACACATATAGTCTTATAGACAATTCCTTATCTCCATTTTATTGTCTTACAAGGCTATGGTTTTTCCAGTGGTCATGTATGGATGTGAGAGTTGAACTGTGAAGAAAGCTGAGCGCTGAAGAATTGATGCTTTTGAACTGTGGTGTTGGAGAAGACTCTTGAGAGTCCCTTGGACTGCAAGGAGATCCAACCAGTCCATTCTAAAGGAGATCAGTCCTGGGTGTTCTTTGGAAGGAATGATACTAAAGCTGAAACTCTAGTACTTTGGCCACCTCATGCGAAGAGTTGACTCATTGGAAAAGACCCTGATGCTGGGAGGGATTGGGGGCAGGAGGACAAGGGGACGACAGAGGATGAGATGGCTAGATGGCATCACCGACTCCATGGACGTGAGCCTGAGTGAACTCCGGGAGTTGGTGATGGACAGGGAGGCCTGGTGTGCTGCAATTCATGGGGTTGCAAAGAGTTGGACATGACTGAAGGACTGAACTGAACTGAACAGTCTCATATTTAACATGCCCACAATTAACTTCTTTTTCTCCTAAAATCAATTTTTTCTACTACCTTTTGCCATCATATACTCGATTTCTCCCATTTTCTCCCCTTACCTAATATTCAAATCTACCTGCAAACTCTACTCTCCACCTTGCAACTATTAAATTTAATCATATGTAAAAACTATCTCAGAAATATCTCTTTTCTCTATTGCCACTACCTGGTTCCTATCCAATATGATACCTCATCCAGTCTAACTGGTTTCCCTGCATCCTTTCTTGTCTCTTATAATCCACTATCCTTTCATCAAAACATATCACTCCTTACTCCCCCACCATTTACAACCCTACAGTTATTTTCCATTGTACTCAGAACAAAATTAAAACTTCTTAGCATTACATATAAATCCTGTGTGATCTCACTCTCTCTTTATCCTTTCAACTTTCCCTTTGATTCACACAATTACTCCATATACTCCTGACATATCAGTATTTTCTTGGAAAAGTCAAAAATATCCTGTCTAAAGGCCTTTGCATATGATGACATTTTCTATGCTAATAAACTCTGTTAACAGACCCCTCACATTCTTCAGGTTTCAGGCAAACTGATACATGTTCAAGGAAGTCTTTCCTAACTGCTCCCAAAGTTAGACCTCTAGTTATTCACTATTTCATGCTTTTAATCTTCACAGTAATTTTAAGTCACTGAGATTTATAGGAGAGAGTGGATGTATGTCATGTGTGTGTATAACTACCCTATGTAAAGGGTAAGGTATAAGATTCTTGAGGGTAGGAACCATTTGTGTTATCATTTTTTTTCTTAGTAACTAGCACAGTTCAGGTATACAGTGGGTACTTTAAAATATTTGGTTAAGCTATCTACGGTTTAGTTTACTTAAGTATATTATTTTAATTCTACTGTAGTTTTAATTGCTTATGAACAAAATCAACTGTTTTGCTTATTGAAATCTCTGCATTGGAGGTTGAAACGGAGAAAAATATCCCATCTACAAATGTATCACCTTGGCATGTGAATTATTTTGAGTTGAAGTCAATTAAGAACTACCAGAGAACTTCTGCCTCTTCCTTAACTATCTAAAATTATTTAGATAGTGGATTGGGCCCAGAAAGACAGCCATTAACAGAGGTAACTCTTTTTTATCTGAATGAATTATTTGTACAGCAGGGCACATATCTAATTACTAAACATCTGCACTTCTTATTGTCCTATGAATTGCCTTCCCCCCCTTTGAAGAAGGAAGAATCTTCCTCCCTTACATGATATTCTTAAACATCTCAAGTTGGCTTAATTTATAAAGAAAAAAAGAAAAAAACTGCTTATCATGACACTACAATTAAGAAACAAAGTCTAAAACAAGGATTCAGACTTATGTGATGTAAGTATGTTTCTAAGGGAATTGAAAGAATCAAGATAAAACAAGAAAACGAATAATGGAAGGATGTAGTCTCGGTTATAATTTAGCTTTAGCTGAATCCCACAAGGAACTGTAGAACATGAATTACACCAGAGTTTTTCTTAATTTAAAGGAAGATCTCTACACTTTTGAAACCCCATGCCAATCCATTTATGACTATATGTTTCTCCAGAGTTTAGTAGGGGACAGAGCTTCCCTGGCCAGGCAGCTGCAAGCCAAAGGCAATTCTTGGAGAAGGGAGCAGCTATCAGCCACTAGCAGGTAACACTCAGGAGCTGACAGATGGATGCCCTTGTTCAGTAAATACGATATGGGCAGGGTGGACATCTTGAGTGCCATTACATATACTTTCTTTCTTTAAACAATCATGTAATATGATTACTAGCCCTGTCTGATAATGATGCAACTATATTTAAAACTTTATATGACTTGTTGTTCAGTTGCTTAGCTGTGTCTGACACTTTTGACCCCATGGATTACAGCACACCAGGCTTCTTTGTCCTTTGCCATCTCCCAGAGCTTGCTCAAACTCATGTCCATCAAGTCAGTGATGCCATCCAACCATCTCATCCTCTGTTGTCCCCTTCTCCTCCTGTCTTCAATCTTTCCCAGCATCAGGGTCTTTTCAGTTCTTTGCATCAGGTGGCTAAACTATTGGAGCTTCAGTTTCAGCATCAGTCCTTCCAATGAATTGATTGGGTTAATTTCCTTTAGGATGGATTGGTTTGATCTCCTTGCAGTCCAAGGGACTCTCAAAAACCTTCTCCAACACCACAGTTAAAAAGCATCAATTCTTTGGTGCTCAGCCTTATTTATGGTTCAACTCCAACACCTATACATGGGTACTGGAAAAAAAAAAAAGCTTTGACTATACGGATCTTTGTCGGCAAAGTAATGTCTCTGCTTTTTAATATGCTGTCTAGGTTTGTCATAGCTTTTATTCCAAGGAGTAAGTGTCTTTTAATTTCATGGCTGCAGTCACCACACACAGTGATTTTGGAGCCCAAGAAAAGAAAATCTGTCCCTGTTTCCATTGTTTCCCCATCTATTTGCCACGAAGTGATATCTTCATGGCACATGAATCACATATCTTAAATCATTAGTTAAAGAGAAAACACAAGCACAAGGTACTGTGCTAAATGGAATCCAGGGCTTTCACACCAAAACCAAGTCTTTTATCAACTGAGTTCTGCTTTGTACATACAAAGAGAATCCTAAAGAATAGAAGAACCTCTTAGCTGGGGAACAGAAACATTACTTAGTGCCAATGACATCTTTGTAAGTTACGTAAGGAAATCACAAAACTATTAAAACATAAAAACACTCATGACTCAATTTTTAATTATTTTGTTCTGCTTATCATGAAGAGAATTAACATATTAATAATGGAAAAAAAAAACTAGGCAGCATCCATTTGTTATTTACTACATAAGTGTAATTATGCTGAAATCTTTTAAGGTATTTTCATATTTAATACTCTCTATAACCTTATAGGTTACATACTATTACTGTTCTTATCAAATAGATGAAAAACTAAATAACCAAATTTTTGTCTTGCTCAAGGTCATAAACTGGGAAGTAGCATATCTGCACTTGAATGCAAGTCAGTCTGACACTATGTGTTACTAATTAATGTCCCTGGCAATATTAACTAATGTACCTCATTCTGTTTATAACAAAGTGACTCCATTTCTAGGATAAAAGTCTTACGGGAGAAAAATAAAACAAAAATATCTCAAAAAGTGATAAAAGTGACATAATCCACACTGTATTTTTCAAGGCATTGTAATTATGAGAATACAATAAGGATGAAATCAAAATACTATCATATATATTGTTTTAATAAATGGAAAATTCAGATATATAGCAAGAGAAAAAGATATGTAATACTAAAAGGAGAAATCCCTGACAAAGAAAAATGAAGAAATATCCATGTTTACAGTTAAAAGTTGAGAATATAAAGAAAACTATTTTAGAATATGGAATATGCTACAAAAATCCTATAATTTTGAAGGCTAAATTTCAACAATAGGACTATACATAAAAAAGATGTTTATCATTAAAGCACATTCCATTCCTTTAAAGACAACCACTCCTTTTTAAAATGGAATCTTAAGAGGCTGTTATCACAGATTTCTAACATGAATCAAATATTAAATACCAAAGAATCAAGGAAAAAGTAACATGATACTAGAAGAGGCATATCACTGGTTCAAAATATGCTTGGAGAGATATAAATAAAGAAAAGAATGATAAAAGGGCAACATGTAAAAAGTCTTAGTGGCTATAACATTTATATACCACTAGAGCTTACTTCTCAACCGTGCATTCTATACAAAAGAGAAATTTTATCTGCAAAGCATCCTGCTGAGGGACTTGAATTGCTGAAAAGGTAAGGTGCTTTCTCTAATCATAAGAAAAAAGAAGAGAAAAGAAAGGCAGGGGAAAAGCAACCTGGGAAGGATAAGCCAAAATAATGGTGAAAACTGCTGATATTTGTGCTCATCTTTGAGGGAAAATTGGAGTGCTTTTGACCTACAGCAATATCCTATGTGGAGAAGGCAATGGCACCCCACTCCAGTACTCTTGCCTGGAAAATCCCATGGACGGAGGAGGAGGCTGGTGGGCTGCAGTCCATGGGGTCGCGAAGAGTCAGACACAACTGAGCAACTTCCCTTTCACTTTTCACTTTCATGCATTGGAGAAGGAAATGGCAACCCACTCCAGTGTTCTTGCCTGGAGAATCCCAGGGACGGGGGAGCCTGGTGGACTACCATCTGTGGGGTTGCACAGAGTTGGACATGACTGAAGTGACTTAGCAGCAGCAGCAGCAGCAGCAATATCCTATGTAAAGATTGTTTTTGCTTATTTCTCAAAGAACTTCACTTGTATCTGAAAGGATTGTGTAGAAACTCTGTTAGTTGAGAGCAAAAAAAGGAACACAGTGTTAACAGTAATGCATGGGATTTACATTTATTCTTAAATTGTCCCAAGGAGTTTGATATGACATTGTGAAGATATAATAGCGTGGGGTACTATGGCTACAATTTTATCTCTTTGAAAAGAACTTTAACACTCACACAGTGGTCAAGAAGTTTTCAAACTGCATTTTGAAGAACCTACATTGATCTGAGGTACCAGAAAAGTTCAAAGTGAAGTAAAAGGATTCTGCATCTGTTTTACGTATTTCCATAAACAATTTGATTTAGAGCCCCCAATCAGTACTTGGGATAGAGGAGAGGCACATGCACACATATTACTTTTAGTAGCCTGCTTATATTACTTTGAGGGCTCCCCTGGCAGCTCAGATTGTAAAGAATCTGCTTGCATGTGGGAGACCTGTTTTGATCCTTGGGTCAGGAAGATCTCGGGAGAAGGTAACGGCTACCCAGTCCAGTATTCTCGCCTAGAGAATCCATGGACAGAGGAGTCTGGCAGGCCACAGTAAAAGGGGTAGCAAAGAGGCAGACACGATTGAACAACTTTTACCATGTTAGTTTGAAAACAACTGATATAGGTAGTCTACTACTATTAAAGCTAAACCTGGAAGATTTTAAGCAATCAGATAAAGGCAAAGCCATCTGCTTAGATACAACTGAATTCTAGATGTTTTAAAACTACAATTTATTGCTGGAGGTAACCCCCGACAAGGAATAATGCTTTTGAAAAAACACATTTGCTGATGCAGAAATTAAAAGAAATGTTAATAGAAACTGAACCTTCTATTTAGAGAATTGGATGAACCATTCACATTGTAATAAATAGTGTTTTCATGAACAAAAAAAGTTTTATATATTAAATCTATAAAAGATAAAAATATTGAGGTTGTGATAATGAATAGTCATGGCACTGATAATTTCAAAGACTGAAAAACTTTCCCTAAGGAAGAAAAGTAGAATTTAGTTTGCTATATCTGTTCACATTAACATCTCATTAGAGGTCAGGAAGTAAAAAACTCATCACTAGGTTCAGAGATCTTTTTCACACAAACATTAAACAAATATAATTCATTTCTGAATTATAGTTTAATTTTTAACAATAGGAACAATTTGATTATGCCAATTGAGAAAATAATAATCAAATTGAAACTTTACAAGAAAGCATTGCTTTTTTCTTTTTTTTAAGTAGAAATGTAGAGAGGTAAGAATGTAGTCTTAGAATACAAATTTAGTGTGTGATATAGAGGGACAGAATTGTTACCAGATGTGGGAAGGGACTCTTCTTTGTGGGCCTTGGTTCTTTATAAGGACACAAAGAAGAATCTGAGGTCTCACCTATGGCAAAAACAAGTTTATTGATGAAAGAACAGAAAGAGCACCTTAAGGAAGACGTGGGTCAAGCCAAGAGGCACTGGCTACAGGAATGAAGAAGTACTGGGGTTTTCAAGACAGGGCTTTTACATATTCATTTAGGTGGGCGTGGACTGCCAGTTTTCATTGATAGCTGCAAGTTACAAAAACAGGCTGTATTGTACAGTCACTCTGTTATAATCAGAGGTATGTATGTATAGAATATTTATGAACCATTAATGGTCTCCTGGGGGCTTCCTTGGTGGCTCAGTTAGGAAGAATCTGGCTGCCAGTGTAGGAGAGGCAGTTTCTACCCCTGGGTCAGGAAGATAGCTGGGAGAAGGAAACAGCTAACCCACTCTACTTGCCTGGTAAGTCCCAGGAGGAGCCCTGTGGGCTATAGTCTATGGGTTTACAAAGAGTCAGACACAACTGCATGACTGAAAAACAACAATTGGCCCCTGGCTGCCTAAGGTCACTTGACACAGCTATGCATCAAGTCTCTGTGGTTATCTTGTTGCATATCTGTGAGCTCTCCTAGGTAGCACTGGGGTGTGTCTGGGGTGGGGTTTAGAGATCAGCCAGTGTACATTCTTTTCAGCTAGGATACATATTATATATATATAATCATCAAGATTATTGTTACTTCAAAAAATAAGTCTTATAATTAATTTTGGGAGGTCACTAGGCATAACAGATATTTTGTGCATTGTAGGAGTTATGCAGCTCTGATATAGGGCTCTTTTCTAATGCCTCCTTATTGAACATCACCACCATTTCCATTGTAACGAACTTGGGATTTTCAGTTGTCTTACATCTCAGGAACTAAGCTTTCTTTGTTTGCTTGGTGGGGGGTGGTATGTGAATTAACATTCCATGCCATCTTTTATTTTAGTTATTAAGTTAAGAATATGTTTAATTTTATGTAAAACATGGTCAGCATTATGATACTCTATCCAATCAAACATCATCAAATCACTGCTACTTTTTGTGATGAAAACCCAGATGTCTTTGTTATCTTACTAGTGATCTTTAAACAATTTGTCTTAAGTATTGCTTCTGGAATTCTCTTAAATATCTATCATATATGCAGTGATAAATTCAGAGTGTTACTTCATTTCTTAATTGTAGTCATGGATTGATTATCCGTCACCTACTCCATAAAGATTAAGTAGTTCAATTTTTCCTAGATTAAATTTTATCTACATAATTATCTATAAGTTTTCTTCAATGCAGAATGATCTGTTTAACATCCATGTACACATAGAACACTTAACTACAATCACTGTGATCAAATATGCAACTTCAATAAAAAAGTGCACAGAGTGAAAACAATAAACTCTTCTCTCCTAAGCCAATTCATATCACCCCTTCTAAAACCACTGAATCAGCAACAGCCTCCTCACAGGAAAATCCTGGCTTAGGATTTTCTACATTCCTGACCTGAAGTACTGCCACATTCCTCAAACCCCTTTTCTCCAAAGTTTCTCAGCCCCTCCTTCTACTCTGCATACTTTTATAATAGGGGTAACCTAGTAAGTGCACTTTATGGCAAATAGATGGGGAAAGAGTGGAAACAGTGACTGACTATTTTTGTGGGCTCCAAAATCACTGCAGATGGTGACTGCAGCCATGAAATTAAAAGACGCTTACTCCTTGGAAGGAAAGTTATGACCAATCTAGACAGCATATTAAAAAGCAAAGACATTACTTTGCCAGCAAAGGTCCATTTCATCAAGGCTATGGTTTTTCCAGTGGTCATGTATGGATGTGAGAGTTGGACTATAAAGAGGGCTGAGGGCTGAAACATTGAGGCTTTTGAACCGTGGTGTTGGAGAAGACTCTTGAGAGTCCCTTGGACTGCAAGGAGATCCAACCAGTCCATCATAAAGGAGATCATCCTGGGTGTTCATTGGAAGGACTGATGTTGAAGCTGAAACTCCAGTACTTTGGCCACTTGATATGAAGAGCTGACTCATTTGAAAAGACCCTGATGCTGGGAAAGATTGAGGGCAGGAGGGGAAGAGGACGACAAAGGATGAGATGGTTGGATGGCATCACCGACTCAATGCACATGGGTTTGGGTGGACTCCAGGAGTTGGTGATGGACAGGGAGGCCTGGTGTGCTGTGGTTCATGAGATAGCAAAGAGTCAGCCATGACCTACTGACTGAAGTGAACTGAACTGAACTGAACTGAGTAAGTGCAGTTCATCAGTCTTCTCTAGCTTTCTGTATCTGAATTGACTATATCATACTTTTCGATCTTAATGAATGCACATATGTTTTTCTTATAAAAGTACACACACACACCACAACTACAAAATTTAAAAAGATAAGAAAACTCCCACAATATTCTCATAACAACAAATAATATATATGAGACTTATGAAGTCATATCTATAGTTTATACAATTTTCTATTGTTTCTATTTCTTAAATTTTAGTCTAACCATAATATTTCATCTATTGGAAACTTCCCTAATTCATTCCTTGACTATCAGATAGCTAGCTTGTTTAAAATTCTTTACTAAAATAAATTCATCATGGTAACTTATGGGGCAATAATTTGGAACTACACTAAAGCTCTAAGACACAGTCAGATTTACTGAAAAGAATATACCACATGGTCTGGAGCGGAAATGAGGTTAGAGAATGTATAAAGATAAGGAGAGGGAAGAAAAGATGCTGAAAATTGGAAGAGGTTACAGAATTAAGTAGGATTATAAATGTTCTATGGCTCTAACTCTGGATTATGGCAAGATATCAAAGAGGTGGTTACATAAATTTCTGAACAAACTGGTTTCTAGGTATACAGTACCTATTAAAATAACCTTACTAATAACAACACGTTAAAATGATTGTCCACTTTTGTTAAATGAATACTCATCATTTTAAAGCTCTTTTAGAAATTACATTTAATTAAGCACACAGTAGTCATTTCTGAAAAAAAATCCATATTTAATTTTTTTATTTGAAGATAGAATACAGCCAGCTACTGTAGCAAAGATAATTATTTTGAAAGTTTAGGTAATCACAACTATAATTTCCTACTTTGATATTCATGGTGACCACAACACCAATTGAAGAAAAAATAGAAAAACATTTTTTATTGAGCTCTCTTTATTACCAGATATTATATTCAACAATTTGAATGCAGAGTTTCAAAGAATAGCAAAGAAAGAGAAGAAAACCTTCCTCAGTAATCAATGCAAAGAAATAGAGGAAAGCAACAGAATGGGAAAGACTAGAAATCATTTCAAGAACATTAAAGATACCAAGGAACATTTCATGCAAAGATGGGCACAATAAAGGAAAGAAACTGTATGGACCTAACAGAAGCAAAAGATATTAAGAAGAGGAGGCAAGATACACAGAACTATACAAAAAAAGATCTTCATGACCCAGATAACCACGATGGTGTGATCACTCACCTAGGGCCAGATATCCTGAAATGTGAAGTTAAATGGGCCTTAGAAAGCATCACTACGAACAAAGATGGTGGAAGTGATGGAATTCCAGTTGAGTTATTTCAAATCCTAAAAGATGATGCTGTGAGAGTGCTGCACTCAATATGCCAGCAAAATTGGAAAACGCAGCAGTGGCCATAGGACTGGCAAAGGTCAGTTTTCATTTTAATCCCAAAGAAAGGCAATGCCAAAAAATGTTCAAACTACCGAACAATTGCAGTCATCTCAGTTCAGTTCAGTTCAGTTGCTCAGTCATGTCCGAATCATTGCGACCCCCTGAGCTGTAGCACACGAAGCCTTCCTGTCCAACATCAACCCCAGGAGCTTTATGAAACTCATGTCCATTGAGTCAGTGATGCAATCCAAACATCTCATCCTCTGTCGATCCCTTCTCCTCCTGCCTTCAATCTTTCTCAGCATCAGGGTCTTTTCAAATGAGTCAGGACTTCGCATCAGGTGGCCAAAGTATTGGAGTTTCAGCTTCAACATCAGACCTTCCAATGAACACCCAGGACAGATCTCATTTAGGAAGGACTGGTTGGATCTCCTTGCTGTCCAAGAGCTCTCAAGAGTCTTCTCCAACACCACAGTTCAAAAGCATCAATTCTTCTGTGCTCAGCATCTTTATAGTCGAATTCTCACATCCATATATGATTGTTGGAAAAACCATAGCCTGGACTAGACAGCCTTTGTTGGCAAGTAATGTCTCTGCTTTTGAATATGCTGTCTAGGTTGGTCAAAACTTTCCTTCCAAGGAGTAAGCATCTTTTAATTTCATGGTTGCAATCACAATCTGCAGTGATTTTGGAGCCCCCCAAAATAAAGTCAGCCACTGTTTCCACTGTTTCCCCATCTATCTGCCATGAAGTGTTTGGACTGGAGGCCAGGATATTAGTTTTCTGAATGTTGAGCTTTAAGCCAACTTTTTCACTCTCCTCTTTCACTTTCATCAAGAGGCTTTTCTTCACTTTCTGCCATAGGGTGATGTCATTTGCATAGCTGAAGTTATGATATTTCTCCCAGCAATCTTGATTCCAGCTTGTACTTCATCCAGCCCAGCATTTCTCATGATGTACTCTGCATATAAGTTAAATAAGCAGGGTGACAATATACAGCCTTGACACACTCCTTTTCCTATTTGGAACCAGCCTGTTGTTCCATGTCCAGTTCTAACTGTTGCTTCCTGAACTGCATACAGGTTTCTCAAGAGGCAAGTCAGGTGGTCTGGTATTCCCATCTCTTTCAGAATTTTCCACAGTTTATTGTGATCCACACAGTCAAAGGCTTTGGCATAGTCAATAAAGCAGAAATAGATGTTTTTCTGCAACTCTCTTGCTTTTTTGATGATCCAGCAAATGTTGGCAATTTGATCTCTGGTTTCTCTACCTTTTCTAAAACTGGCTTGAATTTCTGGAAGTTCACGGTTCACATTTTGCTGAAGCCTGGCTTGGAGAATTTTGAGCATTACTTTACTAGTGTGTGAGATGAGTGCAACTGTGTGAGAGTTTGAGCATTCTTTGTCATTGCCTTTCTTTGGGATTGGGATGAAAACTGACCTTTTCCAGTCCTGTGGCCACTGCTGAGTTTTCCAAATTTGCTGGCATATTGAGTGCAGCCCTTTCACAGCATCATCTTTCAGGATTTGAAATAGCTCAACTGGAATTTCATCACCTCCACTACCTTTGTTCGTAGTGATACTTCCTAAGGCCCACTTGACTTCACATTCCAGGATATCTGGCTCTAGGTTAGTGATCACACTATCGTAATTAACTGGGTCATGAAGATCTTTTTTGTACATTTCTTCTGTGTATTCTTGCCACCTCTTCTTAATACCTGCTTCTGTCATGTCCATACCATTTTGGTCCTTTATTGAGGACACTCATCTCACATGCTAGCAAAGTAATGCTCAAAATTCTCCAAGCCAGGCTTCAACAGTACATGAATCATGAACTTCCAGATGTTTAAGCAGGATTTAAAAAAGGCAGAGTAACAAGAGTTCATATTGCCAATAGATGCTGGATCATCGAAAAAGCAAGAGAGTTCCAGAAAAACATCTACTTCTGCTTATTGACTATGCCAAAGCCTTTGACTGTGTGGATTACAATAAACTGTGGAAAATTCTGAAAGAGATGGAAATACCAGATCATCTGACCTGCCTCCTGAGAAATCTGTATGGAGGTCAAGAAGTAACGGTTAGAACTGGATATGGAACTATTGACTGGTTCCAAATCTAGAAAGGAGTATATCAAGGCTGTATATTGTCACCCTGCTTATTTAACTCATATTCAGAGTACATCATGCAAAATGCTGGTCTGGATGAAACACAGGCTTGAATCAAGATTCCTGAAAGAAATAACAATAACCTAAAATACGTAGATGACATCACCCTTATGGAAGACAGCAAAGAAGAATTAAAGAGCCTCTTGATGAAAGTGAAAGAGGAGATTGAAAAAGTTGGCTTAAAACAACATTCAGAAAACTAAGTCAGGGCATTGGTCTCATCACTTCATGGCAAATAGATGGCAAATAGAATGAAAACAATGATAGAGTTTATTTTCTTACACTCCTAAATCACTGCAGATGGTGATTGCAGCCATGAAATTAAAAGACGTTTGCTCCTTCAAAGAAAAGTTGTGAGCATCCTAGATCGCATATTAAAAAGCAGAGACATTACTTTGCCAAAAAAATGTCCATATAGTCAAAGTTATGGATTTTCTAGTAGTCAAGTATAGATGTGAGAGTTGGACTATAGAGAAAGATGAGCACCAAAGAATTGATACTTTTGAACTGTGGTGTTGGAGAAGACTCTTGAGAGTCCCTTGGACTGCAAGGAGATCAAACTAGTCAATCCTAAAGGAAATCAGTCGTGAATATTCATTGGAAGGACTGATGTTGAAGCTGAAGCTCCAATACTCTGGCCACCTGATGTGAAGTACTGACTCATTTGAAAAAACCCTGATGCTGGGAAAGATTGAAGGTAGGAAGAGAAGGGGACAATAGATCATGAGATGGTTGTATGGCATCACCGACTTGATGGACATGTGTTTGAGCAAGCTGAGGAAGTTGGTGATGGACAGGGAATCCTAGCATGCTGCAGCCCATGGGGTCACCAAGAGTTGGACATGATTGAACAACTGAACTGAACTGAACTAAATTACCTCACACACACAATGAGATGGTTGGATTGAATCACTGATTAAATGGGCATCTACTTGGGCAAACTCCTGGAGACAAAAAGTCACATGGAAGCCTGGCATGCTGCAGAACATGGGGTTGTAAAGGGTAGAACACAACTTACTGACTTAACAAAAACTAGAAATCATACCTATCACTCTTTCCTCAGTTAGCATTAATACTTTATTTTGGCTCTAACTGTTTCAAAGAAGTATATATTAAACACACGGAAAATATGTGTGTATTGGGCTATTTGAAAAAAAAAATACTGATGTACAGTTGAAACATTAATCTGTCTTGTCCAATCTCCTGTCTTTTTTCCTACACCTAGTCTCAGTGGGATGAAAGCTGCAGATGGACCATTATAGAGGATGTTTATTTGTTACATGGCTTTGATATGCAAATATTTGTTCTAAAAGAATGAGAAATGAACTGACCACCAGATATTCTCATAAGAGAACTCCTCTAAGTAAAACAGAGAGAGAGAGGCGAGACTGTGAACTCTGAGAGGACTAAGCTTTGACATTTTACTTTCCTATGTAACATACTCGAATGTAAAATAGTGCCTATATTAAAATGCATAAGAAATCAATTCCAGAGTATGAAGTGTAAATTTTGCAATAGAGTCATTCTGCTAATCTTACAGATAATTCTTTACTCAGTCTGATATTTGCCTTTATGCATAATTGAATTTTGCAGCTCCGTAGAGAGAAAATGGGACATTTATCTATTTGAGGATTTTTATCTGAATGAATATAAGCAGAAAACAATTTTAAAAGAAACACTATAAAATAGTATTTTTTTTAAAACTTAAGAATTTACTGTCAATGTTTATACAGTATAAAATTTAAAAATATATTTTCCCTGACAATAGCTTTTAGTCTTATTTGCTTACATCTGAAATCTGGTGAATAGTATAGACAGTTGATGTTTCAAGGCAGTGAATAGGTTTGATCTTCCTCAGAGAATGACTCTTGATTCTGGGGTAAAAAAAAGCCTGGCCAGATTCCAAAACCCGTAAATCAAACAGAGTCTAATAAACTAAAGTGACTATTTAAAATATAATCAACCTATTTTTCAGATTTGTGAATAGTTGGATTAAAGAATTAAAAAAAATAGGGTTTTCAACTAGAAAATAATCTTATCAAGTTAATATATAGTAGTAAAACCAGAACATGCAAAATAGATTTTTAGAAGGCAGATTATGAAAATGAAAGTAAATAATGTAAGAACAAAGTCCTTAAAGTATAAGTAGTGTCCCAATCATGAAGAATCCCTTGTGGGAAAGAAATTTAGATTTGAAAAACATATATGTAAAAGTAAGCCAAAATTATACTTTAAAAACTTAAATATTTAATCTGTAAATTTAAATGCTACAATTGGGATAAATGTGGAAAGATTTTATGTAACTTAATCTTACAAAACTTGAGAGTATGAATAACTAACTACAAGATATTCCTAATTCACAAACTCTACCTGTTGGAGACAGTGAACTCAAGGAATGATTTGTTATGATTCACCAGTTTCAATGTCTCCAATTCTTACAGCAATCATGAGTGATGAGAGGGTCTTTGGGGGTAACATGAAGTGAGGCAGTAAAACAAATCCCCCGTAAATTTAAGTTTGCCTAAAATATTCCAAGTTTATCAAATGAGACCTATTCTCTCTTTTATAAAGTTGGTGAGCCTTTGGATCCATAGTTTAATATTGCCCAGACATGCAAACAATGACTAGACTAGAGAGATGGCAGTGCTGAGCTAAGAAGTACTAGTAACCTATCCTCCTATTCTTTGATGAAGCTCGGATATGATCTTTCCTTGGGTGGGATGCGTATGAATAGGGTTCCTTGGCTTAAGCTGAACTGCTAATTTTAGGCAGGAATTTAGTCATGAGTAATGAGAGGTGGCCCCACTAGCTGAATGTCTAATAGCCACCTAATACTGCGAAACTACTTACCAACCCCATCCCAAACATGCTCCCATCATGCTCCTATCAGTACTCCAAAATGGTCAGGGACCAGAAAAATCCTGCACTGACTGACGAGGGATTGTCCCTGCTCTGGCACATGAGCACACCTTCTGCTATCACATATTTAGATAATCTTTGGTGGGCACTGGATTCAATTAAAATTCATAAATATTCTATGAATATATGCATCTAATTGTAACTGACTGAATTATGGGAAGGTCACCCACGGTAGAGCCTCTTGTTACATAACTCCCAGCTGTCAAAGAATACTATCAATGACCTCCATGATTATGCAAACAACCTTGCCTTAAAAACTCTACACCCCAGCCATCCAGGGCCATTAGTTTCCTTGGCTGGGCCCACCTCTCTCTTGAGGTGTTCTCTGTTCTCTTTCTTTATTTTCATTAAACTCTCTTGCAACAGGTTAAGACATAAGATTTTTCTTTGCATCCTTACCAAGAACTGAGGCCAATGGGAGAGAAGTAGGTTTTTGTTGTTGTTGTTGTTTTCTTGGTTTTTAATAAAGAGATGGCAGAAGAGAAGGTGAATCTTGATCTCTATTTCCATTGATCCATCAAATGGGTCAAACTGAGCCTCAGAAAGCATCACTACGAACAAAGCCAGTGGAGGTGACTGAATTCCAGTTGAGCTACTTCGAATCCTAATAGATGATAGTGTTAAAGTGCTGCACTCAATATGCCAGCAAATATGGAAAACTCAGCAGTGGTCACAGGACTAGAAAAGGTCTGCTTTCATTCCAATCCCAAAGAAGGGCAATGCCAAAGAATGTTCAAACTGCTGCTAAATTGCATACATTTCACATGCTAGCAAGATCATGCTCAAAATCCTCCAAGGTAGCCTTCAACAGTATGTGAACTGAGAACTTCCAGATGTTCAAACTGGATTTAGAAAAAGCAGAGGAATCAGACATCAAATTTCCAACATCCATTGGATCATAGAAAAAGCAAGAGAATTCAAAAAATAATCTAATTCTGCTTCACTGATTTGCTATAACTTTTGACTGTGTGGATCACAACAAACTATGGAATATTCTTAAAGAGATGGGAATACCAGACCACCTTACATGCCTCCTGAGAAACCAGTATGTAGGACAAGAAGCAACCTTACATGGAACAACAGATTGGTTCCAATTTGGGAAAGGAGTACATCAAGGCTATATATTGTCACCTTGCTATTTTAACATATATGAAGAGTACATCAGGCAAAATGCTAGGCTGGATGAAGTACAAGTTGGAATCAAGATGGCTGGGAGAAATATCAATGACCTCAAATAGGCAGATGAGACCACATTAATGGCAGAAAGCAAAGAGGAACTAAAGAGTCAGTTGATGAAAGTGTAAGAGGAGAGTGAAAAAGCTGGCTTAGAACTCAACATTCAAAAAACTAAGATCATGACATGAAGTCCCATTACTTTATGGCAAATAGAAGGGGAAAAAGTGGAAACAGTGACAGATTTTCTTTACTTAGCCTCCAAAATCACTGCAAACGGTGACTACAGCCATGAAATGTAAAGACACTTGCATCTTGGAAGAAAAGCTATGATGAACCTAGACAGCGTATTAAAAAGCAGAGACATTACTTTGCCAACAAAGGTCCATATAGTCAAACTATGGTTTTTCCAGTAGTCGTGTATGGATGTGAGAATTGGAGCATAATGACGGCTGAGTGCTGAAGAATGGATACTTTCAAACTGTGCTGTTGGAGAAGACTCTTGAGAGTCTCGTGGGCAGCAAAGAGATCAAACCAGTCAATCCTAAAGGTGGTCAACCCTGAATATTCATTGGAAGGATTAGTGCTAAAGCAGAAGCTCCAATACTTTGGCCACCTGATGCAAGAGCTGACTCACTGCAAAAGACCCTAATACTGAGAAACATTGAAGGCAGGAGAAGGGGATGACAGAGAATGAGATGGTTGGATGGCATTGCCAATTCAAAGGACATTAATCTGAGAAAACTCTGGGAGCTGGTGAAGGACAGGGAAGCCTGATATGCTGCAATCCATAGGGTCAGAAAGAGTCGGGCACAACTGAGTGATTGAACAACAGCAATAGAGGAAACTACATAGACACCAAACAGGAGAAACTCGGGTACTGAGAGGCCAGGCACAGAGGGGACATCTAGAGTGAGTATCAGCTTTTAGAAGCAGCAATGACCAACAAACAGAAGGCTATGATCTTACTGACTCCTATGAGGAGAAATCTGTCCACTCTCGCCACCTTATAGAATAAGCTGACATCTAGAAGTAGGAAAGTAAAGAGGTATTTGGATGCCCACCCACACCCTAGTACTCTTGAAGCATAATATCTGTTAGCACAGATGGCAATGTGTAGAAAAGATTTGAGTGGAATTAGAGATTGACATTTTAAAATGATTAAGTAATAGAATAATAACACAAGTGTCTGAAAAGTTATGGCATCTGTCTAAGAAACAGTCAGAGAAGAATAGGCCCCCAAAAGGAAAAAAAAAAAAAAAAAAACCCTGCTGAAGTTCCATAAGAGCTGGGGGTAATTATTTAAAACAAGAAAAAAACAATATCTTATTTAATTAACAATTGATTGTAACTCTCCTATAAACCAATTACTTCATTCAGTGGTTTATTCAGAGTAATATTATTGTGCTTTATCTTTCTGGATATCAGCAGGGATCATGAATCTTAGTCGTGTAACACTAAGAAATGGCACCAAAAATGCATTGTTAAAGTGTGAGGCACATACAGAAATAACTATGCTTCACAAGCAAGAGCACTGGATGAATGCAGTAAAAAAAAATATTTTTGTTTCAATGCCTCAAAAGTGCCAAGCACAATTCTGGGTGTAACAATCTTGGAGGTGAATGAACAGAGTCAGAATATCCCTGGTTTTGTTAAGTTTCATTAAATACAGTTCAGTCGCTCAGTTGTGTCCAAATCTTTGCAACCCCATGGACTGCAGCACACCAGGCTTCCCTGTCTATCACCAACTCCCGAGGCTTGTTCAAACTCATGTCCATCAAGTCAGTGATGTGATCCAACCATCTCAGTCTCTATCATCCCCTTCTCTATTTGCCTTCAATCTTTCCCAGCATCAGGGTCTTTACCAATGAGTCAGTTCTTTGCATTAGGTGCCCAAAGTATTGGAGGTTCAGCTTCAGCATCAATTCTTTGAAAGAATATACAGGACTGATTTCCTTTAGGATGTACTGGTTTGATCTCCTTGTATTCCAAGGGACTCTTGAGTCTCCAACACCATAGTTCAAAAGCAGCAATTTTTTGGCGCTCAGCTTTCTTTATAGTCCAACTCTCACATGCATACATGTTCAGTTCAGTTCAGTCACTCAGTCATGTCCGACTCTTTGCAACCCCATGAATCGCAGCACCCCAGGCCTTCCTGTCCATCACCAGCTCCCGGAGTTCACTCAGACTCACGTCCATCGAATCAGTGATGCCATCCAGCCATCTCATCCTCGGTTGTCCCCTTCTCCTCCTGAACCCAATCCCTCCCAGCATCAGAGTCTTTTCCAATGAGTCAACTCTTTGCAAGAGGTGGCCAAAGTATTGGAGTTTCAGCTTTAGCATCATTCCTTCCAAAGAAATCCCAGGGCTGATCTCCTTCAGAATGGACTGGTTGGATCTCCTTGCAGTCCAAGGGACTCTCAAGAGTCTTCTCCAACACCACAGTTCAAAAGCATCAATTCTTCAGTGCTCAACTTTCTTTATAGTCCAACTCTCACATCCATACATGACCTCTGGAAAAACCATAGCCTTGACTAGATGGACCTTTGTTGGCAAAGTAATGTCTCTGCTTTTCAATATGCTATCTAGGTTGGTCATAACTTTTCTTCCAAGCAGTAAGCATCTTTTAATTTCATGGCTGCAGTCACCACCTGCAGTGATTTTGGAGCCCAATAAAATAAAGACTGACACTGTTTCCACTGTTACCCCATCTATTTTCCATGAAGTGATGGGACCAGATGCCATGATCTTCGTTTTCTGAATGTTGAGCTTTAAGCCAACTTTTTCACTCTCCTCTTTCACTTTCATCAAGAGGCTTTTTAGCTCCTCTTCACTTTCTGCCATAAGGGTGGTGTCATCTGCATATCTGAGGTTATTGATATTTCTCCCGGCAATCTTGATTCCAGCTTGTGCTTCTTCCAGTCCAGCATTTCTCATGATGTACTCTGCATATAAGTTAAATAAGCAGGGTGACAATAGACAGCCTTGACATACTCCTCTTCCTATTTGGAACCAGCCTGTTGTTCCATGTCCAGTTCTAACTGTTGCTTCCTGAACTGCATACAGATTTCTCAAGAGGCAGGTCAGGTGGTCTGGTATTCCCATCTCTTGAAGAATTTTCCACAGTTTATTGTGATCCACACAGTCAAAGGCTTTGGCATAGTCAATAAAACAAAAATAGATGTTTTTCTGGAACTCTCTTGCTTTTTTGATGATCCAGTGGATGTTGGCAATTTGATCTCTGGTTTCTCTGCCTTTTCTAAAACCAGCTTGAACATCTGGAAGTTCACGGTTCACACATTGCTGAAGCCTGCTTTGGAGAATTTTGAGCTTTACTTTACTAGAGTGTGAGATGAGTGCAATTATGCGATAGTTTGAGCATTCTTTGTCATTGCCTTTCTTTGGGATTGGGATGAAAACTGCCCTTTTCCAGTCCTGTGGCCACTGCTGAGTTTTCCAAATTTGCTGGCATATTGAGTGTAGCACTTTCACAGTATCAGCTTTCAGATTTGAAATAGCTCAACTGGAATTCTGTCACCTCCACTACCTTTGTTCGTAGTGATGCTTTCTAAGGCCTACTTGACTTCACATTCCAGAAGTCTGGCTCTAGGTGAGTGATCACACCATCGTGATTATCTGGGTCATGAAGATCTTTTTGTACAGTTCTTCTGTGTATTCTTGCCACCTCTTCTTAATATCTTTTGCTTCTATTAGGTCCATATAATTTATGTCCTTTATCGAGCCCATCTTTGCATGAAATGTTCCCTTTGTATCTCTAATTTTCTTGAAGAGATCTCTAGTCTTTCCCATTCTGTTCTTTTCCTCTATTTCTTTGCATTGATTGCTGAGGAAGGGTTTCTTATCTCTTCTTGCTGTTCTTTGGAATTCTGCATTCAGATGCCTATATCTTTTCTTTTCTCCTTTGCTTTTCACTTTCTTCTTTACACAGCTATTTGTAATGCCTCCTCAGATAGCCATTTGACTTTTTTGCATTTCTTTTCCATGGGGATGCTCTTGATCCCTGTCTCTTGTACAAGGTCATGAACCTCCATCCATAGTTCATCAGGCACTCTTATCTATCAGATCTAGTCCCTTAAACCTATTTCTCACTTCCACTGTATAATCATAAGGATTTGATTTAGGTCATACCTGAATGGTCTAGTGGCTTTCCCTACTTTCTTCAATTTAAGTCTGAATTTGGCAATAAGGAGTTCATGATCTGAGCAACAGTCAGCTCCTGGTCTTGTTTTTTTTTAATTGTATAGAGCTTCTCCATCCTTGGCTGCAAAGAATATAATCAATCTGATTTCGGTGTTGACCATCTGGTGATGTCCATGTGTAGAGTCTTCTCTTGTGTTGTTGGAGGAGGGTGTTTGCTAGGACCAGTGCATTTTCTTCGCAGAACTCTATTAGTCTTTGCCCTGCTTCATTCCGTTTTCCAAGGCCAAATTTGTCTGTTACTCCAGGTGTTTCTTGACTTCCTACTTTTGCATTCCAGTCCCCTATAATGAAAAGGACATCTTTTTTGGGTGTTAGTTCTAAAAGGTCTTGTAGGTCTTCATAGAACAGTTCAACTTCAGCTTTTTCAGCATTACTGGTTGGGGCATAGACTTGGATTACAGTGATATTGAATGGTTTGCCTTGGAAACCGACAGAGATCATTCTGTCATTTTGAGATTACATCCAAGTACTGCATTTTGGACTCTTTTGTTGACCATGATGGCTACTCCATTTCTTCTGAGGGATTCCTGCCTGCAGTAGTAGATATAATGGTCATCTGAGTTAAATTCACCCATTCCAGTCCATTTTAGTTTGCTGATTCCTAGAATGTTGATGTTCACTCTTGCCATCTCCTGTTTGACCACTTCTAATTTGCCTTGATTCATGGACCTGACGTTCCAGGTTCCTATGCAATATTGCTCTTTACAGCATTGGACCTTGCTTCTATCACCAGTCACATCCACAACTGGTTATTGTTTTTGCTTTGGCTCCATCCCTTCATTCTTTCTGGAGTTATTTCTCCACTGATCTCCAGTAGCATATGGGGCACCTACTGAACTGAGGAGTTCCTCTTTCAGTATCCTATCATTTTGCCTTTTCATACTGTTCATGTGGTTCTCAAGGCAAGAATACTGAAGTGGTTTGCCATTCCCTTCTCCAGTAGACCACATTCTGTCAGACCTCTCCACCAAGACCTGCCTGTCCTGGGTGGCCCCACGGGCATGGGTTAGTTTCATTGAGTTAGACAAGGCTGTGGTCCTAGTGTGATTAGACTGACTAGTTTTCTGTGAGTATGGTTTCAGTGTGTCTGCCCTCTGATGCTCTCTTGCAATACCTACCATCTTACTTGGGTTTCTCTTACCTTGGACATGGGGTATCACTTCACGGCTGCACCAGCAAAGTGCAGCCGCTGTTCCTTACCTTGGATTAGGGGTATCTCCTCACTGCTGCCCCTCCTGACCTTGAACGTGGAATAGCTCCATACATGACTACTGGAACAACCATAGCTTTGACTAGACAGACCTTTGTTAGCAAAGTTACATTACACTGGATATAAACTACAGTCTATGGGGAACTCTCTAGAGAAGCAATATTGCAAATAAGACCTGAATAATGAAAAGCCATCAGTCATGTGACATTCTAAGTGGTAGGGAAGGGAGAGAAAGTATTACTGAACAAATTATAGCCCTTCTCAATTCACAGGACAAACCCCTACCCCTCAGTGTGACTAAATTTGGAGACAGACTTTAAAGATTACAGAGTTTAAATGAGATCATAAGGGCATGGTGTCCTTATGAAAGAGAAGAGACACTAATAGTGTACATGTACAGAGGATGAGCCATCTGAGGACACAACAAGAATGTGGCCATCTGCAAGCCAGAAAATGTGTTCTCATGAGAAACCAACACTGCTGGCACCTTGATTTTGGACTTACAGCCTCAAGAACTGTGAGAAAATAATTTCTTATGGTTTAATTCACGAAGTATATCCTATTTTGTTATGACAACCTTAGCAGAATCATACATAAAGGGAGGTATTTATGTCAGTAAACAACTAATGCAAAGGTCCTATAGAAGGAAGATATTTATAGAGCTCTAAAAACTTAGGGATATAAGTAGGAATGCAGTCACATGAAGTTCTATAATGTAGGTGATAAAGTTGTAGAGACAGCAAGAGCTAGACCAAGAGGGAATTGGGGTGGTGGTGGTTACTGGGCCATGATTATGAACTGGGATTTTTATTTTAAAGCTAACATGAAACCAATGGAAGATAAAAACAAGACCAATCATTCCCAGAAGAATGGACTGCTGGAGATTAAACATGTCTATTTCAGTCTAGATTTGAACTATGAAATTAATAGTGATAAAGAGGAAGGAACAGATTTGGGTTGAATTTTGAAGCCTGGCCTATAGAATTTACTTATGAATTATGAGAAAACAGTGTCAGTTATGTAGCTATGCCCACTCTGGCTGCAAGCCTCTTTATTCTAATAGATAGAAAGGAATCACAAGATTAGAAATCTAGGCTGAAGGTTTTCTTTTTTTAAACATAAAATTTATGATTCATTAAAATGCAGTAAAAGCTTTGTCGCTTTGTTGACACATTTAAGCACAGACTTGAAAGGAGTTTATTCAAATTACATAAATAAAACTGAAAAAAAAAAAACCCAAACCCTAAAAGTAGATTTTAATACTTTCATCAGATCCCATTTTGCAGGTAACTTCTTAACTACATGCCTAGATGTTATGGTATTGGACCAGTGTTAAACTCTTCTTGTAAAACCTCTTCAGTGTACTGCTCAGAGCATTTACTCCATGAACCTATACTACAGAATATGCATTTCTTACTCTTTTCTTTAAAGGCTTTTCTGACGTGGACCATTTTTAAAGTCTTTACTGAATTTGTTATGATATTACTTCTATTTTATGTTTTAGTTGTTTGGCTACAAGCATGTGGGCTTCCTGACCAAGGACTGAATCCATACCCACTGCATTGGAAGGCAAAGTCTTAAACTCTGACTCAGCAGGGAAGTCCCTGCATTTCATAATGACACCTATAAGAGGATCATAATAATAGAATCCCTAGCTCTCTGTTCTTGTTGGTACTAACGGTTATAGCTTGGTCTCTCCATGCCACATATTCTTGACCCATCATCTATGGACTTAGGTATTGTCCATTTTAGTTTTTTATAAACTGAACTTACCTAGAAAAAATATATTTTTATAGCTTAGCCAGGGTTACAGGATGTGTCATCTTTTCATTTTGAGATAAAGACCAGGTTTATTAACTTTTTGTATGCATTATTTTGTTATTCTAAGTGGGTTCAGCTCTGCCTATATTTTTAATCTCCTGGTATTTATTCTGGTAACCCATGGACAGAGGAGCCTGACAGCCTAGAGCCCACGTGGTCGCAAAGGTTGGGACATGACTTAGCGACTAAACAACCACAACAAAATTTACTCTGGGAGTTTACCGAGGTCACCTGACCTAGAATAGATCTGGCTGGGCAACTCTGCTTCAGTTTATAGGTCTGGTTGGACTCAGTTCTTCATTACAGTCTGGGCTCAGTCTTCTCCATTGAATAATAATAAAGCTCTTCCCATCATGCTGGCAGAGATACAACAGAATAAACAAAAACAAAGCTAGGTCTCTTGAGAGGTAGGATCCAAATTTGCATTTAACTTAGGCTTTTATCCTACTGCCCAAATTAAGTCATAAAGTTGAGGCCAAAATTAGCAAGTCAGGAAAAACACTTGCCATTTACTGAAAAGAACTGAAAAGCTACAAGGGAAAGAGAATGAATACAAAAAGTGAAGAACTAGGGCAAATAATTCAATTTGCCAAACCTATATTCAAATGCCAAATCTATACTCACTCTTCTATAGTTATGCAGATTAAAACAAGTGTATAACTAATTATGATAGACATACACTTATTAGGAAAAATAAAAATAATAATAAGTAATAAGTGTGTGGGCTTCCCTGGTGGCTCAAGTGGTAAAAAATCTGCCTGCATTTCAGGAGACATAGGTTTGATCCCTGGGTTGGGAAGATTCCTTGGAGAAGTAAATGGCAACCTGCTCTGGTATTCTTGCCTGGAGATTCCATGCATAGAGGAGCCTGGTGGGCAACAGTCCTTGGGGTTGTACAGAGTCAGACACAACTGAGCATGCATGCCTGTAATAAGTATGTAATGTTTATGTATAATGTAATATACATATACACACATTTTACTGAGGAGGAGACTGAATAAAAAACTAGGATATTCTGAGATCTGTAACAGGCTGAGTACTTAGTTGAGTGACGATCAGCACATACGTGTTAGGGAAAGTCAGTGTCCAGGCAAAAATGACTTTACTAATGAATTCTATCAAACACAAAAAATAAATAACACCAATCCTGAACAAAAATTTTCAAAATATTGAAAAGTAGGAATTACTACTTATGAGGTCAGGATCACTTTGATACTGAAACCAGAAAGAAATACTAAAAGTAAATAAAATTGCAGGTCAACAGCTCTCACGTACAAAATGGGAAAACTATATTAAATTCTTCAGATTTATGAAACACAATCATATTAATAAAGAACACTGAGTCATTAAAAATGGATGGTTTATCCCAGGAATGTAACTAGCTTCATATTTAATGGTGAAAATTTGATTGCTATCATTTCAATATCAGGAACAAGGCAAAATGTTTGTTCTCATCATTTCTATTCACCATTATACTGGAGGATATATACAGTGAAACAAGGAAATAAAAAATCTAGTTTGGAAAGGAAGAAAACTTTCTTCATTGATAGATGAAATGAAAATATGAACTAAAAATGTTTATGGAATATATGAAAACATTCTAGAATGAGGATTGAATTTAGGAAGGCTACAAGATACAAGATCAATATACAGATATTATTTGTAATTCTACAACAAACAATTGGAAATCAAAATTAAAAGACAATATTTAAAATGGTACAAAAATATGAAGTACTTAGGGATAATAACAGGAAAAAGTCAAAATGCCCATCAATAAATGAATGGATAAACAACTTATATCTAAATAAAATTCTAGTACTTGACCAAAAAAGTAATAAAATATTGATACATGCAAGTGCATGAATGAATGTCAAAATAATTATGCTGCAATTAAAGAGGTCAGGTAGAAAAATATATAGTATATATTCCCTGAGATATAAAATTCTAAGTATATGAACTAAAACATAGAGACAAATGCGAAGAGCATTAGTGGTTGGTCACAGGAAGAACAAAATGAAAGAAATGATAAAGGTACATGAGGAAATATTGGGGGATGATGGATAGGCTCATTATCTTGATTATGATGATGGTTTCAAAGCCACATATATATCAATATTTAACAAACTGTACACTCTAAAGTACAACTTTTGTATGTTATTATACTTTATACTTCCCTGGTGGCTCAGAGGTTAAAGCGTCTGCCTCCAATGCGGGAGACCCAGGTTCGATCCCTGGGTCGGGAAGATCCCCTGGAGAATGAAATGGTAACCCACTCCAGTATTCTTGCCTGGAGAATCCCATGGACAGAGAAGCCTGGTAGGCTATAGTCCATGGGGTCACAAAGAGTCGGACACGACTGAGTGACTTCACTCACTCACTTATATTTTATAAAGTTGTAATATTTTATATTTGTCTCCTTATTTTTAACTAAATTTTATACATTTTATTCTAAAACAAACAAATATTTTTAAAATATAACTTTTCTGTTAGAACTTTTTCCTTTTCTGAAATGAGAATATTTACATTAGCTATAGGAGATAATATCTATAAAACAAAGTGTTTATCTCTGAAAACTCAGGTCATTCTTGATGGCAATACATTTTTAATGCATAAAAAAAAAAAAAATGGGAAGCCCAAAAAAGAGAAAAAAACCACTTCAAATGATCAAAACAAGAGACCTGAAGGGGAAGGCAATTTAAAAAATAGGTTCCTTTCAAAAACATTGATATTCAGAGAGATGGCTTTGCATAAAAATTGCTGGGTTTGGTTCCTGTTTGGAGAGAGCTGGAAAAAATAATTTTACATTTCTACCTTTGCACTAATATTTCCAGTTTAACATACTTTGTTTTTTTTCCCCCTTTTTTGCAATGTATATTTGTTCAACTAATAATCCTGTCTTTTACATCACATCTGATGTATAATGTTACTTTATTTTTAACTCCTAAACTTAACTCATAATTTTTTATGAAAAGGAGTGAAAATGTTTACCAACAGAAGTCAATGATTTATTACTTTTTCCATCAATAATAAAACTCATATCAATAATCTTCAGTTTAATTTACTTATCCTTGGAGGTTTCATTAGACCTACTAATAAACTGGGCATCATTTTAATTAGAATTAACACTTTCATCCTTCTCATGAATATATATATGAAGAACTTTGAAATGCTGGCCATCTGGGAAAAGTCAAGCTGTCACAGCAAAATTAAGACATTTCTCATGAAACAGTACTATTTTATGGCCACAAGACAGTAAATGAATAGACATTTATTGTTACTGCATCCAGGGAAATTCTCTCAAAAAAACATTGCTATCTCCTCTAGGAATTCTTAGATACTTTGATCGTCCCTTTGAAATAACATTTATTTAAAGACATTTCACATGCAATGCTAGACCCTCTCCAATGTTTCATTAGTAGGCATACGAGTTATATGATTTTTTTTTCCATTTAGCAGGCAGACCATTAAGTTGTGTAAGCAACACTACCATCTATGCTTCAAAGATCATAGCCTCTTCTTAAGGATACCTGGTATATACAAAAAAAGATTCTTTGTGAAAGTTTTCTTTTATATTGTATCATAGCTGATTGGCTCAGCAGTAACAAATCCACCTGCCAATGCAGGAGATGTGGGGTCAAACTCTGGGTCAGGAAGATCCCCTGGAGAAAGAAATGGCAATGTATTCCACTATTCTTGCCTGGGAAATCCCATGGACAGAGGAATCTGGCAGGCTACAGTCCATGGGCTCACAGAGTCAGACACAGCCCAGGGACTAAGCACACACACACAAAGTTAAGACTTGTGACTAAACAACAATAGTTGATTTACAACATTCTGTTAGTTTCAGGTATACAGCAAAGTGATTCAGTATAGATATAATGCATTATTCTTTTTCAAATTCTAAAAGAATATTAAAACAGAGGGAGGGAAGTAAGAAAGAAAGGTTGGAGGGAGAAAGGGAGGAAGGAAGGGAATGGGAGAACTCTTCTATTTAAAGAGCAAGATTATTTAAACAGTGACTACCATGAGCTAGACACTCTCCTTAGGAAGGAGATGATAATGCTCACATAAAATGCAGAAAATATATTTTAAATTAAATATCAAATGATTTTTTCTGAAGTGCTTCCCAGGGGGCACTAGTGTTAAAGAACCCATTCTTTCTTAGTTGTGATTAAGTGTAATGGCATCACTGACTATGGACATGAGTTTGAGCAAGTTCTGGGGGTTGGTGATGGAAAGGGAAGCCTGGCATGCTGCAGTCTATGAGGTCACAAAGAGTTGGGCATGACTGAGTGTCTGAATTGACTGAACTAAAGTGTAATGAATGACTTAAATATCTAGATGCATGAAAAGGCAATAATAAAAATGGCATCATATAATCACAATTCTATAGGAAAGTTTGATCAGTTAGTAAACAGTCTGCTGCTGCTGCTGCTAAGTCGCTTCAGTCCTGTCCGACTCTGTGTGACCCCATAGACAGCAGCCCACAAGACTCCCCGCCGTCCCTGGGATTCTCCAGGCAAGAACACAGGAGTGGGTTGCCATTTCCTTCTTCAGTGCATGAAGGTGAAAAGTGAAAGTGAAGTCACTCAGTCATGTTCAACTCTTAGTGATCGCATGGACCGCAGCCTACCAGGCTCTTCTGTCCAAGGGATTTTCCAGGCAAGAGTACTGGAGTGGGTTGCCATTGCCTTCTCCAAGTAAACAATCTAAGATACCTCAAATATAGATGAAAATAATAGGGGCTGGTGCACTGGGATGACCCAGAGGGATGGTACGGGGAGGGAGTTGAGAGGGGGGTTCAGGATGGGGAACACATGTACACCCGTGGAGGATTCAGGTTGAGGTATGGAAAAACCAATACGACAAAAGAAAAACATCCATACAGTATACTAACACATATATATGGAATTTAGAGAGATGGTAACGATAACCCTGTATGCGAGACAGCAAAAGAGACACAGATGTATAGAACAGTCTTTTGGACTCTGTGGGAGAGGGAGAGGGTGGGATGATTTGGGAGAATGGCATTGAAACATGTCTAATATCATATAAGAAACGAATTGCCAGTTTAGGTTGGATGCAGGATAAAGGATGCTTGGGGCTGGTGCACTGGGATGACCCAGAGGGATGGTATGGGGAGGGAGGTGGGACGGGGGTTCAGGATGGGGAACACATGTACACCCGTGGTGGATTCATGTTGATGTATGGCAAAACCAATACAATATTGTAAAGTAAAAAATTTAAAAATAAAATAAAATAAAACTACAATGTGATACCAAAAAAATGTAATTAGCCTCCAATTAAATAAATAAATTTAAATTAAAAAAAAAGATAAAATATTCACCATGCAGGTTAAGTTGATTTTTTTCAAAGGGTATAAAGAATAGAGATGGTAGAGGGAGCAACAAGAAAAAGAAATAGAAAAATAAATGAACAACAAATACAGCAATAATAAATTTGAAAGGGGGCTGTGAGACATAAAATACCTCCCCAAACTCCTATGCATGTATAGATCATTACACAATATATCTTCTATAATATGAAACCATTATTTTAACTGAAAATAAAGGTTTTTCAGTTCAGTTCAGTTCAGTCTCTCAGTCGTGTCTGACTATTTTCGACCCCATGAATCGCAGCACACGGGCCTCCCTGTCCATCACCAACTCCCGGAGTTCACTCAAACTCATGTCCATCGAGTTGGTGATGCAATCCAGCCATCTCATTCTCTGTCGTTCCCTTCTCCTCCTGCCCCCAATCCCTCCCAACATCAAGGTCTTTTCCAATGAGTCAACTCTTCACATGAGGTGGCCAAAGTACTGGAGTTTCAGCTTTAGCATCAGTCCTTCCAAGGAAATCCCAGGGTTGATCTCCTTCAGAATGGACTGGTTGGATCTCCTTGCAGTCCAAGGGACCCTCAAGAGTTTTCTCCAACACCACAGTTCAAAAGCATCAATTCTTCAGTGCTCAGCTTTCTTCACAGTCCAACTCTCACATCCATACATGACCACTGGAAAAACCATAGCCTTGACTAGACAGACCTTTGTTGGCAAAGTAATGTCTCTGCTTTTCAATATGCTATCTAGGTTGGTCATAACTTTTCTTCCAAGGAGTAAGCGTCTTTTAATTTCATGGCTGCAATCACCATCTGCAGTGATTTTGGAGCCCCCAAAAATAAAGTCTGACACTGTTTCCACTGTTTCCCCATCTATTTCCCATGAAGTGATGGGACCAGATACCGTGATCTTCATTTTCTGAATCTTGAGCTTTAAGCCAATTTTCACTCTGCTCTTTCACTTTAATCAAGAGGCTTTTTAGTTCCTCTTCACTTTCTGCCATAAGGGTGGTATCATCTGCATATCTGAGGTTATTGATATTTCTCTCAGCAATCTTGATTCCAGCTTGTGCTTCCTCCAGCCCAGCATTTCTCATGATGTACTCTGCATATAAGTTACATAAGCAAGGTGATAATATACAGCCTTGACGTACTCCATTTCCTATTTGGAACCAGTCTGTTTTTCCATGTCCAATTCTAAAATTTTTATTTATACCTTAAAAAGGTATAAAATAAGACAGTATAATATATGTCTTTTTTCGAAATACCTTTGTAAAAAGATTTTTGTCAAGATTATCAACAACTTGGAGAATCTTTTCAAAATGCCCATTCTAAGTATGCTTTATAACATACTGATTAAATTATATAAAAATTTAGGCTCTATGTGAATGTACATCCCTTCATAAAATCAAGAGCACAATTACTTAAATAATATTGTGTGGTAAGTCTTGTGTGTATTGCGTAGCAGGGGCCATGGTTGTTCATAGCAATTCAGCTATAGTTCCAGATTCAATAGGTATGCAATAAAATGTTTGTTAAGCCTATGACACACATTAATAAAAGCATATCTCACATTGCTGAAAGCGCAATATAACCTGAAAGTGGGCAGGGGAAAACATTGGGACCTATTGGAAACTGAGTATTTTGGTTCACATAAATATCTGTTTCCTTGTAATGTCTAAGTGACAATCTGAATTTTACTTATCATTTGCTCCTATATACAGCTTTCTACAAAGCCTATAAAGTATTAACTCAACAATTTTTAACAAATACATTTTCAGTGTCCAGCATGGCAACTAGTCAAGATGCTTCACAGTGAGAGAGTTAATAAAGACTATCCTTGAAAAGGCCTCATCAGCAAACAGCTAACACTTAAAAAAATTGCTCTAATAAAATACACACAAACACCCTACATTTATTACTAATGTTTGTTTCTCTCACATATTTTTATATTTGAATAAAAATAATTTCTTCCCAAAACAGATCAATATGAAATCCTCTATTGAACATTTCTGAAATCATATTTCTTAGCACAGATGCTTTAATAAATGAATTTAAAAAATAGGTAACTTGGGAGGAAAACAGCCACACTAGAATTTTTGTTCTGTTTCATTGTAGAAATGTTACACACTAATAACAGGCTTAAAATAACAAGCCTGATGATTTTATTTCTACTTTCCAGGTATATAGATACATTAATTTGCCTATAGGGAAGAAGTCTACCAAGAACATTATACCATACATAAAGGACTAGACAGTAAATATTGTACGTTTATGGGCCATAGAGTTTCTGAAGCAACTACTCAACTTTGCAACTGCACCTTGAAAGCAGTGATAGCCAGTACTTAAATGAATGGATTTTGCTGTGCTCTAAAAGATTTTATATATAAAAAGGGGCTAGAATGGCAACCAGGTTGTAGAATACCGATTCCAGGTACAGAGTGTTACACGATACTGACAAAAGTTCTCTCCTTGACCAAACTTTTAGTCAGGCTCTTCAGAACCCTCTGTTCAATCAGGCCTGACCTTGAACTCTTATCTCTGTTCCTGCAGCGTCCAGTTTTAGCAAGCTGCTGCTGCTGCTAAGTCACTTCAGTCGTGTCCAACTCTGTGCAACCCCATAGACGGAAGCCCACCAGGTTCCCCCATCCCTGGGATTCTCCAGGCAAGAACACTGGAGTGGGTTGCCATTTCCTTCTCCAATGCATAAAGTGAAAAGTGAAAGTGAAGTCGCCCAGTCATGTCCAACTCTTCGAGACCCCGTGGACTGCAGCCTTCCAGGCTCCTCCATCCATGGGATTTTCCAGGCAAGCGTACTGGAGTGGGGTGCCATTGCCTTCTCTGGTTTTAGCAAGAATCTTGCTCAATTAGAGAGAATCTGCCACACTGAATATCTGATCAATCTCTCATCTCCCGTCATGTGCCAGGTAGTATCTGGTCATCCTGGTCCGTCATTAAAAATAATCCTGTCAGGTTGGTTTAGCCAGAACCCCACCTTGTACAGCTGATGTTCTGACGTTCTACTCTTAGTAATTTTCCATCCATTGACCCACCCCATGTTCCATGGCTGCAAATCCCCAGGTTTAATAGCTAGCTGTATTCAAAATTAAGCTCAATTTCTCTCTGCTATTGTGAAATTCCATTGCAGTAGTACCTCTGAATAAAGTCTGCCTTAGATGAACAGACTAATTGTCTGCAACAGGAAGTGAAAGAGGAGAAAATAACCACAGCTCCTAGGGTGACTCCACAGACTCAGCTGCCCTCAAACAACTCAGTTCTTTAACAAGTTATCACAAGGATTTTTTTCTTTAATAATGTAAAAAATAACCTAGGATTTTCCTTTGATTTATCAAAATACATATTTAATACCTAAATGACACCTTATGTTCATCTTTCTCTTTTACTTTTCCTCTTTCAAAAATTATTGTTTCATCACATTTGTAACTTTTCATGAAAATCCTAATTTGCATTCTGCAAAACATTTTTTGTGTTAAAAGTTTGCCTTAGGCTTCATTTTCTGCAACAAAAAATTCTATGGGACTTTGGCCCCAAAATAGATCTCGAAAGTGAAGGTGAAACTAAGGTACAATTAGAGGCTAAATGCTCACATTCTAAAGAAAGATGGCCTCAGTGGTGAAGGTAACTCCTCTGGGACTTCTAAAATTATTGCTGCTCTCCCTCCCCAATCTTAATCCCTATAAAGCAAACACCATTGCATTAAATAATCCATTTATTCTTCCTATTAACAAGTGATCTCCACTTTACCATAGACTAAACTGTTTCATGTAATGTAGTCTTTATTTTCCCCTGTGTACTCGGTGCCCTTGATAAATATTTCTCTTTGGGAATTACTACACATTTTTAATATCTTTTCCTGAATATATTTTAATGCCTGCCAGGGCTCTTCCTCTCCTTTATTATCCTTTTTAAATAATCTCTATACAATTCCACTTACTGTTTTGAAACAGGAAACTGAGTGCTGTTCGTGGAGCTGAAGAATAAACTTTGCAAACAAGCAAACATTCACACGGGCAGAGTTTATTTTAATGGTGAAAGATAAAAAGCTCCCACCGTAGACACTCAGAGAGGGTCAAGTGACCCCAAAAGGCAGGGATTACATAGTTTTATATCTTTACTAGTATTTATCTGTATAGTCTTGGTTGGCTTGTAACTTTAATATATGTCATTTTTGATCAATCAATTTGAAGATTACACTACCTAATTTGACATTTTAATGGTTTTTATCCCCAGTTTCTAAGCTTTTTTAGACCTTGAGTCATCAGCCCATGATCCTTTTCCCTGAACCCAAGCAACTGTTTAAGGACCAGATGAATGTTTAAGAGTTAATGGTCCCTCTGGCATACTTGATAAGCTGGACAGCAGTTAATGCTTATCCCTTCTGGGTCTGAATGTTTTATGACTTACCAGACCAAGGAGGTATTCCTCTGAATGCCTGGAAATTGTAGCAAAGAGTTTAGCTTTAGGTTAAAGAAGTGAGATGCTTACCTGAGAAGAAAAAAATTGAAATTAAAAAAAGTAACTGAGGTCTCAGAGTCCTATACTGCCTAGAAATTTATGCCTCAATTTCATATAACATTTATAATCATTTTTGCTGAGTTCACAGTGGCAAAAGAATAAGAATTTTGAGAGTGACTTATTTATAATTCTAAATTAACATTTATATCTTACAAATATTTAAACATCTCAAGCAAGACTACAGTATATATATAGAATTATTCTACTCTTCCTTATATCACTCAAAACAAATTTGTAATTCACTGCATTACACAGAATATCCTCTTGTCAACTTTTAACAAATTAAAGTAAAAATACATAATTCAGTACTAGATAACTTTTTACTAGATAAGACCAGATAACTTTACTGAGTCAAAGATGGGTTATCTAAGGAAATACATTATCATAACATTTCACCTTTATCTATACAAAGAAATTTGGTGATCACCTCAATAGATGCCAGAGGACTTTTGAAAAAAAAAATAGTAATCATTGTGAATAAAAATACTTACCTAATTAATGCATTCCATTTATTGAATAGGATAATTTTTTAAATTACATAAGTATCATATTTTATATGCATGGAAAACTAATTCACATTTAGCAATCTATAACACACACATAGAATTAGTCTTTAAGTAGTATATGCTCTTAGTCATAATGCAATTTAGAAAAGCTCTCACATAAGCCATACTTATTGCCATTTCAAAATTTTACCAATTAAAGATTTTCTGGTTAATTTTATTTTTAATATCTAATTGATTACTATAGAGAAGAAGAATATAATTTTTCACCACGGTAGGCTGAAAAGTAAACCATCTTGAATAGTATTACTTAAGTTTAAAACAAGAATAGAAATAAGGATATAAGGCATTTTACGATAAAACAAAAACAAAAAAATATTGATACCATTTAAAGAATTCTATCCAAGTCAACAGTTGTTTATCTCTGTCCAAAAGAACAGGGCATGCATCTTTCAAGAGGTTTTCATGACTTTTTATAGCAGTCACTTTGATACTCTCAAATAATGGGAATAAATCATGCCTTTTCCTTGTCCACAGCTGAAGATAAAGCAGAGCTTGTTTTTATGCTCCCAAAGTTCCCATCAATTTTGGTACTGCATTCTACTTTATATGTTGATGGTCCTTGTATAGAGCAACTGGCAGCTGGAAAACTATCCCTTTAAATTTATCACCATTCTATAGTTCCCTGCAAAACAGAGACTACCATCTTCAGTAATAACTATATGCTTTCTTATTATAACTTATTATAAAAACAAATAGTTTAGCCTAAGCTCAGAATGAAAATATTAGTAACTAGTTATACAGAAAAATGATGGAGAAATAATTGTGCATTAAAATTTTTCATTGTACAATATTATATGCCAAAAGGGAAAAATTCAAGTACAAAAAGGAGAACTATTTACTTAAAAGGCCACATGCATGATCGAGGACCCCAGTAATTTATTTAATTCTCATTATAGGTTTTATTATGTCTCAGTCTCTGTGGGGTCTATCTCAGTGTCTGTTGGGGTCTCTGTGTCCTGGTGCACACACGGTTTCTCTGAGCCCTCTGAGCATTTCTGGCAGGTATGGGGTTTGATTTTAAATGTACCAAGGGAACATTTCATGCAAAAATGGGCACAATAAAGGACAGAAATGGTATGAACCTAACAGAAGCAGAAGATATTAAGAAGAGGTGACAAGAATATACAGAAGGACTATACAAAAATATCTTCATGACCCAGGTGATCACGATGGTGTGATCACTCACCTAGAGTCAGATCCTGGACTATGTAGTCAACTGGGCCTTAGGAAGCACCACTAAGAACAAAGCTAGTGGACGTGATAGAATTCTAGTTGAGCTATTTCAAATCCTAAAAGATGATGCTGTGAAAGTGCTGCACTTAATGTGCCAGCATATTTGGAAAACTCAGTAGTGGCCACAGGACTGGAAAATGTCAGTTTTCATTCCAATCCCAAAGAAAGACGATGCCAAACTACTGCAAAGAATGCTCAAACTACTGCACAATTGCACTCATCTCACATGCTAGTAAAGTAATGCTCAAAATTCTCCCAGCCAGGCTTCAAAAGTATGTGAACCAAGAACTTCCAGATGTTCAAGCTGGATTTAGAAAAGGCAGAGGAACCAGAGATCAAATTGCCAACATCCGTTGGATGACCAAAAAAGCAAGAGATTTTCAGAAAAACATCTACTTCTGCTTTATTGAATATGCCAAAGTCTTTGACTGTGTGGATCACAACAAACTCTGGAAAATTCTGTAAGAGATGAGATGGAAATACCAGACCACCTGACCTTCCCCCTGAGAAATCTGTTTGCAGATCAAGAATGAACACTATAACTGGACATGGAACAACAGACTGGTCCCAAATCAGGAAGGGAGTACATCAAGGCTATATATTATCACCCTATTTATTTAATTTATATGCAGAGTACATCACGCAAAATGCTGGGCTGGCTGAAGCACAAGCTGGAATCAAGACTGCTGGGAGAAATATCAATAACCTAAATATGCAGAGGATACTGCCCTTATAGCAGAAAGTGAAGAAGAACTAAAGAGCTTCTTGAAAGTGAAAGAGGAGAGTGAAAAAGCTGGCATAAAACTCAACATTCAAAAAAACTAAGATCATGGCATCCAATCCCATCATTTCATGGCAAATAGATGGGGAAACACTGGAAACAGTGGCAGACTTTATTTTTTGGAGTTCCAAAATCAATGCAGATGGTGACTGCAGCCGGTGACTGCAGCCATGAAATGAAAAGACACTTGTTCCTTGGAAGAAAAGCTATGACCAACCTAGACAGCATATTAAAAATCAGAGATATTACTTTGCCAACAAAGGTCCGTCTAGTCAAAGTTATGGATTTTCCAGTAATCATGTATGGATGTGAGAGCTGGTGTATAAAGAAAACAAAGCACCAAGAATTGATGGTTTTGAACTGTGCTGTTGGAGAAGACTCTTAAGAGCTCCCAGGACTGCAAGTAGATCCAACCAGGCAATTTTAAAGAAAATCAGTCCCGATATTCATTGGAAAGACTGATGCTGAAGCTGAAACTCCAATACTTTGGCCACCTGATGCAAAGAACTGTCTCACTGGAAAAGACCCTGATGCTGGCAAAGATTGAAGGCAGGAGGAGAAGGGGACAACAGAGGATGATTGGTTGCATGGCATCATAGACCTTATGGATATGAGTTTGAGTAAGCTCCAGGAGTTGGTGATGGATAAGGAAGCCTGGCATGCTGCAGTCCATGGAGTTGCAAAAATGGGACATGACTGACCAACTGAACTGATTGATAGGTCTTATTTCAAAGGACTCAAAAATATTAAGAATGACCCCCATAATAACATAATGCTTATCTGAGTTTATTACTTTCTAGGTAATTATAATAAGTGTTACTATAAGTAAAATTAAAAAATGTTTTTCTCACAAAAGATAAAACTCTATTTCAAACCAAATAAGCATTTTAGTATACTTATATCAGAGACACTATTCTTCAAACCTCTCATCCACTCCTTTTTTCTGTGTGAAGTTTTTCCTTTGATGCTTATTTTCCTTAGAACTATGTGGTCCTTTGAAATACACTTCCCTAGAGCTTAGATATGTAAATAATCTAAAAACACAAATTAGTACATTTTTGTTCATGTGGAGTATACAGTCAACTGTACCTTGTAGATTCAATGCTAGTTCTGAATATATAATGAAAAGAGTGTATAACATAAAATTATCCTCAGATTTTAATATGCATGATATAATTTACTATTTATAGCTGTTATGATACTTAGAATATGATCTAATCTGTATTCTATACAGATGTATTACAGTATTTTATTATTATGTTCTATTTATATAATGAAAAGTGTGAAATTTTTCTTCTCTAGTAAAATTCTGCCATTATACCTTCAATGTACTACATAATATCCCATTGGAAAGTTTATTCTGAAAGTCCCCTGTTGCTATTATGGTTACTTCATGGAAATGATCACCCCTTTCTCAAACAGTTTAATTCTATCTATTTCTGTGGAGAGAAAAAGAGGCCTAAATTTATAGAAATAACTTTTCTTATAATGTTTCATTTAGAATAGTTAGTTCAGTTAATATCTGGCTCGATGGAACATTAATACATAGCCTACTGCCTGTCTCTTGATCAAAAGAATCTTGATTATACTGGATTTAGCTTAATATTAAAGTTTACATAAAGAAGATTTTACTCTATTGATTATGTAATTTTTACAATTGGGCCACTTTGAGTAAAATGTATAAATCAGTTCTATGCCAAGGCTTTTAAGAAAACAATGTTCTAGAATTTGGAATTTTGTCTTCTCAACTTTTAAATACTACCCTAATTGAAGGGCATGTGTGTATGTGTATGTGTGTATGTGTACACAAAGAAAAAATGCCAGGTGTGGATTTTGTGTGTTGCTTCTGACACATAACAATTGACACACAGATTAAAAGGCGACTGTGACTTTTAGAGAATCCTACTGACAGCAAATCATGAGTCTGTTCTAAAGAAGCCTACAACTACGAAATAACTCTGGAGTACCCAACACAGATGATCATGAAACAGGTATGAAAGTCATTCAGCCACCCATAACTAATTCAAAATTGTAAGGATAAAAAGAAGTTCACAGGTTGTGTACTGAGGTCCATTGAAAGCATCTGTTCAACTACTGAGGTTCTTCACAATGCTGCCCATCACTGCTATGGAGCACTCACAGCTATCTTCTTCCCATTGTTCTCCTTTTTTAATGACAGTTTTATATTTATTTCAACCATTGTGTATCTTGTTATTTAATGTGTAGGTCACCAGCTGACAAGAGTTCATATTTGAACCTGATGGAAAAAACTTTGTATTGACAAATGTATTTGTATATATGAGGATGATTAAGTATACTCTGGGTGAAGTAGCAGACTACTGCAGAGATAAGAAAGTATCTACAAAAACTGCGCTTCTTCTTCTGTGATACAGAATTGTTGACAGAAAGTGACTACTGAGTGAGTTAGCATTAGAAAACATCCCATCCCTATTTGCAGCTAGGTCTGGCCACATAATTAGTTCCCACTGATAGTACACAAGAGTAATTAATGTGGTTCTTCAGATCTGAATAGATTTCCCTGGTGGCTGAGATGGTAAAGCGTCTGCCTACAACGCGGGAGACCTGGGTTCAATCCCTGGGTTGGGAAGAGCCTCTGGAGAAGGAAATGGCAACCCACTCCAGTACTCTTGCCTGGAAAATCCCATGGATGGAAGAGCCTGGTAGGCTACAGTCCGTGGGGTTGCAAAGAGTCAGACACGACTGAGTGACTTCACCTCACCTCAGATCTGAGTGGGTTAAGAAGCACATATACCTTCTCCAATCTCTTTTTACAACTTCTAAGCTGGACATGGATAACTATGAAGCTCCAGGAGATGGCTGGCCCACTAAATGCAAGAAGTCCTATATCCCTGAATCACTGCATGGAGTAGAATTTCTCTGAACCAGAATACTAACATGAAATCTAAGGTAAACTTTTTAGGGCTCTCAAATTTTTTAAGTCCTTTGGAAAGATTAGTGCAACTATAAACACTCTAAGTTAAAAAAAAAGACATAGAAAACAAGTTAGCATACAAGTTACAATTCAAAAGTACATGTTGACACTAATGCTTAGAAATAATATCTAGACCCAATTTCTTTCAAAATTTATTTGAATATAACTTTAAAATCTAAAAAGAAAAAAATAACATCCATAAAAATTATGAAACTAAACAGTCAAAAATAAAATAGTAATGAGTGAGAATGAAAATAAAAAACTAAATAGATGAAGTAATCTCTTAAGTAGATGTAGCCTAAGTGAAAATTCACAACCTGGGAATCAGCTAACAATGAAAAATTTTTAAAAAAGCATATCAGAGATAAATAAGATAATATTAAAAGTCTTCAACAAATATTTCACAGATATTCTAGAAATACAGAACAGAATAGAGTAACACACACATACCCGTGTTTTCATGTTAAAACAAAATGTGAAGTGAAGCAGGAAAAAAAAACAATTTATAACAATTATATAAATAATTGAGCTATTTCAAATCCTAAAAGATGATGTTGTGAAAGTGCTGCACGCAATATGCCAGCAAATTTAAAGAACTCAGCAGTGGCCACAGGACTGCAAAAGGTCAGTTTTCATTCCAATTCCAAAGAAAGGCAATGCCAAAGAATGCTCAAACTACCACACAATTGTCCTCATCTCACACAATAGTAAAGTAATGCTCAAAATTCTCCAAACCAGGCTTCTGCAATGTGTGAACTGTAAATTTTCAGATGTTCAAGCTGGTTTTAGAAAAAGCAGAGGAACCAGAGATTAAATTGCTAACATCTGCTGGATCATTGAAAAATCAAGAGAGTTCCAGAAACACATCTATTCCTGCTTTATTGACTATGCCAAAGCCTTTGACTGTGTGGATCACAATAAACTGTGGAAAATTCTTCAAGAGATGGGAATACCAGATCACCTGACCTGCCTCTTGAGAAACCTGTATACAGGTCAGGAAGCAATAGTTAGAACTGGACATGGAATAAAAGACTGGGGCCAAATAGGAAGAGGAGTACGTCAAGGCTGTATATTGTCAACATGCTAATTTAACTCATATGCAGAGTACATCATGAGAAATGCTGGGCTGGAGGAAGTAGAAGCCGGAATCAAGATTGGCGGGAGAAATATCAATAACCTCAGATATGCAGATGACACCACCCTAATGGCAGAAAGTGAAGAAGAACTAAAGACCCTCTTGATGAAAGTGAAATAGGAGACTGAAAAAGTTGGCTTAAAGCTCAACATTCAGAAAACTAACATCATGGCATCTGGTCCCATCACTTCATGGGAAATAGATGGGAAAACGTGGCTGACTTTATTTTTCTGGGCTCCAAAATCACTGCAGATGGTGACTGCAGCCATGAAATTAAAAGATGTTTACTCCTTGGAACGAAAGTTATGACCAACCTAGACAGCGCATTAAAAAGCAGAGACATTATTTTGCCAACAAAGGTCCGTCTAGTCAAGGTTATAGTTTTTCCAGAAGTCATGTATGGATGTGAGAGTTGGACTATAAAGAAAGCTGAGCACAGAAGAATTAGTGCTTTTGAACTGTGGTGTTGGGGAAGACTCTTGAGAGTCCCTTGGACTGCAAGGAGAGAGCCAACCAGTCCATCTTAAAGGAGATCAGTCCTGGGTGTTCATTGGAAGGACTGATGTTGAAGCTGAAACTCCAATAGTTTGGCCACCTGATGCGGAGAGCTGACTCATTTGAAAAGACCCTGATGCTGGGAAAGATTGAGGGCAGGAGGAGAAGGGGACGACAGAGGGTGAGATGGTTGGATGTCATCACTGACTCAATGGACATGGGTTTGGATGTACTCTGGGAGTTGGTGATGGACAGGGAGGCCTGGTGTGCTGCAGTTCATGGGGTTGCAGAGTCAGACAAGACTGAGCGACTGAACTGAACTGGGCTGAACATATATAATGTAGCTGAAGACCAAAAATATGGAAACTATAGATAACCTCCCAAAGAATGATGGTTAAGATTGTCAGAAGTTCACTGGCAACAATAGATTATTATGAATAAGGAAATAATACTCTGAGTATTGAGGTAAAGTAATAATGTGAAGTTGCTCAGTTGTGTCTGACTCTTTGCAACCCTATGGACTGCAGCCTACCAGGCTCCTCTGTTCATGGGATTTTTCAGGCAAGAATACTGGAGTGGGTTGCCATTTCCTTCTCCAGGGGATCTTCCTGACCCAGGGATTGAACCCAGGTCTCCCACATTGTAGGCAGACACTTTACTGTCTGATCCACAAGGGAAGTCCCAAAGGAAAGTAATAGTCACTTACTATTCTATACCTAAATAAACAAACAATGAAAGGGGAGGACAAAACAGATATCCATTAAATAAAGAGCTTCATATTATAGAACCTTGCCAAAAGATCTACGAAAGGATATACTTCACTAATAAAATAATGAACCCAGAAGAAAGGAGATGATAAATGAAAAAAATGAAAAAAAAATCTGTTAATATAGCTTGGTATATTTAAGTACTGACTTTATGAATCTATACATTTTGCTTCTTTAAAAGGCAAAACTGAACTCTAGACAATGTCCACAAGAAAGGTAGTAATTTCAGAGGGTGACATGAGTGTCATGTTTGGAAAGAAAACAGGGATATTGAATAATTTTATCACATCTTAAAGATATATGTGTTCAGAAAATTTTTTTAATTAAGCATAGCTTCTATAGAAATAGGATTTAAAGGTTGCAGATTGACAGAATAAATTAGAGACTAAAATTGAAGTTAAAATTTGGTCAAAATAGTTTATAAAGAATGATCAATTTCAAGACAGTCTATGTTTTAACCTATTTAAAAAACTGTGACAAAGAAGAAACTACAATATAGTTATTTAACTTTATTCTGTTTTGGTTGGAAATACATTCTATTTGTAGATGCCTTCAAGCCTCTTGATTTCATATTCTTCTCAAGCCATATGATAATCTGGAATTGCTTCATGCAATAAAGCAGCTTTATTTGGAATTGAAGGTTATATTGTAAGCGTTTATATTCAGGTTGTGATAACCTTTAGAAAGCGAAAATACTGTTTGGACCAATATGTTGTCCCCATTTTCAGATCCCAATCTCACCTTTCAGCTTTTCATCACATTCTCAAACCACCTTATTTAATGCCAGAAAATCCTTGTGTTTCAGAATTTCTTTATGCTCTCTGCTTCCACAATCATCTCTGATGACATAATTAGACAGAAAACACAGAGCATAAATGCTTCTGAACTGCAAGAGAGGACAGAGTCATGAAGCCTTAATAACATCACTCTTCAGATCAAATCAATAGCTATGTCACCAGAGGCCCTGCATATCCCATTCACCTCTGTAAACAATAATGCAATGGCCCAAGAACTGCCACCATCCTTGTCTCTAGAATTTTAAAGCAGCACTAGAGGGGAAATAAATAAAAGCATGTTTCTAGGAAAAGTTATAAGACACAATTTTTCAGAACTTTAATTTTTATAGTCAGATGCTAGTTTGTTAAATTAGCTCATGTGGTATTTAAAAGCTTAAAGAAGGTATCTTTGCAATAAATATACATATATATTCAAAACAGGTCTAAAGTACCAAACCCTAAACAATATCTGCAAGTACAAGTGCCATTACCTAAATGAGATTTATTCTAAATTAATATCGAAGAGGAGTTTATTAGGAATTCATGTCATTTTAGAACTCAACAAAAATTGTTCAATTTTGTACCCTAATTGTTTCCAATTTTCTTTCATAGTGTTAAGATATTCTTAGTTATATGAAATGAAAGACTATTTGATGTGAATCAATGCTGTATGAATCAATGCTACTTTTTATTCAAGCCCTTAGTGGAATAAATTAAGACAATTAAAAATTAAATCTGTAACATCAATATTTCCAAATATGACAATTTCAATTATGAACCTATGAAACAAAATAAAAAGTTATGAAAAATAGAGATATTGGAGTCAACTACAAAATACTACCTATAATGCAGAGTAATCCAAATTATTGTGCTTGGTTTTAAATTTTAGCCTATCTGCTTAATATAATGTTTATGTCTATTCAAACCTTATTGGAACACTGACAATCCTACATGCAGGGCAGCAAATGAGACACAGATGTAAAGAACAGACTTTTTGACTCAGTGGGAGAAGGCAAGGGTGGGATGATTTGAGAAAATAGCACTGAAACATGTGCATTACTATATGTAAAACAGATAATGAGCACAAGTTCTATGCAAGAAGCAGGGCACCCAAAGCTGGTGCTCTGGGACAACCTGGACGGATAGGGTGGAGAGGGAGGTGAGAGAGGTGCTCAGGATGGGAGGACACATGTATTCCTGTGGCCAACTCATGTAGACGTATGACAAAAAACACCACAATATTGTAAGGTAATTATCCTCCAAGTAAAATTAAGTAATTAATTTTTTAAAAAGTGCTTCTTTCTTTAGTGCTTCTAGAATTTGGATTTAGATAGATCTTAACAACTTTACAGGGAAAGGAATCATAGTTTGAAACACTTAGTAGTATAACTTTTAGGATAAAATGTATGCTTGTGGGCTAAGTTGCTTCAGTTGTGTGCCACTCGTTGTGACCCTATGGACTGTAGCCTGCCAGGTTCCTCTGTACCTTTGTTACATAGTAGGCCAAGATTTCTCAAATGTATTTAAGTAAGTAATGATTATTCCTAAAACCTCACTGTAATTTTTCCTGTTTATTATCTCTAACAACAAAGTTCCAGATAAATCTATATTTTCCCATCATTCTCAGCAGCGTGTAGACACTGTTCTAAATAGAGTCGACTATTAGACACTATCAGACTCCGTATCATACTCCACAAAACAACCAGAGCAAAAAGGGCCTAATTAATGATGAGTAACTAGGGCCTCCTCTGCACTGTGTGGCAGGCAGGAAAAGTTAAAGCATCATTGTAAGAGCCGAGTGCTTTGAATGAGGAAATGAAAGGAAGGGGAAGAGGGGAGGGAGGAGCTGAGGGGGAGAAAACACATGAAGACCAGACTGAGAATTGTCAAGTCTTTAGTCCCCCCAGGGAATAAAATTCTGTTCTCTATACTTTAGAATCATGATTCATAAAATGAGGGATACCTGTACTTTCAATGGCTTTCCATATCTAAAATACCACAGCCCTTCCTGAAGAAAAGTCTCCTGTCTCACAGAAATAAGAAGAAACAGCATGTTGTCAGTATACCAGTGACTTCTACCTTTAACTGTTCAGTACAACCTGGTTCTACTGATCATTGACATCAATAAATTTCTTACTCTTTATTACAGAAATGATTTTAAATATATCTCTTTTATTTGACAGGCCTGGTAAAACAGGCACATAAATAATTAGTACAAATTATAGCACAGATGACAGAGACATTAACTTTGTGAAGATCCAGATATATGAGATCTGTGCTAGACCTTGAAAGACAAATAAAAATCCACCACAGAAAAGGAAGAAGAAAGGGATGCAAGCAGCTAGGTAAAATATGAAAAACAGTGAGAGACAGGAAAAATACATAGATTATTCAAAAGTAACAAAAACAGAACAGGAGACAGAACTTGCCAAAGTCAGAAAATAATAGGATATGGCCAAATTGTGAAGCCCCTTGAAAGGCATGATGACCAACTACTTTCAATGAAAGTAAAAGTGAAATTGAAAGTGAAGTCGCTCAGTCATGTCCAACTCTTTGTGACCCCATGGACTGTAGCCTACCAGGCTCCTCTGTCCATGGAATTTTCTAGGCAATAGTACTGGAGTGGATTGCCATTTCATTCTCCAACTTTCAATGAAAGAGAAAGAAAAAACATAGAATATTTTCCTAAAATGAAATATATAAAACTGCTATCAGGATTTACACAATAAGTGACTTTATGGCATCCTAGATGAAGCATCAGACATGTGAATTAAGCCATTTTAACTGTGTGGCCTTCTTAAACCACAGTGAACCAGTGACTCCTACATCCCCTGCTTTTAGGAACATGAGAATCTTTTACAGTTTTTCTATTCCTGCCCCATGTATGTTGTATACATGAGGAACAATGGCGTCTTGTTTAATTTTTAGTTCTCCAGATCAAGGAGAACTTTAGCTGGGAAGCTTCATTCATATCCATAAGTGATTTCAATGAAGCTCTTCTGGACTTCAACACAATGTCTTAATGGAATAGATCTTTGGGAGGATGTGGGCCTTTGAGCATGAAAGAGGGGCATTAGTCATGAGAATTAAGAGAGAAGACTGTGGTATACTCTTACACTTGCAGCTTCCTATAAACATACTTCCAGGTATTCAGCCCTTTTGCAGTCCCCTTGTAAACTCACTTTATACCTAGTCATGTGAAAAACTCCCTCTTCAGTCAACCACTATACTCTAAAAATTTTTGAGTCAAATTCTTTAATGACATAAGGCCATATAGAGAGAGGCCCTGGAATATAAGGGATCATCTTAGACATTCCAATCCCTGTCACACTCCCAGCTGAATTCAGCTACATGAGTGACCTCTGTTTACAAGAAGTAAAAGAATTACCCACATATGAGACCTGAGAAATCATAAATCACTGTGGCTTTAAGTTATAAATTTTGGGTTATTTTACCTCAATAGCAATAGATCATTGAAACATACAACTCTACATTTATCTCTACTACAAATCAAAATTATTAACAGATCATCATATATTTAAAAATGTTAATAGCTAAGATAATGTTCTAACACAATAAGCCAGGACAAAAGAAAATGATAAAGAAATATTGTTCTTTCTTTTCCCATTATATATACATAAGCATATGGTCACATTATTATCTGATCTGTACTTTATTTATGTATATTCCAATATTCATGTATATTCCAAAAAACCTTAAATAATTTACCATCGAGAGTTATACTTTATTCATTTAGGTTATAGATAATTCTGAGATTTGGCTATGAGATAAGTTGTTTGCAGAGAGCAATGGAATAAATAAAAAATTATTATCAGAGGCTAGAAAGGGGCAATATGAAGCATCAAGAACACAAATAAATACTTTAAAATGGAAACTGGTGGTAGTATAATATACCTTCTCTAAAAATGAGGTCCCAACATCAACTTTGTACTTGTAAATAGCAATTCATTATATTCAATTGAAACCAGGGACATGTATTTTCATGTAATAGTTTTTCATATACTTTATCATTGATTATAACCACTAATTTATTTATGAACAAGGAAGTTAGTAAGCAACAGATTTAGAATCCAATCATAATATTCCAATTTCTTCCATTGCTACAAGAAGATGATGAGCATTTGTATTGCACCCAGCATTTGTACTGTACTCATTTCTGCAATCAAATAAAGTAGAATAAAGATTGTAAGCCATAAAAATGAATGAGTTAAGCAGTAGCTCTAGATAAGCCGATAATTATCACTCATCCAAAATCATCTTTGCTCAAAAGTGAAGGAATTTTAAAGCATGCAAGTAAGATTGAAATTTCATAGAGCAAACATATTAAGCAAAAAACATCTAGTCATCAATAACTGTCAATACTTTTAATTATGTGATCAACACCATAAAGTATACTTAATAATAATCATTTAAATCCATAGATAACTATTCTTTAAATAATTTAAAACTTTACTATTTTTACCAATACTCAGCTTCTACCTAAGACAAAGTATGATAACCTTATATGGTTAGTATATGCAATATGTTTTACCCTTGGCTATTATTGCCTTCTTAATCTCATTAAAAAATGATCCATACATGTGAATTTTTCTTTAGTGCATTTTCCAATGTAAAATTTTTTACGGTGCCTCTTAAAAGATTCATTTCCAACTAATTTTTGTTTCATTCTAAATCCTTGCTATATATGAAAAAAACTGAATTAATTATACATAAAGCTTCAATGAAATATATTTTAATGTTTAGATAGTGAAGAAAAGTAGGCTTATACTTTATAAAAATACACTACAGGCTTCGCATAAAAACATATTTTCAAATGACTTAACATAGTCATATATTGATGGCTTTAGTGAACTTTTCAGCATTTAAGAACTCAAGTGTTTTATAAATAGATAAAACATTAAAAAATTCACATATGTCCCTATATAGAAACAAATGTTTTTCTTATTTATTTTCATCCTTTTTAATGGGTAGGAACATAACATCACCAAAAAAGTCAGAAAATTGAATATGATTGAAGCTACAGAAAACAAAACAAAAATCCTTAAATAATTTACCATCGAAAGGAAAAATATCTTCTATGCTATTATTTACCAAACATTACTTTCATTTCTTTATTTGTATTTTGATTATGAGTCCTATATCCAAATGTAATGGATATGATTTATCTTTATCAGGCATTATGCACAAAATTTTAAGTGTGTATATATATATATTTATTAGATTAATAAGCCTTCATAAAGTGATTCACACAAAAAACTTTTCATGTTTAAAATTACAAATATGTCATTATCATAAAACATGAAAGGTATGGTTTTAAACTTAATAGCATTTCAGTGTGTTAGTACTTCCTAACAATTAGATTTTGCACAAATAGTGCTATCTAAACAAACAAACAAAAAATAATGTGTTATATGGTAGGAAATTATATTTAATAGTAGCAAAGGATAAATTAAGCTCTGATACACTCTGTACTCAATCACAAACATATAACATTCCTATAAACTATCTTGTATGTTGTAAAATGTATAATTATTCATATGCATACATATGAATTCCTCATTTATTTAAATATAATTTCAGCTTATCTGGGTACTACAATTATTACAGCTCAACAGGAAAGAATTTTTTTCAAACTGTCATATACTCTATGAACCACCAAAACATGAAAGTTAAGCAAATGCCTGCTTTGAATTCCTTTTGCTTTTTGTTGCTGCTATTGATGTTGTTTTCCTTTACAAAAATCAAGTGAATACAGCAATTCATACAGCAACTACTCTACTGAAGGCAGAATGGAAGAACATTTGTCATGGTATACAACTTATTTAACATTTCATACACTATTCCTAGGTGGGACAAAAATCAGAAATTATCTTACAGTTAATATGAGTTCATTTCCTGCACAATTAACTCTTTCAGGAATAATAATCCAAAATGTATTAACTGAAAATAAATATATTTATGCTGAAAAAAGCCATCATTTGAATGCATGAATAATTATTTAAATGTGTTTTTCTTACCATGGCAAGAACCTTCAATTTCTTCATATCCTGTACTGCAGATACATCTTCCAAGAGGAACCAGCCAATCTCCATCAGCTCCACAATAGAGCTTAGGAGTGTCACGCTCTTCTGCACTCTTCACACAGGAGCCCCTTACTTCAACCAAGGAGGAAGAATCAACCCTTGGGATAGTGTCTGGAAACACGGCCAGGTTACGAACAGTAAAGGGGCATTTTTTGTAGAAAACACGGACGGAAACTAGGGCAATGCATGCCCCGATGTCTTGAAAAGCCAGATAAAATCCTTTCCTTTCTATAGGCCCCAGCTCACGAATCTCAGTGTTGAGTTTGAGGATGCGATCACCCAAATCCATCTGGGTAAAACTTTCATCAGCAGCAATTGTGTCAATCTTTGTATACTGGCTTGGCTTGAATTTAATTCCATGGGACTCATCTGATTCCACATAATATAGATTAAACGTTTCTTTGCAAGTCCCCAAGACCCACGGGATGCTGTTACAATCCCTCAGTGTAAACTTCATCTCCACGTAAATTTTCTGAGCTGCATCACGAGAGATCCAGTTTGTACGAAGCCAGTTGTTTTGGTTTGGCTCCATCACGTTGCATACCTGGTATGTGTGAATGGGCCTGTTGTGTTCATCCATTTCAGTGATGGCATCCCACTGCAAAAAAGAAAAAAAGAAATGATTATAAAACCATAGTGGTTAAACATCTATGATTACCTCCAAAATTTTCTGTTTTACTGAAAGAAAAAAGAATAAAAAGGACACAAGTGAAGTAAAGCAACAGTGGTACAGGATTTTAACAAGGAGCCTTTCATTTCAGAGGGGGTTCTGAGCATACCAGCTGTCCTGGTATGAACCTTACCTTCTTACATGTTAGTTACAACATCAAGGGATACTTATTTATCCTCTAACTTATCTGGTGGCTCAGATGGTAAAGAATCTGCCTGTAATGCAGGAGATCCTAGTTTGAATCCTAGGTTGGAAAGATCCCCTGAAGAAGGGAATGGCCACCCACTCTAGTATTCTTGACTGGAGAGTTTCCATGGACAGAGGAGCATGGTAGGCTATAGTTCGTGGGGTCGCAAAGAGTCAGACATGACTGAGTTAGTGACTAACATTTTCATTTTCACTTTTCTCAACTACAAAATGAAGCTTATCATATAGTACCTGTTTCATAGGTTTGTTGTGAAGTACAAATTAATTAATATATGTAAAGAACTTTAAATGGTTTCTAGTACTCTATGCTCAGATGCTCACTCATATCCTATTCTTTGTGACCCCCGGACTGTAGCCCACCAGGCTCCTCTGTATGTGGGATACTTCAGACAAGAATACTGAAGTGGGTAACCATTTCCGTCTCTACTAGTACTCTATAACCAGCCTAAAATAGCATCTACTATGTGATCAAATAACTAGATCAATGATAAATGCACTCCAGTTAACCATTTGTCTTCATATCCAATTTGCCACAAATTGAAGTATATTTTTCACTGTTCAATTAAATATATACATGTCTATTTTGATAGAAAATGTGTACATAGACTTCTCAGGTAGTGCTGGTGATAAAGAACTGACTGTCAAATGAAGGAGACAAGAGACATGGGCTCAATCCTTGGGTGGGGAAGATCCCCTGGAGAAGGAAGTGGCAACCTACTCCAGTATCATTGCCTGGAGAATCCCATGGACAGAGGAGCCTTGTGGGCTATAGTCCATAGAGTCGCAAAGAGTCAGACATGACTGAAGTGACTTAGTAGCAGCAGCAGCATATATAGATAAGACTTATATTTATTCAAGAAATACTTAAGTATTATTCTGAATACTAGGATTGCAGTAGTGAACAAGCTGAATAAAAGCTCCCTGCCTTCAAGGATCTTATTTAGAGTGGGGAGAGGCGATAAAAATTGTAAATAACTCAACTGAACAATATGGTAGAAAGTACAATGGAAAAAAAATAAGACAGAGAGATGGGGGGAAGAGGCTTGCAATTTCAGTGTGGCCAGAGAAGGCCTTCCTGAGGTTCTGACATTTAAGTAACATCTTAGAGGTGAGATAGTGAAGAGGATATAGTAAGTACCAATCCCTGAGGTAGGAGTGTATAGATATGTTTTAGGAACAGGTTGAACGGCACTTAACAGAGAGGCAAACATGGTGCAAAAAAGCGTTTGTAAGAATTGGAAACACCTTGGTTTTTGCTCTGAGCTAGATGACTGAATTATCTTCACTTCTGTGTTTATATACAAGAATTCTGCCACTTATATGAATAAAAAAAATCTTGTTTATCCTTTTTTTAAGTTTCAGTAAAAATATTTGAGCACATTGAAATTAATTGGCATTGTCATTATTTATAAATCTAATATCACATATTTTTATATTACAATTTAGATTGTAAGTATATTTTGTTTGTTTAATGAAACAAAACAAATTTCAATAAAACAAAAACACATTTTGGTAACCTTACATTCTTTTTGGGAAAACATAATTTCTCATTTTTATTAAGGTACAATGGAAATGATAAGCTGTTTTCTATAGTGAATAAGTATTCTATTCTAGATATCATACATCAATGCTTTATAATAAGATTGTTTAACTCATCTAGTTTGCAGCTTCTTATTTTAGTTGGATGTAGATAGTTGTCTAACCAAGACTGGTGGAATTTCAATTAGTATAGTTTCTAAGAGAATAGACACTTTTCTCAGTCTACTGGATTGTTACATTATATAATTTCCACTTTAAAATTCCACAAATAAACAACTCATTTTATCAACTCCACAAACTTAAAAACAATTCTGTATCTAAAATTTCATTTGTAATTTTGCTTGCTTTAAATTCAGAAGGTATTTTCCAGAAACAATGAGTTCCTTTAGAAGCATGGATATAATTTTTGCAAAATACACCCATGGCTTATCAATGGTGATCCAGTATCTCAAAGAGGCACATGAAATTATTTATCTAAGTGTCTTTCATTCTAGCATATTACAGGTGTTATATGACTCTTACACTTAAATTTAAAGACAAACCAGTACTATTAAACCTCATTCAATATGGTAAGCTAACCATTAAGAATATAAATAGACAAGATACAAATAATAAAACCTGAGGAAAAACTATCAAAATAAGTGTTTGAAATTCTATACATTCTAACCATTGAGGAGCTTCTAAAGTACTTATTCAGATCATTCTTGTTTTAGATAAATCTCTAATCAAAATTGATTTTGTTTCACAGGGAATGTATGTAATTTGGCACAGTGGTAAAGAATCCTCCTGCCAATGCAGGAGGCACAAGAGACACAGGTTCAATCCCTAGGTGGGGAAGATCCTCTGGAGTAGGAAATGGCAACCCACACCAGTATTTCTGCATGGAGAATTCCAGTCCATGTGGTTGCAAAGAGTCAGAAATGACTGAGCACAAAGCATACACACTGCATCCTCCACTCTAAAAGTATAGAGATGGACAGTCAATAATTTCTGTTTGAATAACTATATTTTAACAACTTCAGACTATACCCCTTCCTATTAATAAAAAGTATTGACCATGCTCTTAATCAACTCTCCTAAAATAGGAGACTAACTAAAATGTGAAAAACTATATCTGTAACAAAAAATTCTGAAATCATCGGGCTTCCCAGGAGGGGCCAGTGGTAAAGAACCTGCCTACCAATGCAGGAGATGTAAGAGATGAGGACGCGATCTCTGGGTCAGGAAGATCCCCTGGAAGAGGGCATGGCAATCCACCCCAGTATTCATGCCTGGACAATCCCACAGACAGAGGAGCCTGGCGGGCTACAGTCCAAAGGATCATAAAGAGAAAACATTCTGAAATTATCACATATATTTATTTTAAAATACTTTGGGTTTGGAAAAAACGTTTAGATGGAAAGAAAGCTCAGGAATTAGAAGCAAAAGACATTCATACACTGAGTCAGAACTAATCTGAACCAGGAGATAAGGAAATAGCAAAATACATGTGAACACTGAGAAATGTGGTTCTTTTCAAAGCACTGCATGACAATGCTTAACACAATGGGACATAATTTTCTATGATAAATTTATGATGTCTGAGAAACAACAGTGAATTTTCTCTTTAATTAAAGAAAAAGAAATCAATTAAAAAGAAAGAAAAAGAGATTAGAATGAGATTCAGTTATCAAAACAGCCAAAACGGATCAACTGCTAAATTTCTTCTTACACAAGAATATTGAAAGTGATTTAAATTATATTTTTGAATTTCAATATGATCAAAATAAGAACATGAATAAACTCAAGATTGGTATAAGATCTAAAGTGCTAAAAAATTCATGAAAATATATTATCATTGGTGTATATATTTAAATGGTATCATATTCAAATCACAATGTATCTTTGGAAATACTGTATTACAAAAAGTGATGTTTCTATTTAGTTATATAACTGTCAGTTATAATTTCCAAGTATTAAAATAAATAGGGCCTCTAAAAGTGTAAGAACCAAGGAAAGAATGGTGGTATGAGGGCTCATATACCAAATAGCTAACAATTTTTAAATGATAATTCACTCTTTAAATAAGATCAAACTGTAAGCATGCTTGATTTGCCTACTTTAGAAAGATACTGGAAGGTTAGGTTTTTTTTTTTTCTTTTTTTAAAAATTTAATTTAATTTTATTTTTACTTTATTTTACTTTACAATACTGTATTGGTTTTGCCATACATTGACATGAATCCACCACGGGTGTGTACAAGCTCCCAATCCTGAATCCCCCTCCCACCTCCCACCCCATATCATCTCTCTGGATCATCCCCAAGGTTAGGTTTAAATTTAAAATATTTAGACTTCTCAGAATTTCAGGCTACATATGGAAGTCCATCCAGAGCCAACTCCTAGGTTTAGTCAACCCCATTTCTATTACCTTATCTAACTCCAGGTAAATCTCATATCATGAAGGGTTCACAGAAGTACATATATGAGTTATAATACTACTGTAAATTAATTCTACTTCAATTAATAAAAAGGTTAAAAAATCCCAATTTGGAGTAAAATGCACTGTAATTACTCTTTAACATAAAAGAGTTAAGTATAAAAACTTTTATGTTCTGTTCATTACTGGGTAGTTAATGTAAACATGTACCTCAACACTCTTCTGCCACATAAAGTTCTCCACGGAACCTACAGATCCTATGTTAATAAATTCAGTTCAGTTCAGTCACTCAGTCGTATCCAACTGTTTGTAACCCCATGGACTGCAGCATGCCAGGCCTCCCTGTTCACTCCCAGAGCTTACCCAAACTCATGTCCATTGAGTCGGTGATGCCATCCAACCATCTCATCTTCTGTCATCCCCTTCTCCTCATGCCTTCAATCTTTCCCAGCATCAAGGTCTTTCCAAAAGAGTCAGTTCTTTGCATCAGGTGGCCAAAGTACTGGAGTTTCAGTTTCAGCATCAGTCCTTCCAATGAATATTCAGGACTGATTTCTTTTAGGATGGACTGAATCTCTTTGCAGTCCAAGGGACTCTCCAGAGTCTTATCCAACACCACAGTTCAAAGGCATCAGTTATTCAATGTTCAGCTTTCGTTATAGTCCAACTCTTACATCCATACATGACTACTGGAAAAACCATAGCTTTGACTAGATGGACCTTTGTCAGCAAAGTAATGACTCTGCTTTTTAATATGCTGTCTAAGTTTGTTATAGTTTTTCTTCCAAGGAGCAAGCGTCTTTTAATTTCATGGCTGCAGTCACCATCTGCAGTGATTTTGGAGCACTCCCCCCCCCCCCCCCCGCCAAATAAAGTCTGTCACTGTTTCCATTGTTTCCCCATCTATTTGCAAAGAAGTGATGGGACAGGATGCCATGATCTTAGTTTTCTGAATGTTGAGTTTTAAGCCAACTTTTTCACTCTATTTCATTTTCATCAAGTGGCTCTTTAGTTCTTCTTCTCCTTATGCCATAAGGGTGGTGTATATTTGCATATCAGAGGTTATTGATATTTCTCCCGGCAATCTTGATTCCAGCTTGTGCTTCAGCCAGCCTGGCATGTTGCATGATGTACTCTGCATATAAGTTAAATAAGCGGGGTGACAATAGACAGCCTTGATATACTCCTCTTCCAATTTGGAACCAGCCTAGTGTTCCATGTCTGGCTCTAACTGTTGCTTCTTGACCTCCATACAGATTTCTAAGGAGGCAAGTAAGGTGGTCTGGTATTCCAGTCCCTTGAAGAATTTTCCAGTTTTTTGTGATCCACACAGTCAAAGGCTTTGGCATAGTCAATAAAGCAGAAATAGATGTTTTTCTGGAACTCTCTTGCTTTTTCGATGATCCAGCAGACATTGACAATTTGATGTCTGGTTCCTCTGCCTTTTCTAATTCCAGCTTGAATTTCTGGAAGTTCATGGTTCATGTACTGTTGTGGCCTGGATTGGAGAATTCTGAGCATTACTTTGCTAGTGTATGAGATGAGTGCAATTATGTGATAGTTTGACCATTCTTTGGCATTGCCTTTGACCTGCTTCATTTTGTACTCTAAGCCAAATTTGCCTGTTACTCCAGATACCTCTTGACCTCCTACTTTTGCATTCCAGTCCCCTATAATTAAAAGGAAATCTTTTTTGGGTTTTAGTTCTAGAAGGTCTTGTACATCTTCATAGAACCATTCAACTTTAGCTTCTTCAGCATTACTGGTTGTGGCATAGACTTGGATTACTGTGATACTGAATGGTTTGCCTTGGAAACAAACAGAGATCATTCTATCATTTTTGAGATTGCATCCAAGTATTGCATTTCAGACTCTTTTGTTGACTATGATGGCTACTCCATTTCTTCTAAGGGATTGTTGCTCACAGTAATAGATACAATTTTCATCTGAGTTAAATTCACCCATTCCACTCAATTTTAGTTTGCTGATTCCTAAAATGTTGATGTTTACTCTTGCCATCTCCTGTTTGACCACTTCCAACCTGCCTTGATTCACGGACCTAACATTCTAGGTTCCTATGCAATATTGCTCTTTACAGCATTGGACTTAAATTCCATCACTAGTCACATGCACAATTGGGTGTTGTTTTTGCTTTGGCTCTGTGTCTTCATTCTTTCTGGAGTTATGTCTCCACTGATCTCTAGTAGCAGACAAACCTGGGTAGTTCATCTTTCAGTGTGCTATCTTTCTGCCTTTTCATGCTGTTCATGGGGTTCTCAAGGCAAGAATACCGAAATGGTTTGCCATTCCCTTCTCCAGTGGACCTCGTTTTGTCAGAACTTTCCACCATGACCCATCCATCTTGGGTGGCCCTAGATGGCATGGCTCATAGTTTCATTGAGTTTGTCAAGGCTGTGATCAAATTGGTTAGTTTTCTGTGATTGTGGTTTTCAGTCTACCTGCCCTCTGCTGGAGAAGGATAAGAGGCTAATTAAAGCTTCCTGATGGGACAGACTGACTGAGGGGGAAACTGGGTCTTGTTCTGATGGGTAGGACCACGCTCAGTAAATCTTTAATCAAATTTTCTGTTGATGGGCAGGGCTGTGTTCCGTCCCTGTTATTTGACCTGAGGCCAAACTATGGTGGAGGTAATGAAGATAATGGTGACCTCCTTCAAAAGGTGCCATGCAAGCACTGCTACACTCAGTGAACCCAACCTTGCAGCAGGCCACCACCAATCCATGCCTCTGCAGGAGACTCCTAGACACTCACGGGGTCACTGGTCCTTTCTTCTGAGTCCTGGTGCATACAAGGTTTTGTCTGTACCCTCCTAGAGTCTGTTTCCCAATCCTGTGTAAGTTCTGGCGGCTCTATGGTAGGGTTGATGGCGACATCCTCCAAGAGGGCTTATGCCATACCTGGGTCTACTGCACCCAGAGCCCCTGCCCCTGAAGAACACAGTTTAGGCTCAGTCTCTGTGGGGTCTCTTGGTCCTGATGCACTAGGTTTGTTTGAGTCATCTAAGCATCTCTATTGGGTATAGGGTTTGATTCTCAATGTGATTTCACCCCTCCTACCATCTTGCTGGAGCTTCTCCTTTGCCATTGGATGTGGGGTATCTTTTTTTTGGGATCCAACATTCTCCTGTTGATGGCTGTTCAGCAGTGAGTTATAATTTTGGAGTTCTCATAGGAGAAGATGAGCGCACTTCCTTCTACTCTGCATTCTTGGAGTCAGTTTATAGTATATATTAAATTCCATAACATGAATGAAGAAATTAGATACAAGAACTGCTTGCTCTTACTGGACTTATAATATTTTAAGGTAACAAATTATGAAAATGTAATTGATAGCACAGAACTGAATATAAGAAATAAACCATATATATAGTAAATAGAATAAGTGTAGAAAGGACAGCAACACTTGTGAACAGGGGTGGCTTGGCAGATTTGGTCAAGACAGAGACTGGACTTTAAAGAATTACAGGATTCAGTAAAGCAGAGGGAGAAGAGTATATAAAAAATAATGTTTAACACTAATCTATAGCATATAATTTTTGGCAGCACAGTCCTATACTACTTATATTTAGTGAGTAAAAGTTTTTGCCCCTATTTAAAACAAAAACAAACATACATGTACTTATTCTCCAGCTGTGAAACATTTTGGAGTACAGGTTTCGGTTAAACAAGAATCAGTTGTAGACCAAAGTGTTCATTCTTTCATAAACTTCAAGGGCACATTGGATTCCTGAGGGCAACTATTTGTATCCTAAATTTATAATGTTAAAGCTTGCCCACAAATGTTAACATATTTCGTCCTCATCAATCTGATAAACTGACTGATACTTTCATGTTCATGTTACTGATACAGGATTCAATACCTAGGAATTGCATGGGCCATTGACTGGAACCAGGCCCTCTAACTTTATTTTCTGTTTTTCATGATGTTTTGCTGGTGTCTTATTGGCCTCTCCCAGGGCTAGCCAGTTTTTAGAGACAGCAAAAAGCTCTGGGCCTAGAGCATATCTTTCATAAGCAAATCAACCAAACCTGAGTCTATAGGTCCAACTAGCTTCTTATTTAACCCTCACACACCAAACCAGTATTTCTTCTATCTTAAATCATCCCAGGATCAGGTACCAGGCCACTAGAGACCAATCTCTAGCCCAAAGCCTGTAGGAAACTAGTCAATCCTTAATTGCTTACTCTGTTCTACCTTGCATTTCCCACAGAAACTCTAATAAAGGCTCTGGCTCAGGTTTTCCTATCATGCCTGTCTTCTGTCACTTGACCGAGACCCATTCCTTCACCTGTGGCCCTTTATGGCATTGACAACCTCCTTCCAAGAACCTGTGAGTATAATCAACTTCTTTCCAAGTGTAATTCTTGTTTCCTCCTATGACCACACTGACTTTACCATACCATTATCCAGCATGTACATTCCTAGAACAAACAGCTATATGGTTTATGACATATTTTTCCTGGTAACCCTTTGGAAGACAACTTGCTTAATTAAAAGCTTTTTTTGAGTAAGACATTCCAAGTTACAAAGTTTTTCTATTCATCACATGTAATCCTCTGCTCGATCCAAAGAAAGATTCATACGATGACTATTAGACAGAAGTTCTCTGTATCCAGCCACAAAAGCAGATACTGTTCGTAAGATATTCTACCCCTGGAAGCATGTATTAAAGTAATTAAACAAGGAAGCTATTAGACTGAAGTAGCTCATGCTTTGACAGTCTATCTGAGCAAATCCAAACCTAAGCTATAGTGAAAGAAAGTGAAAGTGTTAGTTGCTCAGTTGTATCCAATTCTTTTCGACCCCATGGACTATAGCCCACCAGGCTCCTCTGTCCATGGGATTCTCCAGGCAAAAATACTGGAGAGGGTTACCATTTCCTTCTCCAGGAATCTTCCAAACCCAGGGATCAAACCCAGGTCTCCCGCATTGTAGGCAGGTTCTTTATAATCCGAGCCACCAGGGAAGCCAAAGCTGTAGTAATTTCATATAAATGCACCAAGAAAATAAAATCAAAACCTAAGACCAACCAATCGCAAACAGCCAACCAGCCTCTCCCAAATAAGGTATTCACTTAAGTTATAGCCAATCAAATGATTCCCTTGCTTTGCTTCTATGTCTGCTATACATAGCTGCTGTTGGCAGAGTAAGCCTAAAAATTTTTCATTTGATGTTGTCTGATTCAAACTGAAATTAGTGATAGGGATAGAGTAGAATAATTTAGCATTAAGGGACTTTGGGAAACCACTGTAAGCTAAAGACAATGCAAGAAAAGAATCCAGTAACCTACTCAATGCAAGACCAGGTGCACACTCAAGTCACAAGTCTTGATAGTTAAAATACGAGACAATAGATATGGGGTCTGAATCTTGTTATATGAGGTCAAGGAGTTAATTGTCCTTGAAGAGGAGCTCTTCTACATGTATCCAAGACGGGAATATAGGTGAAAGTGGAAAGAAACTAGGTAAAAGGAAACACTACACCAAAATCTGAGATGAATTACTATTTTTTAGTATATGTTCTCACCTTACTGTTAATATACATATGATTTAAATAGGGCCATGGCAATCTCAGCTAAACCATATAGGGTCAAAGGTAGAACTACAATGTAAGCCTTGACATCTACCTAAGAATGATGAAGAAGGTAGTCTTCTTACCTCCTTACTTTTCTTTTGGTTATGAAAATGTAACCCTCTTTTCTCTTGGGGCTATGCTCCCTTGCTGCCCATCTGTATCTCTCACAAGCTTCCTATGCTAATAAACTCACTCTCTGTCTGTTATTTTGCTTCACTCAGAATTCTTTCTGGGAAGAGACAAAAGTACTGAAGCTTCACTAATTCCTGATACCAGGTGAGTGGCTGCAGTTAAAAGACAGTGCTTTCAAGTCACCTCCTAAGCTAGGGATCACGGGGATCAATCCGAGGTGTGGCGAGGTTCAAGTCGCATCCAAGAAGAAGTGCGGCTTCATTATTTCAAATAAATTCTTAGAAATTTTATTATGCCTCAGTGTATTTTTTTAATACATGTATATGTTGAGTTTTGTTTTACTGAGGTTTTTGCTATATTATATAATACTGAATTGTTTTATATATTGGTATTTTAAGTCATATGAAAATATGAAAAATTAAAATAAACAATATGAAATGGAGGAGTTAAAATATTTTGAATTTACTTCCTTTTTTTGTAAAAGCAAACTGCTGACAGAATTGACCAACTTAACAGAAGACCTAATGATAAGTTTAATTATGTCATCAACTTCTGTAATTACTAGATATATTTACACATTTCAAACTGGAGAGTAAGTTATATATGTGCTTGTCTTAAATAGAGGTAGGACTTTAACCCACTGGAAAACACTTGGTATATAGCTAAAGTTGCCAGAAATCTGTACAGGTAGCTTAGTCCCATACATCACCTAAGACTATTTCTCCACTGATAGATCTCTTGGGCAGTCTCATTTAAAATGAATCTTTGCCTGTTCAGGGGAAAATGGATACATGTATGCGTATGGCTGAGTCCCTTCACTGTTCATCTGAAACAATCACAGTATTGTTAATCAACTATATCCCAAAAGAAAATAAAATGTTTAAAACAAAATAAAATGAATCTTTGTTAGAAGTGATGCAAAATGCTTTGAATAGTCCTTTATTGATGCTTGAGGGTTTTCTAAAAATCCATTCCTATCTTCACAGGGTGAATTTTTGTTTCTATAGCAAGCTAAATAAATTAGACCAAAAGCTGGATTCCTTTTGGGTATAGAAAATCAAAACAAGGAAATTAATTCCTAAAGTGACCGGCAGTCACTGTGGAATCAGAATGCTTTTTTTTCCCCCTCAGAGAACAAAATAAGGCAATCAAATAGCCTTTCTAGGCAAGAATATTCAGATAATCAGACTGTGTTGGTAAACTGACTTAAACATCCAAAATTCTAACTTGAATCTCTCAAGTTTACACCTTCTTCCCTCTAAAATCTAGAATTCAAAGGGAATATAAATATATATTAAAAAAAAACTTCAAAAAATTGAAAATAAAAGCAGATAGTCTTTCTCAGCATATTACTCAGCACAGAACTGTTGGAAAAATAATACTATTCTTAAAAACCAGTGATAACTGTTTTTTTTAACAGTGATAATAAAAGTGATAACTTTCTCAAAGGGCATAGATCAAGAAAATTTTAACAAAGGAAAAGAGCAATAAACTTCACACTAAAATTCTTAACCTCTTTATCTATAGACAGGAAAGGGAGGGGAAAAAAATCACAGATTTTTTCCAGTGATTTCTAGATTCCTTAATGCCTTAATAATAAACAGTGCCAGGCCTGATCAATTTAAAAGAAAAATCAGTTAAAAAAAAATATATATGTATATATATCAGTGAAAACAAACAACATATAAATATGCTGATAGGAGGGCTTCCCTGGTAGCACAGATGGTAAAGAATCCACCTGCAATGTGGGAGACCTGGGTTCAATCCCTGGGCTGGGAGAGCCCCTGGAGAAGGGAATGGCAACTCACTCCAGTATTCTTACCTGGAGAATCTGCATGGACAAACGAGCCTGGCTAGTTACAGTCCATGGTGTAGCAAACAGTTGGACATGACTAAGCATCTAAGCACACAGGGACTAGGGAAGGAAGCATTCTAATAAAAGAAGAGATAGCTAAATATATATAGGCTTTTGCCTTTACCTGTGCTTCCTAAGGATTAAGTACTTCTTTATATGCATGTAGAACCAGTTTCCTCTCTTCCCTTTTCTCTGTCTGCTTTTTTAAAAACCACATGTACTCTAATATTAAAATTCAGTTCAGGTCAGTCACTCAGTCGTGTCCGACTCTTTGCGACCCCATGAATTGCAGCATGCTAGGACTCCCTGTCCATCACCAACTTCCACAGTTCACTCAAACTCACATCCATCGAGTCAGTGATGCCATCCAGCCACCTCATCCTCTGTCGTCCCCTTCTCCTCCTGCCCCCAATCCCTCCCAGCATCAGTCTTTTCCAGTGAGTCAACTCTTCGCATGAGATGGCCAAAGTACTGGAGTTTCAGCTTTAGCATCACTCCTTCTAAAGAAATCCCAGGACAGATCTCCTTTAGAATGGACTGGTTGGATGTCCTTGCAGTCCAAGGGACTCTCAAGAGTCTTCTCCAACACAGCAGTCCAAAAGCATCAATTCTTCAGCGCTCAGCTTTCTTCACAGTCCAACTCTCACATCCATACGTGACTACTGGAAAAACCATAGCCTTGACTAGACAAACCTTTGTTGGCAAAGTAATGTCTCTGCTTTTGAATATGCTATCTAGGTTGGTCATAACTTTTCTTCCAAGGAGTAAGCGTCTTTTAATTTCATGGCTGCAATCACCATCTGCAGTGAGTTTGGAGCCCCCAAAAATAAAGTCTGACACTGTTTCCACTGTTTCCCCACCTATTCACCATGAAGTGAGGGACCGGATGCCATGATCTTTGTTTTCTGAATGTTGAGCTTTAAGCCAACTTTTTCACTCTCCTCTTTCACTTTCATCAAGAGGCTTTTTAGTTCCTCTTCACTTTCTGCGATAAGGGTGGTGTCATCTGCACATCTGAGGTTATTGATACTTCTCCTGGCAATCTTGATTTCAGCTTGTGCTTCTTCGAGCCCAGCGTTTCTCATGATGTACTCTGCATATAAGTTAAATAAGCAGGGTGACAATATACAGCCTTGATGTACTCCTTTTCTTATTTGGAACCAATCTGTTGTTCCATGTCCAGTTCTAAGTATTGCTTCCTGACCTGCACATAGGTTTCTCAAGAGGCAGGTCAGGTGGTCTGGTATTCCCATCTCTTTCAGAATTTTCTACAGTTTGTTGTGATCCACACTGCAGATGTTGGCAATTTGATCTCTGGTTCCTCTGCCTTTTCTAAAACTAGCCTGAACATCTGGAAGTTCACCATTCACGTATTGCTGAAGCCTGGCTTGGAGAATTTTGAGCATTACTTTACTAGCGTGTGAGATGAGTGCAATTGTGTGGTAGTTTGAGCGTTCTTTGGCATTGCCTTTCTTTGGAATTGGATGAAAACTGACCTTTTGCAGTCCTGTGGCCACTGCTGAATTTTCCAAATTTGCTGGTACATTCAGTGCAGCACTTTGACAGCATCATCTTTCAGGATTTGAAATAGCTCAACTAGAATCCATCACCTCCACTACCTTTGTTCATAGTGATGCTTTCTAAGGCCCACTTGACTTCACATTCCAGGATGTCTGGCTCTAGGTGAGTGATCATACCATCGTGATTATCTGGGTCATGAAGATCTTTTTTGTGCAGTTCTTCTGTGTATTCTTGTCACCTATTAATATCTTCTGCTTCTGTTAGGTCCATACCATTTCTGTCCTTTATTAAGCCTGTCTTTGCATGAAATGTCCCCTTGGTATCTCTAATTTTCTTGAAGAGATCTCTAGTCTTTCCCATTCTGTTGTTTTCCTCTATTTTTCGCATTGATTGCTAAGGAAGGCTTTCTTATCTCTTCTTGCTATTCTTTGGAACTCTGCCTTCAGATGCTTATATCTTTCCTTTTCTCCTTTGCTTTTTGCTTCTCTTTTCACAGCTATTTGTAAGGCCTCCTCAGACAGCCACTTTGCTTTTTTGCATTTCTTTTCCATGGGGATGCTCTTGATCCCTGTCTCCTGTACAATGTCATGAACCTCCGTCCATAGTTCATCAGGCACTCTATCTATCAGATCTAGACCCTTAAATCTATTTCTCACTTCCACTGTATAATCATAAGGGATTTGATTTAGGTCATACCTGAATGGTCTAGTGGTTTTCCCTACTTTCTTCAATTTCAGTCTGAATTTGGCAATAAGGAGTTCATGATCTAAGCCACAGTCAGCTCCCAGTTTGTTTTTGCTGACTGTATAGAGCTTCTCCATCTTTGGCTGCAAAGAATATAATCAATCTGATTTCAGTGTTGACCATCTGGTGATGTCCATGTGTAGAGTCTTCTCTTGTGTTGTTTAAAGAGGGTGTTTGCTATGACCAGTTTGTTCTCTTGGCAAAACTCTATTAGTCTTTGCCCTGCTTCATTCTGTATTCCAAGGCGAAATTTGCCTGTTACTCCAGGTGTTTCTTACTTTCTACTTTTGCATTCCAGTCTCCTATAATGAAAAGGACATCTTTTTTGGGTGTTAGTTCTAAAAGGTCTTCTAGGTATTCATAGAACCATTCAACTTCAGCTTCTTCAGCGTTACTAGTTGGGGCATAGACTTGGATTACTGTGATATTGAATGGTTTGCCTTGGAAACGATCAGAGATCATTTTGTCGTTTTTGAGATTGCATCCAAGTACTGCATTTTGGACTCTTTTAATTTTTTAATTAGTAACTTTTAAATTTGTCTGTCTCCATTTGTAATAGATCCCAGCTATCATCTATATAGGAAATTAATATGTGGTAAAAAGATATTTTTAATTTATTTCTTCAAAATGTAGTTATAATAAATACATAAAGGGGAAATACAAAAAGGATTACAAAAGTTCATTTTCAAAGATATACAATCCAAAGACCAAATGACTTAAAATTAGCTAGCATTACATTGGTAGATGATTGATTAATAAAAAAAATGAAATAGTCCATCATTATCCGATATTTTTCCAAAAGTAAAATATAATCTAAAGGCAGATTTAAATGAAACAAAGAAACAACAAAATCATGATGAATCCATAATTCTTAACTTGAGTCCCTGTATAACTTGTTACCAAGGGTATAGTAGTATATGACTAGAACTAATTATTCCTCAAGATTAAATTTAATTTAAATGAGAAAGGGAGCAAAGGAGGGGGAAAAAGGTCTCTAACTTCATTTTAAGCATGATAAAAAATAGAAACGGTGAGAATGAAAAGAAGTCTTCACTTTTAATATGACATATGCCTGATTTGTTCCAAATATTCTAGCTCTTACCTTGCATAATCCAAATAAACTAAAGTGGTTAAATGTACATAGGCATCTCATTTTGCAACCTGTAGTGGCTTAATTTTTAAATCATAAGTATCTAATATTCTCTACCAAAGGAAAGTTTGTTAAACGGCCCTTCTTACTCTAATGTGATATTTTCCTGTGAAGCACTTAAATATTCACTTTGAGTCAATATTCTGACATAAACTTAGAAAATTAGTGCCCTAAATTCTGCTGTGAGGCATGTAGTTAATAACATAAATCTGTTTTGCAGGAGAAAAGTGAAGGCTCTGCATTTAAATGATAACTAGTTTCGGAGAATAAAACAAGAGGCAAAATGCATCATGTGCCGATACATTTCTATTTCACTTTGGGCAAACATAAAACTTTGTTATTAGCACTACAAAGATATTTAATAAAAAAACTAAGAACTCATTGCATATCTGGAAGACAACTACTAAGACTAAGTTTTACAAATAAATTTATTACTTTGGATGCATCCATCCTATTAATAAGACCAAAATGTTACAGCAAGGATAATTTCTATTAACTGGGAATGATGCTCCCCATAAAAAGTCACATATTCACAAAGGTTATTGTTTAGTTGCTAAGTCATGTTGAATTCTTTGCGACCCAATGGACTGTAGCCCACCAAAGTTATTAAAGAGGGTGCATCTTCTGAAAGTCTGCAACCCTTAAATGGTACACAAAGTTAAGATTTTCACTTAACCAATAAATAAAATGCCCCCCAAATCAACCATTAAAAAGCATTTCTACAATAAAGAAATGCTTTTTATAGATGATTTTGGGGGCGGATTCATGTTGATGTGTGGCAAAACAAAGTAAAATAAAAAAAAATAATAATAAAATAAAAATAAAACACCTATGTTAAAAAAAATTTCTACAATAAAGCTACATAAAATATTTACCTTGATTATTCTATGTTCAACATACATGAATTACTTGCTACTTTCTATAGGACTTCACAAATACAGAAAAGAAAGAAAGTGAAAGTGAAGTTGCTCAGTCGTGTCTGACTCTGCGACCCCATGGACTGTAGCCTACCAGGCTCCTCTATCCATGGGATTTTCCAGGCAATAGTCCTAGAGTGGATTGCCATTTCCTTCTCCAGGGGATCTTCCCAACCCAGGGATTGAACCCAAGTCTCCCACATTGTAGACACTTTACCATCAGAGCCACCAGGGAAATACAGAAAGCATGTGAATATAATCTCAAAATCATATTTAATTTCATTTTAATATGGTAGAGATAATAAAACATATTATCCTGGTTTCATGATGAGGAAATTGACTTAAAGGAGGGAGCTGACCTATCTGAGTTTTCAAAGCAATCAGAAGAAACATTATCACAAGTACCTAGGGGATCCTATTGGTCCATACGGAGATTTTAACCAAATACATTTAAGTAGAATATAATCTCTGTGAGAGCAGGGACTTTGTTTTGTTCATTATTATATTCCTAGCACCAGGGGAATACCATACCCTGATCACAGTAGTTTCTTAATATTTACCAACTAGAGAAATGAGTAACAGAGGTTGGAAATCTCATTAAACTCTGAATGTTTCCACTGATGGGAAACTACTGTTTCTCATAACAGGATTCTAAACCTCACACATTATTGAGAGATATACAAAAGTTGAGCTCTCTTCTTTCAAATAACTGTGGCACTGATTTCCAATTATTAGAAAAATATCTTAGAATACTAAATTAGTAGCATTTAGAGGGAAGTTTCATGCTGATAAGTTGGGAATTTTCCTCTACACCTCACTTTTAATATCACAAATTATTGATTACCAGGAGTATGGTTTGGATGTATTCTTTCTGTAAGACTGTTTAAAAGAACTGCATGGTTTTAAATAGGATCTGACACAATCATCAATGTGCAATAAGCCAGACAGTCTAATAAACTTACCCTGTTATTTCAAGCAAGCTTTAGAAAAAGTTTCATTAATTTTTTTTATTAGGGAAAAAAGCAAAATAATATTTGAACCTAATTAAATAAAAATACTTACCATTCATCTTGCAAAATTCAAGGAAAAAACTATCCCTGGATATTACATATTATATTCTACAGAATAATAAACTAAAATTGCTGTCAGCATAGTAATAAAAAAAACCTTTTGATATACCACATAGAATATTAATGTCATGTTGGGAACATAAATCTTTCAGTTCTAAAATATATGGGACCAATGACCTAGGGTACTTTTGTAATCAATATGTAGGTGTTTTGTAATAGGTAAAAATAATTAGATGCATGGTAAATATTATGCATACTTCTCATTAACTCAGTATTCTTGAAGTAGAAGAACAGAAAAAATATGATCAATAAATAGTATGAAATACTTTTCATATGAATATACTATCAAAATACATTGAAAAAATATTTCTGTGTTAATTATATTACATTTTTCTATGAAAGTTTACAATTCATGAATCCAATAAGCAAAACATTTTACACTTCTTAAGTATTTAAAATTAAAAGGACGAGGAATTAAGTGATACACATACTTACAGAAATATGGCTCCCAAAGTTTTAAAGATTACATTCAAAGTCAGGATCATCTCTTACATATACTTAAAAAGTCTAACATGTACTGCTTGTGGTGTTTAGTCACTAAATCATGTCCATCTCTTGAGACCCCATGGACTGTAGTCCGCCAAGCTCCTCTGTCCATGGGATTTCCCAGGCAAGAATACTGGAAGGGTTGCCACTAACTTCTCCATAACATATACTAAAAATAGTTAATATTTTAGATCAATGATTTAAGTAAAATGCAAGTTTATAAGTTAATATAAAATCAGTGAACACACACATCTGAGAAATTAGATATACAGTAAAATAGAATGTGGAAAACAATAAAAAAAATCTTAAGAGGAGTAAGATGAAAAATTGTATCAGTTCAGTTCAGTCGCTCAGTCGTGTACAACTCTTTGCGACCCCATGAAGCACGCCAGACCTCCCTGTCCATCACCAACTCCCGGAGTTCACTCAAACTCACGTCCATCAAGTGTGATGCCATCCAGCCATCTCATCCTCTGTCGTCCCCTTCTCCTCCTGCCCCCAATCCCTCCCAGCATCAGAGTCTTTTCCAATGAGTCAACTCTTCTCATGAGGTGGCCAAAGTACTGAAGTTTCAGCTTTAGCATCATTCCTTCCAAAGAAATCCCAGGGCTGATCTCCTTCAGAATGGACTGGTTGGATCTCCTTGCAGTCCGAGGGACTCTCAAGAGTCTTCTCCAACACCACAGTTCAAAAGCATCAATTCTTTGGCGTTCAGCCTTCTTCACAGTTCAACTCTCACATCCATACATGACTACTGGAAAAACCATAGCCTTGACTAGACGGACCTTAGTTGGCAAAGTAATGTCTCTGCTTTTGAATATACTATCCAGGTTGGTCATAACTTTTCTTCCAAGGAGTAAGCGTCTTTTAATTTCATGGCTGCCGTCACCATCTGCAGTGATTTTGGAGCCCCAAAAATAAAGTCTGACACTGTTTCCACTGTTTCCCCATCTGTTTCCTTGAAGTGATGGGACCGGATGCCATGATCTTTGTTTTCTGAATGTTGAGCTTCAAGCCAACTTTTTCACTCTCCTCTTTCACTTTATTTTTTTTATTTTTATTTTTTTCAACCTTTCAAATCCACTTTTATTTTTCTTTTTCCTCCTCACATACAGAACTTTTCCACACACTGAATTTCTTGTAGCTATAGTCACTTGATGTTGGTCAGGTACCATTTTATCCCTTAAAACTTTGCTGGCATCAAAATATGACAGTTAACCAGTGTTAAATCTATAAAATATTTACATAGCACAGCACATTAAGCTTTAGACACTTGGCAATTAAACCACATAAAAAACTGGACAAGACCCCCAACCTACATGTTCAGAATCAGGTGTCACAGTCCCTATCTGGTGACTGTACATGGTTCAAAAGGCAGCAGAAGCAACAGGCAGTTACTCCGAAGGACATGGACCACTATTGTCTGGAAGCACATTATGTTATCCCAGTGTCATGTACCACTCCACCTTTCTCCAAGGCGGTCTCATAATTCTGGAATGGCAGGTCCCGCTGATACAAAATGAAGACAGACGACACAATGTTTACTCTGTAGAGACATCCTAACTCCTACTATGCATGCATGGTGATCCTGAATGCAGCTCGTCCTAAAAACTTGTCACGGTCATTCTGGGTTTTTAGGTTGGGTGATCCATCGATCTTGCACTCAACCATTACTTCTTTTACGTCACCATCACTACCAAAGCTGACCTGGACGGCAACTAGTGGCTGCAGGTAGCTCCCATGCAGTTTTTTCCCATAATATGGAAAATGTTTTAAATCTATCGTTCCATTGGAAGGATAAGTTGATAGAAATGCTGTGCTTTCACTCTTTGCAATACAGTCTATCCTTGGTTCTCCTTGAGGCTTTAATCCAATTATTCTGTTCATTTTCACAAGAATACAAGGCTTTCCTCCTTGGTAGCCAAACGTGGGATCATCCACACCACTGCATGCTTCAAGTAAAGAAAGAGGAAACTGACACGCTGTGTATTCTGGACCCTTCTGCTCAAAAAAGGTTCCACTGGTACAATCTGTGAGATTCTTCTGTTCTTTTAAGCCATATGGCTTTAGAAATTTCTTAAGGTCATCAATGTACCCTTGATAGGACTCTGGATCAGACAGGTTGAATGAAAAATCCAATGCCGACACTGGTTTTGAAAAAACCATAAGTCCTGGACTAGGAATCTGGTCACCATATTTTGGAACCTCATCATTCAGAGTCTGAAGCATGGCCCACATTGTGAATGAAAAGAGTGCCGCCAAGAACCCATAAAAGACTAGGTAAGAGCAAGATCAAACCCCAGCTCTTGGCTGTGCGCCCCAGGAATTCTCCGGTTGTCCGGTTGTAGATGAAGAGCTTCCACTCGGCCAGGCTTTGGTTGAAGGACTTCGTGTCTGTCTCCGTCATGGTGTGTGTGCCAATGGCGAGAGGAGCGGCGGCTGCAGGGGTGGAAGCGGCGAGGAGCGCGGAGGCGGCGGGGGAAAGCGGGAGGCAGAGGCAACCTTCTCGCTGCGGTGAGCGCTCCTCCTCTTTCACTTTCATCAAGAGGCTTTTTAGTTCCTCTTCACTTTCTGCCATAAAGGTGGTGTCATCTGCATATCTGAGGTTATTGGTATTTCTCCTGGCAATCGTGATTCCAGCTTGTGTTTCTTCCAGTCCAGCATTTCTCATGATGTAATCTGTATATGAGTTAAATAAGCAGGGTGACAATATACAGCCTTGACGTACTCCTTTTCCTATTTGGAACCAGTCTGTTGTTCCATGTCCATTTCTAACTGTTGCTTCCTGACCTGCATACATATTTCTCAAGAGGCAGGTCAGGTGGTCTGGTAATCCCATCTCTCTCAGAATTTTCCACAGTTTACAAGCACATAAATAGGAAGCATAAAATATATCATGACAGAAGGCAAAATATAGATGTCAAATATATATTTCAAAACAGTAACTATTAAATATCAACAATAACTATTAAATATCCACTTTTAAAAGATAAAAATGCCAAGAGTTTCTAGTAAAATCCAACTGTTACCCACAAACTACTGAGCCCATGAGCCACAACTAGAGAGTTCATGCACAGCAACAAAAGACCTTGCATTAGGCAACTAAGATTTGAGGCAGTATATAAATAAAGAAAAAATTAAAAAAAAAAGATCTATGAAGGAAAAATATCTATACTACATAAGCAAATCTTATAAAGCAATAATAAAAAAACCCCACCAACCTGAATGCAAAAATAGTTAAGGATATAGGACAACACAAACAAGTATATGAAAATACTCAGAAACTCATTTAAACTTAAAGAAACTGAAATAGTACTGAATAAAATTTTAGACTCATTAAGACTGACAAAAATGAAAAAGCTCCATCTTTTTAAGTACTTTCCAGATAGAGGTAAGTAAGAAGTTTTATAAATTGTTGATGAGAGAATAGACTTAGAGCTATTAAGGAGGGCAATCTTATGGCACTTAAATTAAGTCTGCATATAGATTATGGCATGTACGTTTATACACACACTCACAAATATATAAACCCTAGGGAAATATTCTGCAGGCCTATAACTTGAAATGTCTGAGTACATTCAGATAGCACAATTTATTTTAACTAGAAGTTGGAGGTAATCGCTACAGATAAGTAAACTGTAGTAGAATCAAATAGCAAAAAACTACATTCACAGCCGTTAGTACTGGAAGAGTAAATGAATATCCAGCAACAAATACAGATTTTGAAACATACGGCTTATAAAAAAATATTGAGAATATAAATGAGATCTATAGCTTATGAAAACCAAAATAATATATTTACAAGATAAATTACATTGCCTAAAATCATATATAAAATAAAAGTGTTCTCTTCAAACACAATAGAATCACTGTCTACGGTAAAAGAAGAGGAATATGTGTAGGAAGTAGGATTTAAAAACATAAAGCAAGAGAGGACTTCACAGATTAATAGTGATAATGTGACAATGAACTAATAAGTAGCCAGAATTAAGAGGCAGACATGATTGGTTATTCCAGGCACTACAGGTACCTCTCTCCCAGAGAACGGAAAGACTCAATAGGTCTCACTGCTCACACATGAAATCACCCTAGAAACTCGGAGGTTTGGAGAGGACCATATCAATAACCTCAGATATGCAGATGACACCACCCTTATGGCAGAAAGTGAAGAGGAACTACAAAGCCTCTTGATGAAAGTGAAAGATGAGAGTGAAAAAGTTGGCTTAAAGCTCAACATTCAGAAAACAAAGATCATGGCATCCGTTCCCATCACTTCAAGGAAAGAGATGGGGAAACAGGGAAACACTGTCAGACTTTATTTTGGGGGGCTCCAAAATCACTGCAGATGGTGATTGCAGCCATGAAACTAAAAGATGCTTACTCCTTGGAAGGAAAGTTATGATCAACCTAGATAGCATATTCAAAAGCAGAGACATTACTTTGCCAACTAAGGTCCATCTAGTCAAGGCTATATTTCCAGTGGTCATGTATAGATGTGAAAGTTGGACTGTGAAGAAAGCTGAGCACAGAAGAATTGATGCTTTTGAACTGTGGTGTTGGAGAAGACTCCTGAGAATCCCTTGGACTGCAAGGAGATCCAACCAGTCCATTGTAAAGGAGATCACTCCTGGATGTTCTTTGGAAGGAATGATACTAAAGCTGAAACTCCAATACTTTGGCCACCTCATGTGAAGAGTTGACTCATTGGAAAAGACTCTGATGCTGGGAGGGATTGGGGTCAGGAGGAGAAGGGGATGACCGAGGATGAGATGGCTGGATGGCATCACGGACTCGATGGATGTGAGTTTGAGTGAACTCCGGGAGTTAGTGATGGACAGGTAAGCCTGGCATGCTGCAATTCATGGGGCCACAAAGAGTTGGACACGACTGAGTGACTGAACTGAACTGAACTGATAGAAGAGAGCCACATGAAAAGTGTGATTCCTTGTAATCTTGACAAATTTGGAAATGGGGTTGTGATATTTTGGAGATATGATGTTATTACTTTGCCCAAGCTAGACTTTTGTATAATATCTGATTATACAAAAGTTTTTTTTTTTAACTTTATATAGATAGATAACATATCTAGGGATTAAAAAAAAAAAAAAACAAGGGAAACTATAGAAAGAACAATACTACATGGCACATGATGAGTTCTCTGGGAATAAATTGTATCCATTGTGGATAAAGAAATACTCAAGCATGTCTAGGAAGCTACTGCACAATACAGAGGTCTTTCCACTGGATTTGGAAAGTTGTAACACTTGTAGAGAATACCTCCAAGAGAAAGAAGAAAGCCAAACTAAAGTTGCCCCAGTAACAAGGTCCTCCTCAACATGGGAAAGTTGGACAGTTTTGAGTATAAATCCCAGAAACAGTCAAAGTGGACAAGGTTTTGTAAGGGAAGAAAGTTTGTATGAGTGGGTGAGTTAGCCTAATTTGCCTGTTGGTGTTCTTTATGGAGATGACATATCAATGCACATACTACTAGTACAGTGATTAAGGTGTACAAACATCTCATTAGTTTTTACTCTTTTGTTTCTAAATGGGTTTCAAAATAGTCCAAAATGCACTCCCAATATGTTCTCCTTTATCACTTGTGTTTTTCATACACATATAGTTTCTGCTTCTTGTCTTTGGCATATCACTATTAGAAATGAAGAATTACAAAATGGATTCAAAGGGCACATGTAGGTGACTGAACAAGTCCAAGGGTCTAGGAAATGCAGGCATGGACTTTGCTGCTTCTCTCTACACATAGCTGTTTCTGTCAGAATAAAGGTAAAGTGCTTTAGGTAAAACAAGATACTTAAAATTCAAGGTGAAGAGGAAATTTTCTGTGAATCTTCACAATGGAATACAGAAAATTAATCTTAGGAACACTTGCCTACATTCATGCTAAATCCCCAGTTGTTTTAAGAACTGGATCTCTTTCGATCTGAAATCCTACTGTAGTACACTCAGAATGCTCTCCTATCTAGTGAATACTTCTAAAACTCGATTTAATACTAAGACTGGGAGCAGGTCCTAATCAGAGCGGGAAACAGAAGAAAGATCATGCGATAATCCACTTCCACTATACTACTCAATTCAGTCTCTGCTCCCCAGTTTATACAATAAGCCACTTCAGTGTAACTTTCTTAACAGAGAGATAATCAAATTTGAGTTCTTGCCTGAATGATATTCAACAAGCTCCGTGACCTGATATTCAGTCAGTTCAGTTGCTAAGTCAAGTCTGACTGTTTGAGACCCCATGGACTGCAGCACACCAGGCTTCCCTGTTCATCACCAACTCCCAGAGCTTGCTCAAACTCAAGTCCATTGAGTCTGTGATGCCATCCAACCATCTCATCCTCCATCATCCCCTTCACCTCCTGCCTTCAATCTTTTCCAGCATATGGATCTTTTCCAAGGAGTTAGTTTTTTGCATCAGGTGGTCAAAGTACTGGAGTCTCAGCTTCAGCATCAGTCCTTCCAATGAATATTCAGGGTTGATTTCCTTTAGGATGGACTGGTTGGATCTCCTTTCAGTCCAAGGGACTCTCAAGAGTCTTCTCCAACACCACAGTTCAAAGGCATCAGTTCTTCAGTGCTCAGTGATCAGCCTGTTTTTTTTTTTTTTTATAGTCCAACTCTCACATCCATATATGATTACTGGAAAAATGATAGCTTTGACTAAACGGAAGTTTGTTGGCAAAGTAATGTCTCTGATTTTCAATATGTTGTCTAGTTTGTTCATAGCTTTATTTCCAAGGAGCAGGCGTCTTTCAATTTCATGGCTGCAGTCAGCAACTGCACTGATTTTGGAGCCCAAGAAACTAAAGTCTCTCACTGTTTCTTTCCATTGTTTCCCCATTTATTTGCCATGAACTGATGGGACCGGATGACATGATCTTGGTTTTTTGAACGTTGCGTTTTAAGCCAGCTTTTTCACTCTCTTCTTTCACTTTCATCAAGAGGCTTTTTAGTTACTCTTCACTTTCTGCCATAAGGGTAGTGTCATCTGCATATCTCAGGCTATTGATATTTCTACCAGAAACCTTGGTTCTAGCTTGTGCTTCATTCAGCATCTTGCATGATGTACTCTGCCTATAAGTAAAATAAGCAGAGTGACAATATACAGCCTTGACGTACCCTTTCCCAATTTGGAACCACTCTGTTGTCCCATGTCCCATTCTAACTGCTGCTTCTTGACCTGCATACATATTTCTCAAGAGGCAGGTCAAGTGGTCTTGTATTCCCATCTCTTGAAGAATTTTCCATAGTTTTTTGTGATTTACACAAAGATATTGGCGTAGTCAATAAAGAAGTAGGTGTTTTTTTCTGGAATTCTCTTGCTCTTTCTATGATCCAATGGATATTGCTAATTTTATCTCTGATTCCTCTGCCTTTTCTAAATATAGCTTGAACATCTGGAAGTTCATGGTTTACAAACCGCAGAATCCTCCCTTGGAGAATTTTGAGCATCACTTCACTAGGGTGTGAGATGAGTGCAACTGTGAGATAGTTTGAATATTACTTAGCATTGCCCTTCCTTAGAAATGGAATAAAAACTGACCTTTTCCAGTTCTGTGGCCACTGATGAGTTTTCCAAATTTGCTGGAATATTGAGTGCAGCACTGTCATAGCATCATCTTTTACGATTTGAAATAGCTCAACTGGAATTCTATCACCTCCACTAGCTTTGTTTGTAGTGATGCTTCCTAAGGCCCACTTGACCTCACATACCAGGATGTCTCATTCTAGGTGAGTAATCACACCATTGTGGTTATCTGGTCATGAAGATCTTTTTTGTAGCACTCTTCTGTGTATTCTTGCCAGATCTTCTTAATATCTCCTGCTTCTGTTAGGTTCATACTATTTTTGCCCTTCATTGTGTTCATCTTTGCATGAAATGATCCCTTGGTACCTCTAATTTTCTTGAAGTGATCTCTAGTCTTTCCCATTCTATTGTTTTCCTCTATTTCCTTGCATTAATCACTGAGAAAGGCTTTCTTATATCTCCTTGCTATTCTTTGGAATTCTGCATTCAAATGGGTATATGTCTCCTTTTCTCCTCTGCCTTTAGCTTCTCTTCTTTTCTCAGCTATTTGTAGGGCCTCCGCAGGCAACCATTTTGCTTTTTTGCCTTTCTTTTTCTTGAAGATGGTCTGGATCACCGCCTCCTGTACAATGTCATGAAGTTCCAACCATAGTTCTTTAGGCACTCTGTATATCAGATCTAATCTCTTGAATATATTTCTCACTTCCACTGTATAATCATAAGGAATTTGATTTAGATTATACCTGAATGGTCTAGTGGTTTTCCCTAACCACTTCAATTTAAGTCTGAATTTGGCAATAAGGAATTCATGATCTGAGCCACAGTCAACTCCCAGTCTTGTTTTTGTTGACTATACCAAGCTTATCCCTCTTTGCCTGCAAGGAATATAATCAATCTGATTTCAGTATTGACCATCTGGTGATGTCCATGTGTAGAGTCTTCTCTTGTATTCTTGGAAGAGAGTGTTTGCTACAACCAGCGTGTTCTCTTGGCAAAACTCTGTTAGCCTTTGCCCTGCTTCATTTTGTACTTTAAGGCCAAATTTGCCTGTTACTTCAGGTACTTCTTGACTTCCTACTTTTGCATTCCAGTCCCCTATGCTGAAAAGGACATCTTTTTCTGTGGTATTAGTTCTGGAAGTTCTTGTAAGTCTTCATAGAACTGTTCAGTTTCTTTAGCATTAGTGATCAGGGCATATAGACTTAGATTACTGTGGTATTGAATGGTTTGTGTTGGAAACAAACAGAGATCATTCTGTCATTTTTGAGATTGCACCAAATTAACATTAATTTCACATCTTCCCTGCAGCAGATGCTGTCAGCAAGCTGCCCACTTCCTTGACCTTTCAGGTTTCTCTAAAAATTTTGCGCATGAGGGCTGTCATTTTATTCCTCAAAATTGCATAAGTGTCTGTGTGTACACAGGTCAGAACTGCTAAAGGATAAACATCCCTTGGGGAAAAGCCCTCTACAGATGAATCATGGAATTTAGTGTATGAGATGTAGTTTTATACCATTTCCCTGAACATCCCAATGGGATTAACCTCCAGTTATCCATGGTATTAACTAGCTTATTAAAGTACTTGTTATTCCTATCATCATTTTTTTCTGTATCAGTTTTCCCCTCTGACCAAGAAAAAAAAAATGCTGCCTGCATCAACCATTAAACTACCTGCATTCAAAGTCTTATCTCAGCATCTCAGCATCAGATCACAAGGGAACTGCCACTAAGTCAATTGGTGTCAAACAAAACAAAACAAAAAGAATTCTAGGAATCAAGTAGCCCTATAACTGGATTACTAACTAGCCAAATGGTAACAAGAATTCAGTGCTGTTGTGAGTGAGTAGTGATAATCCCCTGGCATTCTAAAGTATCTCAGTTACTAACATTCTTACCTGTGGTGAACAAGAATTTTATAAGTGTTGCATTCCTATAGGTAATTATAAGGACAACAGTTACTGTTAAATGCATCATAGCACTGAGGAAAGAAAAATGACATACTCAACTCAGCCAAGACAAATCGCCCACATAGTATGAAATCAAATATCATTTTAAAAATAATATCATTTAATAATATTATTTTTAAAATAATATCATTTACAGATACACAGGCTTCCCAGCTGGTGCTAGTGGTAAAGAACCCACCTGCCAATACAGGAGACATAAGAGATGTGGGTTCAATCCCTAGGTCGAGAAGATCCCCTGGAGGAGGGCATGGTAAGTCAATCCAATATTCTTGCCTGTGAAATTCTATGGACAGAGGAGTCTGGCAGACTACAGTCCATAGAGTTACAAAGAATTGGACACAGCTAAAGTGACTTAACATGCACAGAGACACTAGTCTCTTACAGCCAAAAGGTGTTAGAGATGCTAACCAGCTCAGGATCCGACTGTGCTAGGAACCAAACTTCAGAGAAGGATGAATTCACAGCCTTGTTGAATCTCTCACATAAAGTCAAGCATGGATAGGGAAAGATCTAAGACCTAGAACAGAGACAGATAAATATATTCGAGAACTTGAGTCCCCAGATTTCCCTAAAATCTGTGGGTCAATAGAAATGGCCTCACCTCAGGTAGATATCTAGCAAGACAAAGCCTTGTTGATGTTGTTGCTGTTCAGTCAGAAGAAAGTTGTGTCTGACTCTATAACCCTATGGACCACAGCATGCCAGGCTCCTCTGTCTTCCACTATCACCAGGAGTTTGCTAAAATTCATGTCCTACCCTCTTCAAAATCTCCCTCTCCACCTCTTTTAAGCTTATATGCTACAAATTAAGTAATTTCTTGATAAAATCCAACAATGAAAATATTCTCCTTTCATTTAGATAAAAGGGATTATTAATCAATAAAGGATAGAGTTAGGAGTCTGCTTATGAAATTGTTTACCTAGTTTCAATAAGAATGATGGGATTTTTGAATAGCAGAGGCCAGACAGTGACACTTAAATATAAGAGGAAGGCAGAAGTAATTGTTTTAAATGCAAAAATGGGTAACCAAACTTAAATGGCAGCTAAGAGGCACTGATACATCAGGATCTGTGGCACTAACAGAGCACATTGTCTCAGAAATGAGTGAGCGAGTGAAAGGCGCTCAGTCCTGTCGACTCTTTGTGACCCCAGAGACTATATAGTCCATGGAATTCTCCAGACTGGAATACTGGAGTAGGTAGCCTTTCCCTTCTCCAAGGTTCTTCCCAAACCAGGAATCGAACCTAGGTCTCCCGCATTGCGGGCGGGTTCTTTACTGCCGAGTCACAAGGGAAGCCCTCAGAAATGAGGCCGATTAGAAACCAATGGACCATAAATGCAGCCACGAAATGAAAAGATGCTTGCTCCTTGGAGGGAAAGCTATGACAAACCTAGACAGCGTATTAAAAAGCAGAGACATCATTTGCCAACAAAGGTCCATATAGTCAAAGCTATGGTTTTTCTAGTAGTCCTGTGCAGATGTGAAATTAAGCCCATAAAGAAGGCTGAGTGCTGAAAAATTTACACTTTCAAATTGTGGTGCTGGAGAAGACTCTTGAGATTTCCCTGGACAGCAAGGAAATCAAACCAGTTAGTTCTAAAGGAAATCAACCCTGAATATTCACTGGAAGGACTGATGCTGAAGTGGAAACTCCAATACTTTGGTCACCTGATGTGAAGACTCTAATGTTGGGAATGATTAACGGCAGGAGAAGGGAGTGACAGAGGATGAGATGGTTGGATGGCATCACTGACTCGATGCATATGAGTTTGAGCAAACTCTGGGAGATACTGAAGGAGAGGGAAGCCTGGCATGCTGCAGTTCATGGGGTCGCAAAGAGTTTGACACGACTTAGCAACTGAACAACAACAACAACAGATACCAGTGAGAAAACTGCTGAACAAAAAATGCTCAAACCAGAAGCCATTAAGGCTTATGTCAGCCCTGACAATGAAGCCATTATCCCAAACCTGTACTCCCCTATCCTATACTACACTTTCCTCCACTATAACAGTTCTCATACCCCAAATCCATCAACTTAAAAGCAAGCCAAATCACTTCGAGGATGATTCCAAAAATGATAGGCCAGAATACTGGAGTGGGTAGCCTTTCCCATCTCCAAAAATGATAGAGAAGGTCACAAACTCTGGTGAATCAACACAAAGGACTCTAGAGAACTGGTTTATAGACACAACAGCTCGTTTGCCTCCAGTGGCAAAGAATTCCAAGGAACCTACTCAAGACATCTGCACTTAAGCCTTTTTCTCTGGATTTATCTTTAGGTTTTGGGTTTCAGCAAACCATGATACAGCCAAAAAGAAATCATTATTTTAACTTTTTTGCTCCTTTCTCTCTTTCACCTATGTATAACATTCTCTTCCCTAGTACTCCTCTACCCATGAAATTCTATCCACACCTCAGGAAACTCTCAAATGCTACATATTAAAGAAAACTTCCCTAATTTCCCCAAGTTTTCTTTCCCATTTGCATTTATTACAGAAAAAAAACAGAATATTCAAGACAACTAGATACATGCAAAAGAACAAAGCTAGATCACTTTCTTCCACTGTACACAAATGTTAATACAAAATGATTCATAGAATTAAATATAAGAGCTAATGCCATGCAAATCTTAAAAGAAAACATAAGAGTAAATCTTTGTGACTTTGGACTAGTCAGTGGTTTCTTAAATATGAAATTGAAGGAACAAGCTACAAAAGAAAATAAGTAGATTACTTGGACTTCAAAATTAAAAACTTCTATGGTGTAACAAATACCATAAAGAAAGTAACAATCCACAGAATGTGAGGAACTATTTGTAAATTGTATACCTAACAAAGAATTTGTATCCAGTGTAAAGAACTCTTTCAACTAGACAACAAAAGAGACAATAAAATTAAAAATTGGGCACAGGATTTGAATAGAAAATTTCCCAAAGAAAATAGGAAAATTGCTAATAAGCATATGAAAGCCTCTCAAATCATTAACTATTAGGGAAACATAAATAAAAACCAAACTGTGAAACAGCTTAACACCCACTAGATATATTATATGGCTTTAAACAAAATGACAGACAATAATAAAAATTAAACATACTGCTATACAAAAACTTATAAATGAATGTTCACAGCAGCATTATTATACTAACCAAAAGTGAAAATAACCTAAATATCCACCAACATTTGAATGGATAAGCAAAATTCAGTGTGTGTATATATATATATCTCAAAAGGAATAAATAAATGCTAAATGAAAAAAAAAAACCCATGCTAAAACATAGATGAATCTTTACAACATTATGCTATTAATAAGTGAAATAAGCTAGTCAAAAAAACACTATATATAAGTATTATTCAACTTAGATGCAATGTCCAGAATAGGCAAATCTACTGGGCTTCCCTGGTGGCTTAGAGGTTAAAGCATCCGCCTGGAATGCGGGAGACCCGGGTTCGATCTCTGGGTCGGGAAGATCCTCCGGAGAAGGAAATGGCAACCCACTCCAGTACTCTTGCCTGGAGAATCCCATGGACGGAGGAGCCTGGTAGGCTACAGTCCATGGGGTCACAAAGAGTCGGACATGACTGAGCGACTTCACTCACTCACTCACTCACTCATAGAGGTAAAACGTACCTATGCTTACCTAGTGCTAGGGGCTGGGGTACGTTGAGGTGGGGAGCGTCTGAGAAGGACTGTTAATGAATACAGGGGTCTCTTTGAGAGGATGTTTGTACAATGCTGAACATACTGAAGTCTTGAATTGTATACTTCAAGTATGTGATTTTTATAGTATGTGAATTACATCTTTATTAATTATGCAACACATTAATAAGTATATTAAATAGTAATTTTCATGACTTTCTCCATTGTACATCATAGCTATATTAAGACAGTCCATCTGTAAGTTGAATAGTCTTAATTAAAAAACAGAATTTACTGATTTCTATAGTACCTCAGAAAAAGAAGGGATGGAGCTAGTCACAGGGAATAATGGTTTTCGTCTGCCTTACAGTACATGGAGTTTGTTCATGTAAACATGGTGACAAGCAATTTAGGCTTAAACTCTTATAACTTTTTCTTCTTAAATTTAGATTTTGAAGTTACGTAGGCTTGTCTGCAAATCCCAAATTCATACTTACAAACTACATGATCCAGGAGATTTATTTTTATTTTTAATTTACAATCAATGAAATAAAATTTAAACTGCCTTCATCATTGGTTATTTCAATCATTTATGAGATAAAACAAGTACAATGTATAGCATAATATCTAATATGGAGTATATACTGAAAATATTGGTTTCTAATCCATAGAAAAGTTACCTAGGTTAGTGAAGGGAGGTAAACCCTTATCTTAATGATTAGGAAATACAGGTCAATCAGATGTTCCATTTCAGAAATGCAAACTAACAGAAACATGGTGTGCAGGTAGGATGTAGATGGGAGGGCCAGTTAGCACTTGGAACTAAATCTGAAAGTTTATTATATAGTTACCAGAAAGACCATGAGAGCAATGCTGAAGCAAATCTTATAAAGGACTATTTTTTTTAAGTCTAGATTTTTCACTAGGTGATCTCAATCAGTCTGATGATTTAAAATATCATCTTCATATCAATAATTCCCAAATTTGTATTTAGTGCTCTGACTTCTTTAATGAACTCTGAACTCATATATACAACATTCTTTTTGACATATTTGCTCAGCTCTCTACTAGGCATCACAAAACATAGTTGCAATAAAAGTCTTGATTCTTGTTCTCTACACCTCTACTCTTCAGCCAGTCTTACCCATCTTAGTAACTGCAACCACAATCAACAATCTACCAGGCAGTCAAGGCAATACTCTTAACAGTGATCCTTTACTTATTTCCCCATCATATCTGAAAAATAATTCAATTGGTAATAATTGCAAAGCTTTACTTTGCAAACACATACAACACACATCATTTGTCTCCATCTGTGTTACCAACAACCTTGTTCAAATAGTAATTTACTATTACTAGTACTGTTGCAACTGCTTTACAACTAGTCTCCCTGATGCTTTTAATCCCGCCCCTTCATGATCCATTTAGCAATTATAATGGAGCAAAGGTGAGCCTTTGAAGATAAAAGTAAGATAATTATTGTTGGAGACTCACCAATATGACTATGAAGGCTGAATTTTAGCAACAGAAATAACAAATGAGCACTTCGTGTTAATGTCACATTATCAACCATCTCACCCTCCAACAAATATATACAGTAAAAGCGCCAGGCAAAAGCTCAGTACATGAACATCTAAATCAAAGAAATATCATTCAGTTCAGTTCAGTTCAGTCACTCAGTCGTGTCCGACTCTTTGCGACCCCATGAATCGCAGCATGCCAGGCCTCCCTGTCCATCACCATCTCCCGGAGTTCACTCAGACTCACGTCCATTGAGTCGGTGATGCCATCCAGCCATCTCATCCTCGGTCGTCCCCTTCTCCTCCTGCCCCCAATCCCTCCCAGCATCAGAGTCTTTCCAATGATTCAACTCTTTGCATGAGGTGGCCAAAGTACTGGAGCTTCAGCTTTAGCATCATTCCTTTCAAAGAAATCCCAGGGCTGATCTCCTTCAGAATGGACTGGTTGGATCTCCTTGCAGTCCAAGGGCTCTCAAGAGTCTTCTCCAACACCACAGTTCAAAAGCATCAATTCTTCGGTGCTCAGCCTTCTTCACAGTCCAACTCTCACATCCATATATGACCACAGGAAAAACCATAGCCTTGACCAGATGGACCTTAGTCGGCAAAATAATGTCTCTGCTTTTGAATATACTATCTAGGATGGTCATAACTTTTCTTCCAAGGAGTAAGCGTCTTTTAATTTCACGGCTGCAGTCACCATCTACAGTGATTTTGGAGCCCCCAAAAATAAAGTCTGACACCGTTTCCACTGTTTCTCCATCTATTTCCCATGAGGGACCGGATGCCATGATCTTCGTTTTCTGAATGTTGAGCTTTAAGCCAACTTTTTTGCTCTCCTCTTTCACTTTAATCAAGAGGCTTTTTAGCTCCTCTTCACTTTCTGCCATAAGGGTGGTGTCATCTGCATATCTGAGGTTATTGATATTTCTCCCGGCAATCTTGATTCCAGCTTGTGTTTCTTCCAGTCCAGCATTTCTCACCAATATTAAAGTATTGATCAATATTATTAATAGTACTTATTGAATGAGTATAACCACTGTGTTAACTGTGTTAAGACTTCACATGCAAACCACCTTCAGTCCTCACAAAAATCTATAAGGTATATAATATTTTCCACATTTTACATATAAGGATGACTAAATCTTACGGAAGTTGGGTCACCTTAAAAGTTATCCACTTCCCAAGTCAGAGAATCAGCAAACAGCAGAACTGAAAATTTCTTAGAGGAAACATGATAGTAGATAATGAAGAAAGAGCCCAATATTCAATGAGCACTTGAGTCACATTATTGGAAAACAACAGAATACAGACCCATAAATTCCCACTGCTGAGATTTCACACTCTCTTGAACCTGCTGCTATGAGGCATAGCTTTACTATTATCTCTACTTGTGATCTACTAGTTCAGTTTTGGGGGGAGATTCCAGTTAGATCATTATAGTTCTCCCTAAGTTAAATAAAAATTAAGAGAAATAAATTATTACTTTTTTCAGTCACCTTATTTTACTCAACCAATGAGAATTCTAATGTAACTTGGTTACTTACTCCCAAGAATTGCACTATTTTCACAATTCCATTCAGTGCTCTATTGACAGTAATTGTAAGTGATTGAAATTTAATAACTTCTATTATTGTTTGCAATTATAAGGTTCTCAAATATCTACTATATTCCCAATTACAAATTATTTACATTGTGAAATAGAAAAGTTTCATTAAAGGTAAGTAAAACATATTTCTGTATATATGAAATTTCCAGATATTTAGAGGCCCCATTTCAGATCTTAATTTGATTTATGTTTTCAAAATTAAATTGAGAACCTCTATAAAATACAATAATGTCCTTAGTCATCCAACATTGTCAAAAACTACTTTTTCTCCTTTATTCCAAATACTCTTCAACTTCATAAATTTCCCTTCAATTTGGGTTCTAAATTTTGACCCACCAATGCCATCATACTGCTCTTACACAGATTCCTTTCAAAGACTTCTTGTTATTTATCAAATCACTCTGAACATTATCCTTGCTCTGTTCAATATATAGAAGCTAAGTCCATAAATATTCTACTTCATTCAATTTTTATTTTTCTCATCACCATGAATCAAATTTTCTATACCTTCTAGTCTCTCTAAGTACTAGGTTTGTGGTAGTATCTGGACAACTCTCTTCCCCCTTTATTTTAATGCTTAATTTTCCTGACAAGTTGATTCATTCAGGTCTTTGTAAAATACATCTTCTAGCTTCCAGGAACCTTTCTCTTTTTTTTTTTAATATTTTTTTTAAATTTATTTATGGCCACATGGCTTGTGGAATCTTAGTTCCCCGACGCAGGATTGAACCCGTGCCCCGCTGCATTGGAAACACAGAGTCTTAACCACTGGACCACCAGGGAAGTCCCCAGGAACCTTTCTTTATGGAATTTAACCTCTGTAACCTGTTGTTTACTTCATATATCTTCACTTCATTCCATAGGCATGACATTCAACAGAAGAATGAAAATACCAACAGAGTCCATTAGATTTCCTCCCAGAACCTTAAAAGTGTTTTCCAGCTTTGGGTAAGCTTTTGCATCCATTTGAATTATGCTGGGTTAGGAACAGTCCAGTTAGTTCAGTGGGTCATAGCTATCTAGATATCCTTAAACTTTCTGATTCACTCATCAGGATTAGTTACTATCACCTATGTAACTCATTAGTTTCTCATTAACCTTTCTGGAAGGGGAGAATGCAAAGGAATAATATTTTTCTAATTACCAATCTGTAAACCACTTCTCTGTGTGAATAGCTTACAAAGACTCCTCTAAAGAGATTCATATGTACTGAATAATGTTCTAAATTTTTTTCATGTTATTTTTACAGCATGAAATGTTTTTCCATTTAGCAAACTTTTGACACTGACCTGTTGAAACATTTGTCCAGGAACACAGAGGGCATACTTATTACTGAATTTTCTGCTGAATCTTGATTGAAAGTGAAAGTGAAAGAAAGTGAAGTCACTCAGTCGTGTCCGACTCTTTGTGACCCCATGGACCATAGCCTACCAGGCTCCTCCCTCCATGGGATTCTCCAGGCAAGAGTACTGGAGTAGGTTGCCATTTCCTTCTCCAGGGGATCTTCCCAACCCAGGGATCGAACCCAGGTCTCCCAAATTCCAGGAAGATGCTTTAACCTCTGAGCCACCAGGGAAGCCCTGAATACTGATTAATGTAATATAAAAAGGCAATTGTTTTAAATATTTTTTATCCCTTACAGCTATCAGCAAAAGATTCTTCAGCTGACTTCTGCAAAGCATTCTTCATATCACACAAACCAGTTTATATTTGCTCTTACCTGTAATAATTTAAATCCGTCCTATTTTTTTTAATTAAAATACATTCATCTAAAAAGTAATTAGGGTAATGGGTGATAAGGTGGGAAATAACAGATCCACTGACATGGATAATAAAATGAGTGGTTTTCATTATATATCTTTTTCAATGATTGAATTCTGTCTTTGAAGGTTAAAATAAAGATCATTCAATAAAAAGCACAAACCTTGACCCTAATTTAAAAGTTTCTGTCTGCTTCTGTAGGTGCATCATCATAATAAATTTCAATTCATATACTCCTTTCTGACATTAATCTTGAAATTTACCAAAAATGAGCTCAAAAAAGACTGGAAATACTGTGACCTACTCTAACTTTCACAGCAATAGCGGAAATTCTTCATATACCTAAAGTGTTTTACTGCTGCTTCCTTGGAAAGTATGCATTACTGAATATCTTAAATGCTTTTTATATAGATATACAAATAAATATCAAGTCTATTCACATGTATGATTAAATTCATTATAATACATGAAGACCTGAATAAATGTAAGAGAGATAGCACTCCCATGTATAAAAACACGCAGTATTGGAAACATACAGATGATACAACTTTTTTAGGGTATCTTGCTGCTGCTGTTAAGTTGCTTCAGTCATGTCTGACTTTCTGTGACCCCATAGATGGCAGTCCACCAGGCTCCACCAACCCTGGGATTCTCTAGGCAAGAACACTGGAGTGGGTTGCCATTTCCTTCTCCAATGCATGAAGGTGAAAAGTGAAAGTGATGTCGCTCACTCGTGTCTGACTCTTCGATAACATATCAAATCGAAAATGTATTCTGGTTGATACAGTATTTGTTCTTTTAGAAACATGTCTACAGAGATATAGCACAAGAATGTTTACTAAGCAATTTTTCTAGTAGTGAAAAATTAGAGATACATGAAATATACTAAAGGAAATCAGTCCTGAATATCCACTAAAAGAACCGATGCTAAAGCTGAAACTCCAATATATTGGCCACCTGACACGAAGAACTGACTCGTTGAAAAAGACCCTGAGGCTGGGAAAGATTGAAGGCGGGAGGAGAAAGGGACAACAGATGATGAGATGGTTGAATGGCATCACCAACTCAATGGACATGGGTTTGGGTAGACTCTGGGAGGTGGTGATGGACAGGCAGGCCTGGTCTGCTTCAGTCCATGGGGTCACAAAGAGTCGGACATGAATGAGTGACTGAAATGAACTGAAATATCTACAATAGGTCAGTGGATAAATTAGAGCTGATCTATACTTTAGAATGTATTATACCTGTTAATGTAGGTCATTAATCATTCAAATTATTCAATAATTCATTCAACAAACATTTATTAAGAACCTGTTATGTGCCAGACTGTGTTCTGTTTAGGTACAAATGAGTGAAAATGTAAGACAAATTTTCTGTTTTCATGGAATGTTTATTAGCTGACAGCTTGTTTTAAAGAAAATGTTTTAAGAGAAATAAAATATCAGTGGTAAAAAGTGCTATAGAGAAAAATAAGATGAGATAAGGTAAGGGAGTTGTGAATGATTGAGGGACTTCTTTTATAGGAAATAATCAAGTGATATTTGAAACTTAACTGAGGGGGCAAGACAAGGATATGTCTGGGAGAAAAGCATTAAAAGAAGTATAAATATATCAAAGGGCATGAAGTGGGAGCAAGCACAGCTTATCTGAGAAACAGCAAGGGGCCAGTGTGTCTGGAGTTCAATGTGCAAGGGTGGGAGTGGTAAGAAATGAGTTCAAAAAGATAGCTAAGAAGCAAAGATCACTACGACTCAAGTAGCCGATACTGAGGAGTCTGGCTTTTACTCTTAGGACTTCAAATGACTGGAAGGTTTTGTGAGGAGTGACAATATCTGGCTTATATTTTAAGTGGGTCATTCTTGCCACTCTCTGGATAACAAGCTGCAAAAGGCAAGTGAGGAAAAATCATCAGTTAAGATGCTACTGAAACAGTCAAGTAAGAGGAGATAAATCCTGGAATAGGATAGCTGCAGTAAGTGTAATGATTCTAGATACATTTTCAGGTTGATCTGATAGGACTTGCTAAATTGGATATGGCATATAAAAGAGGAAATGGAAAGCATGAGATTGATCAACATGCTGATATACAAGGTTGTCCATGATATACTGTCAAATGTGATAAAAGAAATCTGCATAAAAATGTGTAGAATTGGATATTTCTATTAAAAAAAGGAATGCAAAGACAGATACAAAGTTTCAGTAGCAATTAACTCTAGAAAGGAAGCAGAGCTAGAAACTCACTTTTTACTGCATGGACTCTGGAATAATTCAAGTATTTTATTGCTAGTCTATATTATTTCTGTAATTTTATAGCAAGTTTAAAATGTCTTCCTCACTAAAAGAAAGAAGAGATGATAACATATGAGCATTTAAAAATAAATGTAGAATATAGTTCTGATAATTGACTTGTAATTTCAAATAACATAAATCACAAATGAACTTCCAAATATAATTTCTCAATAAATAATGATTTAATACTTAGAAATGTAAATCTTTCTTTTTCAATAATATAAATAATAAATTTAATTTCCAAACACTTTTTTTCATATAAAAATAGAATATTTGATTGGCATATAAGAAAGTATAGTAAACCTAAGTTACATGGTATGGTGGAATAATATAGGCTACAGAAAAATCCAGAAAATCCTGAATTCAAATACTGACCCTGAGCCTGAGCAATAGTAAGCTTAGAAAACATCTATTATGTGACAGTCACCATGATCACTGGCACTTATCATACCATTAAACAGACAGCTCAGAGGACAGCTAGCTCATCCTCTTGCCTGGATAGGTGTTTTGGGGGATGCCAAATAATGATCATTTAGTCCCAGTGCAGAGTGAAGCAATAAGACAAGTACCCAGCTTCAGTGATAAGAAAGAATCATGCTGCCCAAGAGCCCTGGCTGTCAGAATTAGGCCTACCCACCTTCCCTGCACTGAAATCAAACCAAGTAAACCACAGCTTCTAGGTTGCTGAGAAACAAAAGTAAGTAACTCTTCTCTCTAATTCCTATCTTTCTTCCTGCTAGAAACCATGCTACATTTACAACTATCCAAGGTCATAGACATCCCTTCTCTCTCTGAATTGTTCTAAATTGATGGACTATAATGCCAAGTTTGCATTTATAATGCACTGAGTGCATTATTTTCTGTCCAGTAAATAACATGTGAGATATAACCTGGAAAATTCAATCAAAAGATGTGATTTTTACCCCACTGCTTCAAAATGTTGATTTGAGTAAGTTAAAATTAGTTACTTAAACCTATCTCATCCTCAAGTCCTATATCTATAAAATAAAGAACATAAAACAAAGAACATCAGAGGCTAGATATGAGGATGTTATATCTCCATAAATGAAGTTTTTCATAAACTATAAAATATAATGTAAACAACTATGATAATTATGATGAGGTATAAAATATATACTCCCTTATATCATAATACTCAATTGTCATTATCCTATTAATTATGTCAACAAAGAATTATGTGCCTCTTTACTAAGAGAAATTAGAAATCAATACTTGAGTAGTTAGCTTCCAAGGTGGTGCAGCAGTAAAGAATCTGTCTGCTAATGTAGGAGTCAGTCACAGGTTCAAACACTGGGTCAGGGAGCTCACCTGGAGTAGGAAATGGCAGCCCCCTCCACTATTTTGCCTGGAAAATTCCATGGACAGAGGAGCCTGGTGGGCTACAGTCCATGGATTCACAAAGTCAGACACAACTGAGCATGCGTGCAGTTTATTAAAAAGTATTTTATAAATCTTCAGTAAAACAAAATCAAGCTAAAGTGTTTATTTTGATTTTTTTTATATTACTAATATGAGATAAGGCATAGAAGATCAAAGAATTAAATGAAGTGAGAGGTTAAAAGACAGATCATTTTCATGGGCTGAGAGCACTAACACAGACCACACTAACCAAGGCAATCTATAGATTCAATGCAATCTCTATCAAAATACCAAAGGCACTTTTCATAAAACTAGAAGAAATAATTTTAAAATGTGTATATATACCCAAAAGACCCTGAATAGCTAAAGCCATCTTGAGAAAGAAGAACTAACCTGGAGGAATCACACTCTCCGACTTCAGACTGTACTATAAAGCTACAGTAATCAAAAGACTATGGTAATTGTACAGAAACAAACACATAAATAGCCCAGAAATAAACCCACATACTTATGATAAGTTAATCAACAACAAAGCTGGCAAGAACATAAAATGGAGAAAAGACATTCTCCTCAATAACCTGTTCAGGAAAAACTGGATGGCTACATGTAAAAGAATGAAATTTGAACATTCTCTAGTATCATATACAAAAATAAACTCAAGATGAACTGAAACCAAACCCCCTACAGAAAAACATTGACATAAAAAATAGCAAAATGTTTTTGGATCTGTCTCCTAAAGCAAAAAGTAAAACCAAAAATAAATAAAGGGGACCAATTAAGTTGCAATGGTGTGGGAAGTAGGAGGGTGGCTCACAAGGTAGGGGGTATATGTACACCTATGGATGATGATAAATGGCAGAAATCAACACAATATTGTTAAGCAATTATCCTCCAACTGAAAATATATAAATTTAAATAAAAACAAAAGTTTAAAAAGGTTTTGCATAGCAAAGGAAACCATCAGCAAACAAACAAAAAAACAATCTACAAAATGGGAGAAAATGTTTGTAAATGATATAACTGATAAGAGGTTCAGATCAGTTCAGTTCAGTCAATCAGTCATGTCTGACTCTTTGCGACTCCATGGACTGCAGCATGCCAGGCTTCTCTGTCCATCACCAACTCTTGGAGCATACTCAATTCATGTCCATTGAGTTGGTGATGTCATCCAACCATCTGCTCCTCTGTTGTCCACTTTTTCTCCTGCCTTCAATCTTTTCAGCATCAGGGTCTTTTCAAATGAGTCAGCTCTTTGCATCATGTGGCCAAAGTATTAGAGTTTCAGCTTTAGCATCAGTCCTTCCAATTAATATTCAGGACTGATTTCATTTAGAATGGACTGGGTGGATCTCTTTGATGTCCAAGGGATTCTCAAGAGCCTCTTCGAACACCACAGTTCAAAAGCATCAATTCTTTGGCACTCAGCTTTCTTTATAGTCCAACTCTCATATCCATACATGACTACTGGAAAAACCATAGCTTTGACTAGATGGGCCTTTGTGGGCAAAGGAATGTCTCAGCTTTTCAATATGCTGTCTAGGTTGGCCATAACTTTTCTCTTTTTTTGTCATTTGATTTTTCTTTTTCTTTTTTTTTCAGATTTTATTTTATTTTATTTTACTTTACTTTACAATACTGTATTGGTTTTGCTATACATCAACATCAATCCACCATGGGTGTACATATGTTCCCCATCCTGAACCCCCCTCCCACCTCCCTCCCTATACCATCTCTCTGGGTCATCCCAGTGCACCAGCCCCAAGTATCCTGTATCCTGCATTGAACCTAGGCTGGTGATATGTTTCTTATATGATATTATACATGTTTCAATGCCATTCTCCCAAATCATAACACCCTCTCCCTCTCCCACAGAGTCCAAAAGACTGTTATATACATCTGTGTCTCTTTTGCTGTCTCGCATACAGGGTTATCATTATCATCTTTCTAAATTCCATATATATGTGTTAGTATACTGTATTGGTGTTTTTCTTTCTGGCTTACTTCACTCTGTGTAATCGGCTCCAGTTTCATCCACCTCATTAGAACTGATTCAAATGTATTCTTTTTAATTGTTGAGTAATACTCCAGTGTGTATATGTACCATGGCTTTCTTATCCATTCATCTGCTGATGGACATCTAGGTTGCTTCCATGTCCTGGCTATTATAAACAGCACTGTGATGAACACTGGGGTACATGTGTCTCTTTCAATTCTGGTTTCCTTGGTGTGTATGCCCAGCAGTGGGATTGCTGGGTCATAAGGCAGTTCTGTTTCCAGTTTTTTAAGGAATCTCCACACTGTTCTCCATAGTGGCTGTACTAGTTTGCATTCCCACCAACAGTGTAAGAGGGTTCCCTTTTCTCCACACCCTCTCCAGCATTTATTGCTTGTAGACTTTTGGATCGCAGCTATTCTGACTGGTGTGAAATGGTACCTCATTGTGGTTTTGATTTGCATTTCAAATGAGTGGTATTGAGCATCTTTTCATCTGTTTGTTAGCTATCTGTATGTCTTCTTTGGAGAAATGTCTATTTAGTTCTTTGGCCCATTTTTTGATTGAGTCATTTATTTTTCTGGAATTGAGCTGCAGGAGTTGCTTGTATATTTTTGAGATTAGTTGTTTGTCAGTTGCTTCATTTGCTATTATTCTCTCCCATTCGGAAGGCTGTCTTTTCACCTTGCTTATAGTTTCCTCTGTTGTGCAGAAGCTTTTAATTTTAATTAGATCCCATTTGTTTATTTTTGCTTTTATTTCCAGTATTCTTGGAGGTGGGTCATAGAGGATCCTGCTGTGGTTTATGTCGGAGAGTGTTTTGCCAATGTTCTCCTCTACGAGTTTTATAGTTTCTGGTCTTATGTTCAGATCTTTAATCCATTTTGAGTTTATTTTAGTGCATGGTGTTAGAAAGTGTTCTAGTTTCATTCTTTTACAAGTGGTTGACCAGTTTTCCCAGCATCACTCGTTAAAAAGATTGTCTTTAATCCATTGTATATGCTTGTCTCCTTTGTCAAAGATAAGGTGTCCATAGATGTGTGGATTTATCTCTGGGCTTTCTATTTTGTTCCATTGATTTATATTTCTGTCTTTGTGCCAGTACTATACTCTCTTGATGACTGTGGCTTTTATTTTTTTAATATAAATTTATTTATTTTAATTGGAGGTTAATTATTTTACAATATTCTATTGGTTTTACCATACATCAATATGAATCCGCCACAGGTATACACGTGTTCCCCATCCTGAACTTTTCTTCCAAGGAGCAAGTGTCTTTTAATTTCATGGCTGCAATCACCATCTGCAGTGATTTTGGAGCCCAAAAATATAAAGTCTGTCACTGTTTCCATGGTTTCCCCATCTATTTTCCATGAAGTGATGGGACCGGATGCTATGATCTTAGTTTCTGAATGTTGAGTTATGAATATTGATAAGAGGTTATTATTCAAAATATATGAACAGTTCATACAACTCAACATCACAAAAACAAAAAATCCAATTTACAAAAATGAGCAGAAGACCAGAAAAACATTTCTGCAAAGAGGACATGCAGATGTCCAACAAGCACATGAAAAGGTGCTCAACAGCATCAATCCTCAGAGAAATGCAAATTAATACTACAGTGAGATATGACCTCACACATGTCAGAATATCTATCATTAAAAATAAGGCAAATAACAATTGTTGGCAAGGATATGAGAAAAGGGAACCACTGTACACTGTTGGTGAGAATATAAATTAGTACAGCCGGTGTGGAAAACAGTACAGAGATTTCTCAAAAAACTAAACATAAAACTACCTTATAACTCAACAATTCTACTTCTGGGTAAGCTTCTAAAGAAGACAAAAACACTAATTCAAAAAGATACATGCATCCCAATGTTCCAAAAACATTATTTACAATTGCCAACCTGTGTTCATCTATAGTTGAATTGATAAAGAAAGGTGGCATATACACACAACGGAGGAGAAATTCAGGATAGGGGATTAAAGTATACAAAGTACTGTGTTTAAGATAAGCTATAAGGATGTATTTTACAACAAAAGGAATATAGCCAATATTTTGTACTAACCATAAATGAAGTTTAAACTTTAAAAATTGTTAATCAGTAAGTTGTACAACTGAGACAATGAGATTTGAAATACTAAAGCAATTAAAGAAAAAATAATTTTTTCAATGTCATAATGTCACTAACAAATCAGTGACTATCATTCTTAACAAAAAGAATGCCCAGGAAGTCAACATAAAATATATTTCATAACTAAGGAATAGTAAAAGAAGAAAAAATAAATGTGGGCTAAATCATAAGAAAATTATAATTAGGCATCACTACTTCTTTCAAAATACTAACTCCAATTCCAAATGTTTTAATGTTTAATAATGAAAGACTAGCTAGACATCATAGATACTGGTAGGAAATTAATATATAACCATGGAAAATGGAAATTATGATGTATATAGCAATATAGATATGTAAACTAATGAAAAGTGAATAAAGGTAAACTTGGACATATATATATACTAAAGCATTAATATTCAAAATTATTTCATAGAATCAGGAGACTTAAAAGTTGACGAATAATTAGTTATTAAGCAGTAAGAGTGTCTTTTGAAGATTATCTCTCTTGAAAAATGATGACTAGCTGTTTCCATTCAACTTCCATTGTACAGTTGTTTCAATTTTAAGAATCCAATTGGGGTTTCCCAGGTGGCACTAGTGGGAAAGAATCTGCTGGCCAATGACAAAGACATAGGAGGCTCAGGTTCGATACCTGGGTCCACAAGATCCTATGAAGGAGGGCATGGCAACCTCCTCCAGTATTCTTGCCTGGAGAATCCCATAGACAGAGGAGCTTGGCAGGCGAGAGTCCATAGATTCACAAAGAGTTGGACATGACTGATAACAATGATTAGCTGTTTCTGTTCAACTTCCATTGTTCAGTTGTTTCAGTTTTAGGAACCCAATTATACAGACCTTTTTCCATTAACTAATATATTCCAACTGAGAAAAAGCCTCAGACACCCTGTCTGAGGGCAAGGGCAGTAAAATTGTGCACAGGGTACCATGGGGTTCCAGGTTCAATAGCAACTACCTCTTTTCTAACATGTCCTAGGCTTCACATACTAGCCATAGTATCAGCATTTGGATTAGGGATTGAGCAGTTTGAGACAAACTAAGAAATAGAAAATAAAAGAATCTCTAGTAGGTAGGTAGGTCCTGCACTAATTGATTTATATAATTTTTTACTTAGCACTCAAAAAATCTATAAAGTAGATAGCATTATTATTTTACAGATGAGGAAACTATATCTATATCTCTCTATATAAGTGCTAACTGATCTGACTAAAGTCATACAGTGTACACTTTTACTTTGGGAGGCAAGGAATGAAAGTGAAAGTGAAAGTCACTCAGTTGCATCCGACTCTTTTCAACCCCATGGACTATATAGCATTCTCTAGGCCAGAATACTATAGTGGGTAGCCTTTCCCTTCTCCAAGGGATCTTCCCAACCCAGTGATGGAATCCAGGTCTCTGGCATTATAGGTGGATTTTTTAACAACTGAGCTTGAGTGTGTGTGTGTATGCATGTGTGTGTATACACACTCATATAGCATATATGTATTCATACATGAATATATACGTATTCATTCATACATCTTAAAAATATATTCAACTTTTTTTTGAATTCATTCATAAAGGTGTATGGAGAAGGAAGTGGCAACCTACTTCAGTACTCTTGCCTGGAGAATCCCATGAACAGAGGAGTCTGGTAGGCTACAGTTCACGGAGTTGCAAAGAGTTGGACACAACTGAGCGACTTCACTTAGTCACTTATAAAGGTGTATACTTTTATTTGGGGAGGCTAGGAATATGTGCTGGAGAAGGCAATGGCAACACACTCCAGTACTCCTGCCTGGAAAATCCCATGGACGGAGGACCTGGTAGGCTGCAGTCCATGGGGCCGCTAAGAGTTGGACACGACTGAGCGACTTCACTTTCACTTTTCACTTTTATGCATTGGAGAAGGCAATGGCAACCCACTCCAGTACTCTTGCCTGGAGAATCCCAGGGACGGGGGAGTCTGGTGGGCTGCCATCTATGGGGTCGCACAGAGTCGGACATGACTGAAGCGACTTAGCAGCAGCAGCAGCAGTAATATGTGCCACTTGGCTTCCCTGTGGCTCAGCTTGTAAAGAATCTACCTGCAATGCAGGACACCTGGATTCCATCCCTGGGTTGGGAAGATTCCCTGGAGGAGAAAACGGCTACCCACTCCTACCTTCTGGCCTGGAGAATTCCATGGACTGTATAGTCCATGGGGTCGCAAAGAGTCAGACATGACTGAGTGACTTTAATTCACTTCACCTCATAAGAATAATTTAGGAACCTGTCATAACTCCAATATCTGGCTTGTTGTTGTTCAGTCAGCCAGTTGTGTCCGACTCTTTGCGACCCCATGGATTGCAACACACCAGGTCTCCCTGTCCCTGTCCCTCATCATCTCCCAAAGTTTGCCCAGGTTCATCTTACACAAACTTTGTTAGCCTTGGTGATATATAAGTGAGTTAGCTGCTTGTTCAATTTGCCCATAGGTGTAATTCTGACATTGCAGCATGAGTGAAGATAACTTCATTTCAAGAAACCCATCAATTCTGCTGTAATATTACACATTACAGATCTAAAATGTTAAATAAGATACTGGGATGGATGGTAAGTATGGAATCAGAAAATCTAAGGAGGCTAGTATATTAATTGGGTAAAGATGGTGGTGTTACAGACCAGAGTGGTTACAAAAATAGTGTTAAAGATGATCAAATTTTGAATATATTTTTAAGGTAAAGCTACAGAAATTTGCTGTTTAAAGTTTGAGAAAAAGTGAAGTCAAATATAAATTCAATTTTTTGTCTAGAAATACTGGGATATTAGAGTTTCCCTTTTATTAGATGATGATGACTATCAAAGAAGTAAGCAGATAAGGATTTTAGATTTGGATGTATTATGTAAGATTTCTGACAGAACTCTAAGTTGAACAGGTATAATTCTGGATATATACAAGTCTGAGTTCAGAGAAGACCAGGCTGAAATACAAATTCAGGATTCATTAACATATTTAAAGTCCTGAGATTTTTAAAGTCCTGAGACTGAATAAGACTATATGGAGAATAAATGACAATATAAGCCAAATTTTTGATCCCTGGATGAGAACCAGAAAAAAAAAAATGGAAAAGAAAAAAATGTGATGTTATGGAAGCCAAATGATACAGTTATTTCCACAAAAAGTAGTTATATTCAGTAAGGGCATAAGTGTTGTTCATAAATCAAATAAGCTGAAGGTTTAAAACTGACTTCTAAATTTCATAATGTGTTACAGGTAATCTTGAGTTGCTCTAATGGAGCAGCTGGACCAAAGTCTAACTAGAGTGGTTTTGTGGGAAAAGATAGGGAGTAAAGACACTTCTTTCATGGAGAGTAAAGGGAGAAAATATACAGATAATATTTCAAAGAATTATATAGAAAAACATATAACAGTTGCATAGAGATTAACATACTGCAGCATATTTGATGATGTGTTGGAATAACATTCTTAATATCAGAAAATACAAACCAGGAGCAGGAAAACTCATCTTTCTTATATTTCAATCATAATTTCTAAAATCTTAAATAAATTTTCCTTATGTCTTTCAATTTTTAATAGTTTAATTTTTACAGTTTCTTCTCTAGGGAAATGAAGGAAGCTAGTTCATCTTTCAATTTTTAATATTATTATGTTTATGTACAGATATATGTATATATACACAGATATATATACACACAAATATCTGTTTAAGTGTATATACATATACATTCATAGAGATGTAAAAAAAGGATAGAATGGGAAAGGCTAGAGATAGCCTCAAGAAAATTGGAGATATCAAGGGAACATTTCATGCAAAGATGGGCACAATAAAGGACAGAAATTGTATGGACCTAACGGAAGAAGAAGATATTAAGAAGAGGTGGCAAGAATATACAGAACTATATAATATAAAAAAGATCTTCATGAGCCAGAAAATCATGATGGTGTGATTACTCACCTAAAGCCAGACATCCTGGAGTGTGAAGTCAAGTGAGCCTTCAGAACATCACTAAGAACAAAGATAGTGGAGGTGATGGAATTCCAGTTATTTCAAATTCTAAAGATGATGCTGTGAAAATATTGCACTCGATGCCAGCAAATGTGGAAAACTAAGCAGTGGCCACAGGAAAAGGTTAATCTTCACTCCAATCCCAAAAAAAGGCAATGCCAAAGAAGGTTCATGCTTCTCCACAAATGCACTCATCTCACACATTAGCAAAGTAATGCTCAAAATTCTCCAAGCCTGGCTTCAACAGTATGCGAACCGTGAACTTCCAGATGTTCAAGATGGATTTAGAAAAGCCAGAGGAATCAGAGATCAAATTGCCAACATCCATTGGATGATAGAAAAACCAAGATAGTTCCAGAAAAACATCTACTTCTGCTTCATTGACAATACCAAAGCCTTTGACTGTTGTGGATCACAATAAACTGTGGAAAATTCTTCAAGAGATGGGAATATCAGACCACCTGACCTGCCTCCTGAGAGATCTGTATGGAGGTCAAGAAGCAATAGTTAGAACTGGATATGGAACAACAGACTGGTTCTAAATTGGGAAAGGAGTACATCAAGGCTGTATATTGTCACCTGCTTATTTAACTTATATACAGAGCACATCATGCGAAATGCCAGGCTGGATGAAGCACAAGCTGGAATCAAGATTGCTGGGAGAAATACCAATAACCTCAGCTATGCAGATGACAACACCCTTAAAGCAGAAACTGAAGAGGAACTAAAGTGTCTCTTGATGGAAGTGAAAGAGAAGAGGGACAAAGCTGGCTTAAAACTCAACATTCAAAAAATGATCATGGCATCCAGTTCCATCACTTCATGGCAAGTAGATGGGGAAACAATGGAACAGTGAGAGACTTTATTTTCTTGGGCTCCAAAATCACCACAGTTGGTGACTGCAGCCATGAAATTGAAAGATGCTTACTCCTTGGAAGAAAAGCTATAACAAATCTAGACAGCATAGTGAAAAGCAGAGACATTACTTTGCTAACAAAGGTCCGTCTATTCAAAGCTATGGTTTTTCCATTAGTGATGTATGGATGTGAGATTTGGACCATAAAGAAAGCTGAGCACCAAATAATTGATGCTTTTGAATTGTGGTGTTGGAAAAGACTCTGGAGAGTCCCTTGGACTGCAAAGGGATCCAACCAATCCATCCTAAAGGAAATCAACACTGAATATTCTCTGGAAGGACTGATGCTGAAGCTGAAGCTCCAATACTTTTGGCTACCTGATGCAAAGAACTGACTCATTTGAAAAGACCCTGATGTTGGGAAAGACTGAAGATGGAAAGAGAAGGGGAGACAGAAGATGAGATGGTTGGATGGCATCACTGACTCAATGAACATGAGTTTGAGCAAGCTCTGGTAGTTGGTGATGGACAGGGAGGTATGGTGTGCTGCAGACCATGGGGTCACAAAGAGTCAGACACAAGTGAAGGATTGAACTGACTGACTGACTGACAGATGTAAATAATCTTCTTAGGGGACACATGAGAGGGTTGAACTAAATTAGCTCTTAATTGCCAGACTTTCTAAGGGACGGCAATTCTTTCTTACAACTTCTTTGGAGATCTACTTCATTCACTGGGAGCAGATATTTGTAGAATTATTGCTTGTCTTCATTTGTCACTATGAACTCCTAAAGCTGACCTATTTAAGACCCTTTCTTTTTCATTAAAATAATGTTTAGTACATTAATCAAGTTATATACTCATTAACCGGTTAATGCATTGGTTCTTCTATATCTCAACCTGTTTGAATTCTGTTCATTGGCCCATTTTCCCCTTAAATATTGCTGCCTTGTCTCTTTTCATTTTTGCTGCTTCATACTATATTCTACAGAACTTCAAACAGCCATATTCATCTCATAAATAACAAAGAATCCTAAATCATTGTTTATTTTTAAATAAGTATGATTACTGGAACTTCAGTTTCATTGAGTATATAGCCAATGAAGTATGGAAAGCTTAGAATTTTATAGTATGCTTTGGATCACCATCATAATTCTGTCCAAATCAGCATTGTCTTTGGCCAGTAAGAAGAGAGAGTAGACACATACATTTGCCAAAGTTACTTTACATTCTCTAGGCAGATGGACTCATAAATGGTTTTGAATTGGCAAAAAATGTTAGGAGCTGATGGCTTATTTTCACACAAGTCAATAAAGCACAATTTTTGGCCAAGTACTGTTATTAATGCCTGACTTTGTACACTTAGTTCTATCAACAAATTTTCTAAGAATTAAAATGTGAAAACATATTAGATCTCATAACAGACAGAAATCTAAATGGTATATTGAGACATAATCACTTCTCTCTAGGAGTTTTCACTAAAATGCTAGTGAAAGAAAAATAATAGCAAGAAAAATAAACTCTCTTGAAACAATAATTATAATACAAGGCAAGTGTCATAAAGGCTATAAATCATATATAGATCACTGATTTTTCTCTTAAAAGGTTAACAGTGATAAGCAATTAGAGCCAAAACTTCAGAAATTTCACAATATAATAGACATGTAGATAATATTTTTTTTAACACTAGCTCTTGTATACATGCAAAGATAATTCTTCCTTTTTGTGCACTTAATATTTCAGATTTAAAATGTCAGACTGTTGGTGGGAGGTAAATTGGGAAATCCATTGTACAGAACAGTATGGAGGTTCCATAAAACACAAAATATTGAGACAACATATGATCCAGCAATCTCATTCCTAAGCATACATCTGGAGAAAACCATAATTTGAAAAGATAAATGCACCAAAATAGTGTGTTGGTACTATTTACAATAACTAAGACATAGAAGTGACCTAAATGCCCATCGACAGAGGAACAGATCTAGAAGATGTGGTAAACACACACATGCAAACACCCAGACATACAGGAATAATACTCAGCCATAAAAAAGAATGAAATATGCTGTATGACTCAGGGAGCTCAAAGCGGGGCTCTATAACAACCTAGAGGGGTGGGATCGAAGGGAGGTGGGAGGGAGTTCCAAGAGGGAGGGGACATATATATACTCATGGCTGATTCATGCTGATATTTGGTAGAAACCAACACAATTCTGTAAAGAAATAATCCTTCAATTAAAAATAAATTTAAAATTAAAAATGAAAGAATGAAGTAAATCCATTTGCAGCAACATGGATGGACATAGAGGTTATTAAATTAAGTGATTCAAAGACAAAATTCCTACGATCTCACAAATGGAATCCTAAAAAATGATATAAATGGACTTATTTAGAAAACCGAAACACACTCACATATACAGAAAACAAATTTATCATTACCAAAGAGGAAAGGTAGGGTGGAGGGATATATTAGGATTGGGGATTAACATATATGCACCACTATATATAAAATAGATAATCAATAGGCCCTGCTGTATAATACAGGGAACTCTACTCACTATTCTGTGGCAACATATTTAGGAAAGAATTTGAAAAAGAATAGACATATGCATATGTATAACTGAAACACTTTGTTGTATACCTGAAACTAACAACATCATAATAAACTATATCCCAATATAAAATAAAAAATTTAAAAAAGACTTTAAAATGTCAGGAATATTAGCTATTGCTTTTCTTTGATATTTTTGTTTAAAATTAATTTATCAGTTCTTTAATTATAGCCATAATTTTTTTCATTCTTCATATTTATATATTTTGATCATATGCATGTCTGACTCCTTGCAACCCCATGAACTGTAGCCTTCCAGACTCTGTCCATGTAATTTTCGAGGCAAGTATACCGGAATGGGTTGCAATTTCTTTCTCCAGAGGATCTTTCTGACCCGGGGATCAACTAGACAAATATATCTTTTAAAATATTGACTATATTAAAAAATGCATTATTTAACTCATATTTATTTTGTGCAACCTCTAATCACAGAATTATTGTCACTTCTTTTTACTGCAAATCCTTGTGGCTCAGCTGGTAAAGAATCCGCCTACAGTGTGGGAGATCTGGGTTTGATCCCTGAGTTGGGAAGATCCAGGGAAAGGCTAACCACTCCACTGTTCTGGCCTGGAGAATTCCACGGGCTGTACAGTTCATGGAGTCACAAAGAGTTGAGCATGACCGAGCAACTTTCACTTCCACTGCAATATTCTGAGTGGAGATTCACTGCAATTTCAAAGTCTATAAAATCCAAAATATAGGTTTTGAGATTAGTCTTAGAAAGAAAAAAATGTCCTTTTAAAGTCACTTTGCTAACTCACTGACCTATCTCTGGAGTCTTTTCAGTAATAGATAATTAACAACATTATATAAATACTGCATATGTTTAAACTTTAATTTAAAAGCAAGAGCAATAATATGCTTTTCCTTGAGCCTGAGGTATAGGAAAAATCAGCATTATAGAAACTACCTACTACCTTTCATGTAGTATATGTAAAAATCTTGAAAAATTTGATACATAATTTTATAATAATTCAACTTCACACTCTATCGTTATAATGGATTGTTAACAGCTTGATTTTTAAAAATTTGCATAAAACGGAACCATGACATTTTCTAAATAGATTATTTTGCATGCTTTAGAACCATTATATTTTAAAAATACTTTTGAGAAGCCAGATGTTTTTCACTGATATTAAAAAAAAAACTAAACATACAGACTTTTTAATATATTAAATTCTGGTGTCTAAAAGACACGGTCTCATAGAAAAATAATGTTTCTACTTAAAAAAAGTTACTAATGAACATTTTGTTTTCCTAGAAACTTTTCCAACCTGGCACCTATGGAGCTGCAGCATGTACATCCAGAGGAGAAGTAACATCAGGGTCTGGTGAGGCGGCCTCTTCAGTGCTTTCTTGAATTTCCCCCCTTTTAGCAGTGTTGAAAATAGGTCTGGAAAAGCACAGGAAAGCTATATCAAATTTTCCTTAGGAGGTTTGTTCTGTACTGCTTTAGCAATTTTGCCTAGTGAAAGTGTTCTACGGTATGACATTACATATTCATCTTCACTAATGAGTCTTCCTATGCAAAATTAACAATATCCTCAGATAAAAATAATTATATTGCAGTAACTGAAATCAAGTTATATTTGAAAATATAAAACTATTTCTAGGGAAAGCTGAAATATTTAGTATCAAATCTTTAAACAAAATGAAACATGATGCTTCAAGACAATCTAACTTTGATATACTATCTTTATAAGCTATATTTCAAAGATATTTAAATATTGTATGGTCTTATACAGTCTTCAGTTCAGTTCAGTCACTCAGTAGTGTCCGACTCTTTGCGACCCCATAGACTGCAGTATGCCAGGCCTCCCTGTCCATCACCAACTCCCGGAGTCTACCCAAACTCATGTCCGTTGGGTCGGTGATGCCATCAACCATCTCATCCTCTGTCATCCCCTTCTCCTCCTGCCTTCAATCTTTCCCAACATCAGGGACTTTTCAAATGAGTCAGCTCTCCGAATCAGGTGGCCAAAATATTGGAGTTTCAGCTTCAATATCAGTCCTTCCAATGAAAACCCAGGACTCATTTCCTTTAGGATGGACTGGTTGGATCTTCTTGCAGTCCAAGGGACTCTCAAGAGTCTTCTCCAACACCACAGTTTAAAAGCATCAATTCCTCAGTGCTCAGCTTTTTTTATAGTCCAACTCTCACATCCATACATGACTACTGGAAAAACCATAGCCTTGACTATACAGACCTTTGTTGACAAAATAATGTCTCTATTTTTAATATGCTGGCTAGGTTGGTCATAACTTCCCTTTCAAGGAGTAAGCTTCTTTTAATTTCATGGCTGCAATCACCATCTGCAGTGATACTGGAGCCCAAAAACATAAAGTCTGCCACTGTTTCCACTATTTCCCCATCTATTTGCCATGAAGTGATGGGACCAGATGCCATGATCTCTCTTTAGTTCTTCTTCACTTTCTGCCATAAGGGTGGTGTCATCTACATATCTGAGGTTATTGTTATTTCTCCTGGCAATCTTGATTCCAGCTTGTGCTTCATCCAGTACAGCAATTTTCATGATGTACTCTGCAAATAAGTTAAATAAGCAGGGTGACAATATATAGCCTTGATGTACTCTTTCTGTTTGGAACCAGTCTGTTGTTCCATGTCCAGTTCTAACTATTGCTTCCTGATCTTCATACAGGTTTCTCAAGAAACAGGTCAGGTGGTCTGGTTTTCCCATCTCTTTCTGAATGTCCCACAGTTTATTGTGATCCACACAGTCAAAGGCTTTGGCATAGTCAAGAAAGCAGAAATAGATGTTTTTCTGGAACTCTCTTGCTTTTTTGATAATCCAGCGACTGTTGGCAATTTGATCTCTGGTTCCTCTGCCTTTTCTAAAACCAGCTTGAACATCTGGAAGGTCACACTTCACGTATTGCTGAAGCCTAGCTTGGAAAATTTTGAGCATTACTTTTACTAGCGTTTGAGATGAGTGCAATTGTGCAGTAGTTTGAGCATTCTTTGGCATTGCCTTTCTTTGGGATTGGAATGAAAACTGACCTTTTCCAGTCCTGTGGCCACTGATGAGTTTTCCACATTTGCTGGCATATTGAGTGCAGCACTTTCACAGCATCATCTTTCAGGATTTGAAATAGCTCTACTGGAATTCCATCACCTCCCCTAGCTTTGCTCATAGTGATGCTTTCTAAGGCCCACTTGACTTCACATTCCAGGATATCTGGCTCTAGGTGAGTGATCATACCATCGTGATTATCTGGGTCTTGAAGATCTTTTTTGTACAGTTCTTCTGTGTATTCTTGCCACCTCTTATTAATATCTTCTATTTCTGTTAGGTCCATACCATTTCTGTCCTTTATTGAGCCCATCTTTGTATGAAATGTTCCCTTGATATCTCAAATCTTCTTGAAGAGATCTCTAGTCTTTCCTATTCTATTGTTTTCCTCTATTTCTTTGATTTGATTGCTGAGGAAGGCTTTCTTATCTCTCCTTGCTATTCTTTGGAACTCTGCATTCAAATGGGTATATGTCTCCTTTTCTCCACTGCCTTTCACTTCTCTTTTCACACCTATTTGTAAGGCCTCCTCAGACACCTGTTTTGCTTATACAGTCTAGGAAATATTAAATGATCATTTAATAAGGATAAGTTACTTCCACATGTAATACATCGATTGTGTGTGTGTTAGTTGCTCAGTCATGACCGACTCTTTGTGACCCCATGGACTGTAGCCCTTCCAGGCTCTTTTGTTCATGGGATTTTCCAGGCAAGACTGCTGGAGTGGGTTGCCATTTTCTTCTCCATATACATGGATTAGTTTTATAAACATATGTTATATATAAAATATTAGGTATGTATTCGCCAAAATGATAATATCATTATTAACTTGAATTAAAATGATAGCAGGAATACATCACCCTAACTTTGTTCAAATGATCAGTGTAATTAGTTAAAATGTAAAAAGTATTTTTTATTTGATTTTTCCCCAATATTGACTGTCTGACACGTAGTAAAACTACTGACTATTTAGTTACAGCTATTTTCTAAAATCCGTAACAATGTTAACAAGAGTATTGCCTTCAGGTTTAGTGAAAATGAATAGAGTAAAAATACGTAAAAGGAGAGGGGTTGCTAAATCAGTATCCACTGATCTAAATGCTCTTATAGTTTTACTGCCTCTTTTAGACTTGTATAAGGCTTGGGTAGACATTAGAGAATCAGTATTATTCAAATTCCAGTATAATAACTGAAAGTGATAAACTATAAATGGTTTCATCATTCTTCACAGTGATAGCATATTAAAAACAAATAATTAAAAAGACATATTGCTAGGAGAAAAAATAATATTTAAGGCTATTATATTTGATGGACTTTTTTTCTAAGTCATGTTTTAATATTTAGGATTGACAATCGATTAGAAAAAGATATTTGAACCATGTGATTCTGTTATGGTACCTTAATACTTATTTCAGTCACATTTGCCTTCCTAATTGCCTCTTCTTAAATGAATAACTTTAAACTTCACTAATATTTGAAAAGATTGTAAAGTAATATAAATATTAGTTATAAATTAATTTTCATAAAAACTTTCTATACCCTCTTATGATATGCCATGACATGGTTAGGCTACAATTATAGTTACTCAATATGTAGCTCACTTAACAAAACATGAAATCACTAGAAATATCTATCTGCTTGACATATTTTTTCTTTTGATTATTTTAGAAATCTGTATTTGGTTATATCAAAGCCACAGTTAGAAATTAATAAGGTATGCTGAAAAAATTATTTTTAAAAATCAAATGATCAGTTTTGAAAATGAGAATTTACAACTAAGATTAGAAAACACAAATGTTTTAATATAATTCCTTTAATAATAATGGCAGAATAAGATAAAACCAAAATTAATCTTTAAACTTTAAAAACAATATTTGTTCATATGAAGACTCAAGTTGAACCAAAGGAAAATATGATAGAAATTAATACTGACCCCATGACATTTAAATTAAAAATCAAAATAGCCTAGTCAGTCAGAGTGAAGTATGCTATTTACAATCAGTGTTCTTTGTGGTGTAAATGTGTGGAAATTTACTTCCCCCAATGAGAAAAAAGCTCATTAAAACAGGAAAATACATTTTATAATTTGAAGGGGAAACTCTATTAGTAACACTGTAATGTGAACAATACAATATTGTAATGTGAACAATACAATATTGTGGGCAAGAAACCTATGGTTTAATGACAGAATATTATAAGGAAAGATGTTCATGATACTGTAGATCTTTAAATAAAATAATTTAATAATTAACAATCACAAAACCTGTTGGATTACAAGTTGCACAGAGACAAATGAAGTCCTTCCAACTTATTTAAAAAAAATAAAGTGTTCATAAGAGTTCATAAAAGATTGTGTTAAACATATCAATATATTTCTAATCTGAAGAGGTCAAAGTCGAAACACTAGCAACCAGAAAATCAATGTGATTCTCATAAATTTTGGGCCAATGGGTTGCTAACTTTATAGCAAGCCAAATTCAAAAGATTGAAAAGAATGCTTTGTGAAAGAAAAAAAACAAACAAACAGTAGAAGCAGGGAAAAGTTTGTTGCTGGGCACAAGGACAGACCAAGAGAAACCTTCCCAAAGTTATGACAAAAAAACTAGGTATAGTATATTGGTGAAATTAGTGAAAATTGAATTTTCCATGATTTAGTAATTAAATATGGGGTTCACAAATCACAGATGCTGTGACAGGAGAAAAATTGCAAATTCTTTTTCTCACTGGAAGTTTACAAAAATAGCTAGACATGACACACACGTGTACTAGCTGATGTTAGAAACATTTTAAGTGTTAAGTACCAAACTGTTTTAGGCAATTTAAGGCAGTATCTTATAAGAGATGGAGTACAAATTGTGAAAATTTCAAAGGCCACTGGATCCTCAAATACAAAGAGGAGTAGAGAAATGAAACAAGAGAATGAACATTATTAATTATAAAAATTATTATAGAATAAAATAAAGATTAATACAACTAGTTGGTTACTGAAGAGTTTTAACATTGCCAGATGTGTGTCTAGTCAGTCTAGTGGGCAAAAGAGAATCAATATAAGACAACTGTTAGGGTTCCATGGAGGGACTGAGGCCAATCTGAATTTAGGAGTGCCACACTGAACAATTCTCCACAGTAGCAGGTAGAAATGAGAAAACTACAATCACAATCACCAAAAAGGACTCCTTGGTAAAATAAATTTTGGAAAATCAAATTTAAATATTTTGTATATTTGTATTGCTTACTTCTCTAATTAAAATAAAAAATTTCAGTCTTTAAAAACCTTTTAATTTAGGACTACCTACTAACAGTGGTATGCTCTATGTCCCATTTCCAGTGAAACCATTATGGGGCATCTCTTTCCAGTATACACGCTAAATAACAATGGCCTATGAGTTAAATGGGCAATGGGAGAGACTTAGATTAAAAAATGGTAAAGGTTTCTGCTGAGTTGCTACTACAAACACTTAAAATCTCTCAATAGTTTCAGAATCTGACTGAACACAGTTAATTTTTCACTTATTTTTAAAAATTTAATTAGATAATTGCTTTACAGTGTTCTACTTGTTTCTGCTGTACAATGTAAATAAGCCATAAGTATACATACATCACTTTCCTCTTGAGCCTCCCTCCCACCCTAGTTTAAGTTTAATAATGGGTAAGAGCAAGAGATGATCAAAGTGCTTGCTAGTTCTGAAATACCTTCAGGGGTACAGAGAACTAGTCCTTAAGTCTTGGGCATAAAAGGGCACTAATCCATCTTCTCTGTTTTCACTTTTCACTTTCGTGCATTGGAGAAGGAAATGGCAACCCACTCCAGTGTTCTTGCTTGGAGGATCCCAGGGACAGGGGAGCCTGGAGGGCTGCCGTCTCTGGGGTCACACAGGGTCGGACACAACTGAAGTGACTTAGCAGGAGCAGCAGCAGCAGCAGCAGCAATACTCCTGGAACCCTGGGACTTTTCTACTCTGAACATTCCATCCTAGAGTGATGACTCCAGTGCACTCTTAGTGAACTAACTGCTTTTCTGACCTAAAAGTGAAAAAATTGTTTTAAGAATTAAACTTCATTTGATTATACAGCATAGTATTAAATATATTCAGAATTTTTTTTTCAAAAAGAAATTAAAGTATACTCCGCATACAATATTGGCAGAAGGTGAAAGACATAAAACCATGATAGGATGGCAACTAAGAGAAGGGAGAATACCTTGAAAGCATAGCCTCATAGAGTCACAAAATAAATCTTTAAAGATAAATAAAGTTTCATAGCCCTATGGTTTAAATATCTCCATGAAGTATTAGTTCTTTTAAAAGACTGTTGAAAAACTATTCTGGGATATTTTCAGGTTCTGATAAGGGTAAAAGTGCTTATGTTGGACTGTCTTTAGTTAAAAGAATAAACTCTAAAAATGATGGAGAATAAGTGAACTGGAAGAGACTTGAGGGAAGTAGAAACTAAAGGAGTTAAACTAAGATCCTTGAAAGAAAAGTATCACACTGGTGAAGGTCACACTCTAGATACTTCATACACCTTGAAGGCACAACTCAGTCTATAACTCAGGGAATGGGGTTTCTGGAAGGGGGTAGAAATAGCTCAAGCTGAAATGTGCAGTTTTACTGATCCCTTCCCCTATCTCTACACAACACCCAGCCACTCCACAGCCTCCTATACACACACACACACCTCCACTGAGGAATCAGAGGTTGGACTTTTTGGATTTTGGATGAGCTGGAAATTGGGGGTGAGGTATAGCTGTACAGAGACAGAGAAGGAGGACTCCAAAAACTGCATAGATTCACCCCTCAGATCTTAGCTAACTCAAACTGCTCTTGTTCTGGGCAAGACTAAAAGCAACTCTGAGGAAAAGAGCTGAAAGCCTGAAAGAGCTCAGTAGAGATTTTAGCAGCGGCCCACCACAAAGGAGGTAAGTTTGTAGCTCAAGTCCCAACAAATTCAGAGACTTTGTAAGCACCCTGCTGCTGCTGCTAAGTCACTTCAGTCACATCTGACTCTGTGCAACCCCATAGATGGCAGTGCACCAGGCTCCCCCGTCCCTGGGACTCTCCAGGCAAGAACACTGGAGTGGGTTGCCATGTCCTTCTCCAGTGCATGAAAGTGAAAAGTGAAAGTGAAGTCTCTTAGTCGTGTCCGACTTTGCGACCTCATGGACTGCAGCCTACCAGGCTCCTCCATCCATGGGATTTTCCAGGCAAGAGTACTGGAGTGGGTTGCCATTGCCTTCTCTATGTAAGCACCCTAGCTTTCCAGTAAATTACCAGAAAAGACATGCATTTGGAAAAAAGACCTTGTTTCCAGACTAAGGGACTGTCTCCATAATGAAGCACAAAATCATGACAGGGTGAAATATCCCTGACACAGCCTAAAACTAAACCTCCAAAAAATCATGGTGTCTGTGAGTCATTAAATTAAATAGAAGGAAATTTAAAAATTTTTAGAGGAAAATTACATTATGCAGAGTCTCTAAAATACAGTTGACTCTTGAACAACATGGGTTTGAACTGCATAGGTCCACTCATACACAAGGTATTTTTCAATAAATATACAAATGCATTGTACTATGCCATTTTACATTATAAGAAACTTCAGCATCTGTGGATGTTGGTGTACTTGAGGACTCCTGGAACCAATCCCCCAAGATATGAGGGATAAATAGGTATTATCCATAATGTCCAGTACACAATAAGAATTTACTAAATATGTAAAGAAATGGGAAAATATGATTCTGTATTAGGAGAAAACTCTGTCAGTTGAAATTAAATAGACAAATCAGATATCAAAATTAGTAAAGAAGATTTTAAATAATTTAAATAAATCTATTAAGGAAACTATAGAAAAGATGACTATAATGAATCAAGAGATATAAAAATTGCAAAAGAAAACAAGGCAAAGCAAAGCAACCAAGAAAACAAATCCTGGAATTGAACAATTCAACATTTCAAAAAAAAATCTATTGGATGAGATTAAATGAATATTGGACAAAACAGAAAAAAGGATCATTGAACCTGAAACACAGGTTAATAGAAATTATCCACACCGAAGTATACAGAGAATTAAAAAAAAAAAACATTTTTAAAAAGAAAAGAGAATAAAAGCTCAATGACCTGAGCAGCAGTATGAAATGGTTTGCATACATGTTTTTGAAGTCCCAGATACAAAGGGAAGAGAGATTGGGGCATAAATATTATTTTGAAAAAGGAAGATAACAAAAAAATTCTAAATTTCATCAGAGAGACTCATAGATTCAGGAAGCTTAGTAAATTCCAAGTAGGATAAATAAAAAAAGAAAATTGTAGCTTCTTTTTAAAATTATGAACTTGGGAGATTTTAATTATAGACATGATTTGTTTGGTCTGAAAACTAACACATGAATTATTTTATAAATGGTTAAAAAATAGTAAACTTGAAAGAGTAGTTTTTGCTCAATTAACAATAGCATTAAACTCTGAAATTTAAGAGATTTGAAGTACCTGAAAGTCTAGATCTCCAAGTTGAAAAAAATAATATATATAATAATGACCTTAAAGTACTTTTTGAAAAGTTTAATTTACCAAGTGATGAGGTGACCTCTGCTTCTTTGTGTATATTCTATATATACACTTTTAAAACATCACTGTTGACATTATACTATTTCTCTTCTAGGATTGGTTGTAGCCACTGCATTTTTTCCTTGGTATGGTAGAGTAGGATGAATATATGAAATCTGTCTCGTAGGATGGAATATTTAGGTAATGATAATGAAAACTGGATGAAGTATTGAAGTTCAAAGACATACATGGGAAATAGCTAAAAAGCAAGGGCTGTGAAGAAGTTCTGAGGACTAGTAAAATGCATGATCAAATAATTTACCAAAAAAAAAAAAAATTAGATCAATGGTCAATTCCAATAAGCGACCAGCAAGCAAAGTACTACAAATTGAAATATTTTTGGTGTATTGAACTGGCTAACAGTTAAAACCCAATATTAATGATAAACATTAACTTCCAAAAAAAAAAAACTGAATAAAATGTGGGTTTGCTTGGTGAAAAGGGTGAACTAGCTGCATAAATGGGGACTATTTGCCAATGTATAATATTCATATTTGTATTATTTTAAGCAATCTTGTCATTGGTTTCACAATATTAAAAAAAAAAAAAAAACTTACTAGCTTTGGTGAAGCAGATTCTTATATGTTGCTGATGGAAGTGCAATTACTAAATTTCTGTTCACTGTTTCCCAAGTCTAATTTTTGGGATAGTTGTGACCAAGCACATAAAAATCTCTGCCTTTGTAAAAATTACTTCTCATAAGCTTTATGATTGGTATCAAATTTCTAACATCATATGGATGTACATAAACTTTATTTTTCAGGCTTACTGAAGAAAATATTTTTAATTATTATCAAGCCTTATGTTGGAGTTTATGCTGTTGGCTGTAGAATCTTATTTTGCAAAAATTCTTTTCTTGAAAGTATCATTTGTATAAATTCTGCTAACTGCCTCAAGGAAGCAAAACTAGCAGACAAGAATGTGTTTGTGTTGAGTGTGTATATGGCTGTACAAGTGCATGTATGTTCAAATTGTGAAAGGAAAATGCCATAATATTCTGGCATTTGTACAAACAGTAGTAAGTAAATGGCAACCCACTCCACTATTCTTGCCTGGAGAATCCCATGGACAGAGGAGCTTGGCGCACTACAGTCCATGGGGTTTCAAAGAGCTGGACACAACTAAGTGACTAACACACTGTAAGCAAAGTTATTTTTAATGTAAGAAATCTTAACCTTGTTTTCTACATTAAAAATAATGCATCACCTCAACTCCAGAGCTTTTTTCATCATTTGTTTTTCATAATTTTTTGCCATAAAATAACAGAAATAAAGGTATTTCTTACAAATAATGACAACTGTTGTCTGGTCATTTCCTGTTCTGCATAAGATGATCATCACAGTACTTTTTTTATGGTAGTCCAAAACAGAAGCAACTATCTACACTGTCTCCCTTGTCCAACTCTTCAATCCACAGCTAGATGGTTGTTTCACATATTTAACTTTCCTCCAATTTCAATCTGAAATTTATAGTCACACACATACTCTGTATCCCTATAATTTCATACTAAATTCATTAAAAAAAATGTCATATATCCTAAGCTGCCTCTACTTTCAATGATCTGCGACCTGATCCTGATTCATTCCTGTTCAGAAGTGGGACCTTCTTGCCAGGTGCTAATAAAACTATGGCATTACAAGAGAATTCTGTTATACCATGACTAATTTCATCTGGAGAAATCTGAAAACAGAAGTAGATGTAGAAGAATCCTAAGAAGCTAGATGTCTGTCTGTGGCAAGGTGAACATTCTAAAAGTATAAAAAATACACTTTTTTTTTTTTGAATAAACATCTTTAATAGATGAGAAAATAAAGGTCTGCAACTTTGGAGACTTGGAGTTAAAACAATTAAATGTGTCCTTAATAAAAGGTATTCCCTAGTTACTCAGATGCTAAAGAAACTACCTGCAATGCGGGAGACCCACGTTCAGTTCCTGGGTGGGGAATATTCCCTGCAGAAGGGAATGGCTAACCACTCCAGTATTCTTACTTGGAGAATTCCATAGACAGAGGAGCTTGGTGGGCTACAGTGGGGTAACACTGTGGTTGGACAGGACTGAGCAACTAACGTATTTTAGTAGAAGGGAGATATATGCAGATTAATCGTATTGAACATTTATCATTTTTTGTCTTTATTTATAATTAATGTGATTTAAGTAATGTGGAAAATGTTAAATAGTAGAAGAAAAGTTCACTCTTTATAAGCTTTTGATAATAATAAAAAGCAAAAGATATACTGTGTAACTAAACTGTATTCACTAACAGTTTCTAAGCTATTTTGTTTCAAAAACTTTCTCCCCAAATAGAAAAAAACAAAAAACAGGAGGATATAAAGTTGGATGAACTGCATCACTTAAATTTAATAACAAGTACTATATTTTTTAACATTTTAACTTTTCAAAATAATATAACACTTTAATTATAACTACTTTTTGAAAAAATACAGTTTCCTATATAACCACGATATCACTATCATATCTATTAAAACTGACAGTAATTCTTTAATATTTAATATTCTTTAATTCTTTAGTATTTAATATAGTCATTTTTCAGATTTACTTTTATATCCAATCAAGGTCTATGTCTTGCATTTGCCTCTCCGTTTTTAACCTGAATAATTTTTTCGCCTAAATATTTCATCTAGTGACTTTAATAGTCTTTGACAGTCTTTTCTGAATTAATTATTCCATTAAGTTTTGAAAAATGGTGATTTTCTAATTCTATCATTTCTTCTTCATTTAGTAGGAGTAATTTTTTCTATAATGAAAAACTGTCCCTCATGAACTAACGCCATCTGGTTACCCAGCAACAGATCTACTGGAAAATGAATATAAATGCTTAATTTTTTCTTTAATTACAAATAATCTAAGTAAGGATTTGGTATAACAGGTATCATCAAATATAAGGCTCTTTTTTATGCTTTCTCTATCCCTCTCCCTCTTTCTCATAACAAGGTAGCCTGAAGGATATTAATATATTTAAATATGTCCATCAAGATATTTATGATACTCAAATTTTCATAATCTTGGCCAACAGAAGCTTCATCACACTGGCTTATATGTTATCACAAATATGCACAGAGTGCATTAAAATCTATGACTTTTAATGAATTTCAAAATCACTTCTGAAATTTATTTAGCACTCTTTAGTTATTCTATTTAAGAGCTAAATAAACACATTGAGAGATTAACCATTATGAATTTATGACAATCATGAATATTTTAACAATCTATACTAGGATAAAAACATCATAAAAGCGTATGATTTAAAAAATGGTATGCTTTATTTTCTGAATATTTCTAACATTTTTAATAAATTTAGCCAAACATAAATGTATTTGAAAAAGTAATATAAGAAATGCAAAAAGTAAATGATTTACATAGTTAATATGTTCCTGTATTTATGTATTACATGAAAAAGAACTACTTGCTAATTTTCAATTATCACATGATTTTAGCACCTTTAGAAAGTAACATGCTCTCACTGTAGTGCTAATCATAAAGAAAATTTAAATCACATATAAAAATATCTCAGTAAGAGTTTTTACTATGTATATTTTCTTAACTATTCTCCTGGATAACGTTCTATGCATATCCTTAGTCTTAAAGTAAAACACAATTAGTCTAAACAAAGACAGTACTATTCAGTATTCACTACTCTAATACTATCTGCATTAGAGTTAAGTCCTTTTCTATATACAGGTAATTAATGGCCTTAAAGAATTCTGGGCAGAAGTTGGCTTGAAGTTAACGTCTTTTTGCAAACCATAAAATTTTTATTACATAAAATTTCCTCTTACAGTCTACATAAAACTGTAACTCAAAAATACTATGCAAAAATGGAACAAATGTATATAAATTTTAATTATTTCAATTTTCATTGGAGAGAACAAAAATTTTATTAAGCTGAGCTATTTCATGAACTTATTTTTATAAATGGGGTGAGGTACATGCCCAAAACACAAAACAACACAAGCATTTTAATTTTATATAGAATGCATTATAGACACACATGCACACAGTCAAGTAGGTCTTAGGAAGCACTGCTATCAATAAAGCTAGTGGATGTGATGGAATTCCAGTAGAGCTATTTAAAACCCTAAACAATGATGCTATCAAAGTGCTGCACTCAATATTTTAGCAAATCTGGAAGACCCAGCAGAGGCCACAGGAGTGGAAAATTCCCAATTATTCAGTTATCCCAATTCCCAAGAAGTATAGTACTCAAGAAGTTCAAACCACCAGACAATTGGACTTATCTTCCACACTAGTAAGGTCATTTACAAAATCTTGCATGCTAGGCTTCAGCATTACGTGAACCAAGAACTTCCAGGCATCCAAGCTGGTTTCAGAAAAGGCAAAGGAACAAGAAATTAAATTACCAACATTTGCTGGATCATAGAGAAAGCAAGGGAATCCCAGAAAAATGTCTACCTCTGTTTCAACTACACTAAAGCCTTTGATTGTGTGGATCATAACAAACTGTGGAAAACTCTTAAAGAGATGGGAATATCAGATCATCTTACTTGTCTCCTGAGAAACCTGTATGCTGTCAAGAATCAACAGTTAGGACCTGTACGGAACAACTGATTGGTTCAGGATTGAGAAATGAGTACAACAAGACTGTTTGTTGTTATTCTGTTTGTTTAACTTACAGGCTGAGCACATCATGAGAAATGCTGGGCTGGATGAGTTACAAGCTAGAATAAAGATTGGCGGGAGAAACAGCAACAACCTCAGTTATGTAGAGAATATCACACTGATGGCAGAAAGTGAAGAGGAACTAAGGAACCTCTTGATGGGGGAAAATGAGGAGAATGAAAAAGCCGGCTTAAAATTAGTATTTAAAAAAATAAGACCATGGCATCCGGCCTCATCACTTCATGGCAAATGGATGGGGAAAAGGTGGAAGTGTGACAGATTTCCTGTTCTTGGGCTCTAAAATCAAGGCAGATGGTGACTGCAGCCATGAAATCAGAAGACAACTGCTTCTTGGCAGGAAAGCTATAACAAACCTAGACAGTGGGTTGAAAGGCAAAGACATCACTTTGCCAACTAAGGTCCATACAGGCAAGGCTATGGTCTTTCCAGTGGTCATGTACAGTTGTGAGAGCTGGACCGTAAAGAAGGCAGAGAGCTAAAGAATTGATGCCTTTGAACTGTGGTGCTAGAGTAAACTCTTGAGTGTCCCTTGGACAGAAAGGAAATCAAACTAGTCAATATTAAAGGAAATTAACCCTGAATAATCACTGGAAGGACTGATGCTGAAGCTGAAGCTCCAGTATTTTGGTCACCTGATAACAGCCAACTCATTGGAAAACTCTCTGATGCTCGCAAAGACTGAGGCCAGAAGGGGAAGAGAGCATCAGAGGATGAGATGGCTCGATGCATCACCAGTCCAATGGACATGAATTTGGGCAAACTCAGGGAGATGGTGAGGGACAGGGGAGCCTGATATGCTGCAGTCCATGGGGTCATGAAGAGTTGGACACAACTGGGCAACTGAACAACAACAATAAATATATACAACTATAAAGAAAACTATATGGGAAGTCCTCTCTAAAGGTTTCTGGGATAATGAAACTGAAAAAAAGATTCTGTTTGCTAACACAAGGATAGCTTATTTAAATGGAAACATGTTTACAGGTTTGTGTATTTTTGTAAATGGTACATAATTAATCAAGAGAAGTTTGACACTAGGTTTTAAAAACTCCTACAAAGCAGGTCTTAACACTACATAGACATTCAGTAAAAATACTGTGAATCAAATAAATAAAGGCATATTTTCATTGTGTTTAATGTTCTCTGCTACATTCTCTATACTCTAATATAATGACAGGAGATTTTCCTAATTCATCTAATAGGTAAATGAGAATTTTTAATTTAATTATTTGCGTTTTTCCCATCAGTTTAAAATCAACCTCTGTTGCCTTTTCCCTTATTTCTTAATTTGTAATGCAAGTATTTTGATAGAGCTTAGGATATTTTTGCCTTTTTGAGAAAATGTGTTCTCCTGTTGATTTTACTTCCTTATGATTTTAGCTTTTATACATGCTACAATTTAAATAAAAATAGTTACTTAATGACTACTTGAATCAAATGGCAGAGGAATTGGTAAAGGAGAACTTCACAAATTACAGATGTACTCAGAAATGTATTATGATCTGATGTTGTCCTTTTATTCTTCTATGAAGCAGGATAATCCTTGGACAAAACAGTTTGGAAGATAAGGAAAAAATATCAACACTCTACTTATTAGCATGAAGAGCTGGAAGCAATGCAACTTGTCAAGTGAAGAAATATTAAGAAAATCATTATTATAGATGGACACAAATTTCTACTTTGGCCAAAGGCATAAGATTTTAGATCTAGGAAACTTTAAATAGTATCCAATACCTAAAAGTTATTATAGTCAATTATAATCCCTGTCTCAGCAGACTGAAAAAAGATAGTTTCTCTTATTGAAACAGGCATATATAAAAAATTTTCCCTAAAGCTAAATTAAATGAAGTGCCTAGATGAGTCTTTTTTTCAGCAAGAGACAACATCCCTTTGTAGATAATATTAATGTATTTTTATGAATTTCTGTGAAATCTATTATACTGTCACAAACTTTAATTCTTCTTAAAACTTCTTTCATTATGTATTTTATTATAGCCATGTAAATTTACTCCTTGCTTTCACATCTGAATCTGGGAGAGTTTTTCATTCCAAAAAAGATTCTCTACTTTTGAAGTTCATTATACTCCCTCATACTTTCCCTAGTTTTCATATTAGTATTCTCTAGTTTACTAATTATTTATTACTGTTATTAATATAAAAATATACCATATCCTTAAGCCTTGCAAAAACTATGCATTTTTTCAATTAGACACTTAGCAAAAATAACTATATCCTATTGTTGCCTATATCTCATTTATGAATAATGTAGTATAATGAACAAGGAATAACTTAGATTTGGTTTTATGTTAACTATAAAATTTACCTGTATATACTAAGAAAATGTGACATGCATATTTCATTAAAGTAGTGTCTCCTTACTTAATTTACTTTAAGAACTAATTTAAGAATATATTAAATTCATTAAGTAGTGTTGTAGAAAAGAAACCCTTCTGTCCTGATAGAAACCTGCTTTCTAATCAGAAAATTAAGTACATAAGAATGTGACATAAATAATGAAGCAAAACTCACATTATGCTTTCAAATCACTACAATTAGTTTTTGGTTATCCCTGTGGTGTTGGAGAAGACTTTTGAGAGTCCCTTTGACTGCAAGGAGATCCAACCAGTCCATTCTAAAGGAGATCAGGCTTGGATGTTCACTGAAGGGACTGATGTTGAAGCTGAAACTCCAATACTTTGGCCACCTGATGCAAAGAGCTGACTCATTTGAAAAGACCCTGATGTTGGGAAAGATTAAGGGCAGGAGGAGAAGGGGACGGCAGAGGATGAGATGGTTGGATGGCATCATCGACTTGATGGACATGGGTTTGTATGAACACCAGGAGTGGTGATGGACAGGGAGGCCTGGTGTGCTGCAGCTCATAGGGTCACAGAGAGTCGGACACAACTGTGAGACTGAACTGAACTGAAATTATAAGCTGGAATCAAAACATTTTTCAATACAAATAAGTAAATATTACTAAGTACTACTTCAGTTCAGTTCAGTTCAGCCTCTCAGTCATGTCCGATTCCTTGTAACCCCATGAATCGCAGCACGCCAGGCCTCCCTATCCATCACCAACTCCCGGAGTTCACCCAGACTCATGTCCATCGAGTCAGTGATGCCATTCAGCCATCTCATCCTCTGTCGTCCCCTTCTCCTCCTGCCCCTGATCCCTCCCAGCATCAAAGTATTTTCCAATGAGTCAACTCTTCGCATGAGGTGGCCAAAGTACTGGAGTTTCAGCTTTAGCATCATTCCTTCCAAAGAAATCCCAGGGTTGATCTCCTTCAGAATGGACTGGTTGGATCTCCTTGCAGTCCAAGGGACTCTCAAGAGTCTTCTCCAACACCACAGTTCAAAAGCATCAATTCTTCAGCGCTCAGCCTTCTTCACAGTCCAACTGTCACATCCATACATGACCACAGGAAAAACCATAACCTTCACTAGACGGACCTTAGTCGGCAAAGTAATGTCTCTAATTTTGAATATGCTATCTAGGTTGCACATAACTTTTCTTCCAAAGAGTAAGCGTCTTTTAATTTCATGGCTGCAATCACCATCTGCAGTGAGTTTGGAGCCCCCAAACATAAAGTCTGACACTGTTTCCACTGTTTCCCCATCTATTTCGCATGAAGTGATGGGACCAGATGCCATGATCTTCATTTTCTGAATGTTGAGCTTTAAGCCAACTTTTTCACTCTCCACTTTCACTTTCATCAAGATGCTTTTTAGTTCCTCTTCACTTTCTGCCAAAAGGATGGTGTCATCTGCATATCTGAGGTTATTGATATTTCTCCCAGCAATCTTGATTCCAGCTTGTGTTTCTTCCAGTCCAGCGTTTCTCACGATGTACTCTGCATATAAGTTAAATAAGCAGGGTGACAATAGACAGCCTTGACGTAGTCCTTTTCCTATTTGGAACTAGTCTGTTGTTCCATGTCCAGTTCTAACTGTTGCTTCCTGGCCTGCATACAGATTTCTCAAGAGGCAGGTCAGGTGGTCTGGTAGTCCCATCTCTTTCAGAATTTTCCACAGTTTATTGTGATCCACACAGTCAAAGGCCTTGGCATAGTCAAGAAAGCAGAAATAGATGTTTTTCTGGAACTCTCTTGCTTTTGCCATGATCCAGCGGAAGTTGGCAATTTGATCTCTGGTTTCTCTGACTTTTCTAAAACCAGCTTGAACATCAGGAAGTTCACAGTTCACGTGAACTGGCTTGGAGAATTTTGAGCATTACTTTACTAGCGTTTGAGATGAGTGCAATTGTGCAGTAGTTTGAGCATTCTTTGGCATTGCCTTTCTCTGGGATTGGAATGAAAACTGACCTTTTCCAGTCCTGTGGCCACTGCTGAGTTTTCCAAATTTGTTGGCACATTGAGTGCAGCACGTTCACAGCATCATCTTTCAGGATTTGAAATAGCTCTACTGGAATTCCATCACCTCTACTAGCTTTGTTCATAGCGATGCTTTCTAAGGTCCACTTGACTTCACATTCCAGGATGTCTGGCTCTAGATGAGTGATCATACTATCGTCATTATCCAGGTCGTGAAGATCTTTTTTGTACAGTTCTTCTGTCTATTCTTGCTATCTCTTCTTAATATCTTCTGCTTCTGTTAGGTCCATACCATTTCTGTCCTTTATCAAGCCCTAAGTACTAAATACTATCAAATATTCTCTAGTATTCTTGCCTGGAGAATTCCATAAACAGTAGAGCCTGGCCAACTATTGTCCATAAAGTCACACAGAATAAGACACATCTGAAGTGACTTAGCAGGCACAACTGATCATATAACTAGAGTGAAAGTGAAAGTGAAGTTGTTCAGTCATGTCCAACTCTTTGTGACCCCATAGACTGTAGCCTAACAGGCTCCTCTGTCCATGGGATTTTCCAGGCAAGAATAACTAGAATAATGACTGGTAAAACAAACTGAGATAAATCAATCTCTGAAAATACTAAATGATTTTGAAAGTGTTATTTCATAAAATCAAGACAATTTCTGCTTAACCCTATAAAACGATCAATCATTTTTTTAAAAAAGAATTTTAGTTAACTGTCTACCATGGTACAGACAGCATAACATATTATAGTCTCAGTGATACAATAATAAGGAATTTAGAAGTTTCATATCCATAAATATTTTTTTCAGTAGGGTATAATGGAAATTGTATCATTTGGCCATTTGCTTTATAATGCATTTCCTATTTATATCATTGTTTATTGCACAGCTACCTTCCGGTACTGAAACATGAAGACATACTAGCCATCAGGCAGTATCTTCATATACTATTACTGACAGTATAATTTCTCATAATTTATTACAGCACAACTTTTGAAATCTTAAAGCTAAGGATTTAAAGGTATACTTCTTCATTTTTCATAACATTAGGCTACAGAAATTTATAATGAAAAATTTAAATGTGATTTTATCCAGTTGGAAGAGTAGAGCATAAGTTGCTTTATGCCTTCAAAACCTATTTTAACCTTCAGCATATTTATATATTTGGTAGCAATTATTAATCCATAAATCATAAGTTTTGGTGCTCCAATCTCTATGCACTGAAAATATTTTGAAAATATTAACCATGATTGTATCACAGGAAGACTAGCGGGTCTTGACTGCAGAGAAGTGGGACAGAGGGCAAGTGAGAGATATGGAGACAGGAGAAGGGAGAAAGAATAGGGAGAAGAGAAGACAGAAAAAGGTATAGGAAACAGTAAGGATACATGTCATTTTATGATATTCCAAATATGATTTGTGTGTGTACAATATAAAAATTGTTCTATCTATGCAGAAAATTTTCTTGGATTTCAAAATCACTGCAGATGATGACTGGAGCCATGAAATTAAAAGACGACTGCTCTTTGGAAAAAAGTTATGACAAACCTAGACAGCATGTTAAAAAGCAGAGACATTACTTTGTCAACAAAGGTCCATCTAGTCAAAGCTATGGTTTCTCCAGTAGTCATGTATGGATGTGAGAGTTGGACTATAAAGAAAATTGAGTGCTGAAGTATTGAGCTTTTGAACTGTGGTGTTGGAGGAGACACTTGAGAGTCCCTTGGACTGCAAGGAGATCCAATCAGTCCATCCTAAGGGAAATCAGTCCTGAATATTCATTGGAAGGATTGATGCTGAAACTGAGACTCCAATACTTTGGCCACCTGATGCGAAGAGCTGACTCATTGGAAAAGACCCTGATACTGGGAAAGACTGAAGGCAAGAGAGAGGGGATGACAGAGGATGAGATGGTTGGATGGAATCATCAACTCAATGGACATGAGTTTGAGCAGGCTCCAGGAATTGATGATGGACAGGGAAGCCTGGTGTGTTGCAGTCCATGGTGCTGCAAAGAGGTGGGCACAACTGAGCAAATGAACTAAATTGAACTGATGGGGGAAAAAAAAAACACAAAAAACTTTGAAAGAAACTATGTAAGAAAATTAGAGTATGTTAGGAAAACTGTCCTTTAACGCTGATCATAAAATTGAAGACAATTAATGGGTAGCAGCAGTGATGCACAAATACTAAATCTTTCACATTTTTGTAGATTACTAAGCATTAGATTACAGTCAGTTAATATACTGATTTTTCATTATGTACATTTTACTAACTTATCAAAATTGACTCTGCAATTTTGGGGCTTCTTGTATTTCTTAATAGTCCAGTTTTTGAACTTACTGATACTTGGCTCTGGAGGCCTAAATAATAATAATAATCTCTACACATAGAAATAAATCTTTTAATCAAAAGGACAGTCTTCATGTATTCTGACATATTAGACCAAATTTACTTCCCACCATTTGAGGACAGCTCTTTCACTCTCCTACCCTTTAGTCACTCCATACTGGAGTCCCTATTTCTTTTTTCCCATGGTTCATTGTTTTCCCTATGATTCCTTCAAACATTATATTTTATATATATTGTTTCCTAAGACCTTAAAAGATGCTTACTCCTTGGAAGGAAAGTTATGACCACCTAGATCTCTTCAGCTTGCTCAAACTCATGTCCATTGAGTCAGTGATGCCATCCAACCATCTCATCTTCTGTTGTCCCCTTCTCCTCCTGCCCTCAATCTTTCCCAGCATCAGGGACTTTTCAAATGAGTCAACTGTCCACATCAGGTAGCCAAAGTATTGGAGCTTCAGCTTCAACATCAGTCCCTCCAATGAACACCCAGGACTGATCTCCTTTAGGATGGACTGGTTGGATCTCTTTGCAGTCCAAGGGACTCAAGAGTCTTACTCAACACCATAGTTCAAAAGCATCAATTCTTCAGCACTCAGCTTTCTTTATGGTCCAACTCTCACATCCATACATGACTACTGGAAAAACCATAACCTTGACTAGACAGACCTTTGTTGGCAATGTCTCTGCTTTTTAATATGCTGTCTAGGTTGGTCATAACTTTCTTGCCAATAAGTAAGCATCTTTTAATTTAATGGCTGCAGTCACCATCTGCAGTGATTTTGGAGCTCAAAAAATTAAAGTCAGCCACTGTGTCCACTGTTTCTCCATCTATTTGCCATCAAGAGATGGGACCAAATGCCATGATCTTTGTTTTCTGAATGCCGAGATTCAAGCCAACTTTTTCACCCTCCACTTTCACTTTCATTAAGAGGCTCTTTAGTTCTTCTTCACTTTCTGCCATAAGGGTGGTGTCATCTGCATTTCTGAGGTTATTGATATTTCTCCCAGCAATCTTGATTCCAGCTTGTACTTCATCCAGCCCAGTGTTTCTCATGATTTACTCTTTTTTTTTTTTAAATTTATTTTTTATTTTACTTTACAATTCTGTATTGGTTTTGCCATACATTGACATGAATCCACCACGGGTGTACATGCGTTCCCAAACATGATCCCCCCTCCCACCCCCCTCCCCACAACATCTCTCTGGGTCATCTCCGCGTACCAGCCCCAAGCGTGCCATATCAAGTTAAATAAGTAGAGTGACAAAATACAGCCTTGGCGTACTCCTTTTCCTATTTGGAACCAGTCAGTTGTCCAATGGCCAGTTCTAACTGTTGCTTCCTGACCTGCATAAGATTTTTCAAGAGGCAGTTCAGGTGGTCTGGCATTCCCATCTCTTTCAGAATTTTCCACTGTTTATGGTGGTCCACACAAGTCAAAGAATTCGGCATAGTCAATAAAGCAGAAATAGATGTTTTCTAGAACTGTCTTCCTTTTTCCATGATCTAGCATTCTTTACACATTCACAAATATGAATAGTTCTATTCTCCATTGTCTCTTTTCTTTAGAACTTTTTAATATTACATAATTTTTCAGAACTCAATTAACAGTCATAAATTATTTAAAGGAAGACATATATTTAAAACTATATTGAAATACATAGTATCAATAATATTTAGTTTTTACTAAAGGTTTGCATTTCACCACTTGCATCATTAATATCCCATAAGCCTATATATACCCATACAAGGGTGGTTTCTTTATTTCCCAATCTCTTTTTCTCACCTACAAAACAAGGACAAAAGAGCACATATTTTATAGGGCTCTTTTTTTTGAATTAAATAAAATGAATGTATGTAAGTGCTAAGGACACTTCAAGCACAGTAAGTATGTGCAATTACTATTACTATTACTACTACTATAGCAACTGCTACCATCACCAACATCGTGTGAGGGCTACAGAAGTATAAAGGTAAGAATGTGTACTGAAGTAAGATACATTTTAATTTAAACTTGACTCCCTGAAAGAGAAATGCTGGTATTATCTAAAATATTTTCTTATACTTTATAAGCTTCATCTTATCTATAAAATGAATAATAATCTATAAAATAAATGGTAATAAATGACAGAATTTTTGTGAAAATTAAATTTTAAAATATAAGTAGAGTAGTAGGCAAACAGTAGCTGTTCATGGAATTTCTCCCTCTCATCTCCCATTCAACCTACATCTAACCATTCCTATGCATTATATAGTTACTTCATAGATTCCACCAGAAAACAATTGTTTTCTTTGAACATAGATGAACTGGAATAGCCAAAGTTACACTACATACCACTTACAAAAAATAAACATCCTATTAAATTCAAATTGATATAATTAATACACATGAAGAAAAGAATGCATAATTTAAAATAAGAAAAAAAAACAAGTATTCAAATTATTATATGTGGCATTTCTCTTATGTTAACTTTTAGCTGCCATGGGTCAACTTTTAACTTATTTTCCTTTAGAATATATATCTTATTTTTTCACAGTGCTTTTAGTTTTAAAAAGTCAATGTCTTGGGAATCCCCTGGTGATCCAAAGGTTAGGACTACATGCTCTTATTGCCAAGGGCCTAGGATCAATCCCTGGTCAGGAAATTAGGAGCCCACAAGCCAAACAGTGTGGCCAAAAAAACAACAAAAGCCAATGCTTTCATATGCCTATAATTTTAGAAACTTCAGAGTCCATTCACAGTACCAATGTTTAATATTTAAACACTACTGACAAAAATATTTAAAATATTTATCTAAAGTTTTTTTTCTTCTTTAACAATATTTTTTCACTAATTTGAATATGTAATTTTCCTATATTGAAAGTTTTTTTTTTAACCTTCCTCACAACTTTCTCCAAATGTCACACACAAAAAAATTAGGTTACCTTCTTCAACATTCTTCTATTTTCTATTTCAAAAGGAGAGTGTGAAAAAAAAATCAAACTAGGTAACTCTGTTCTGGAATATACATATATCTTCATTTTCCCTGGAAACAAGAAGATTCCCTCAACTTTCTTTTCTTTCTAGTTAATATATTTCATCCTTTGATAAGAGTTTCTCTAGTAAACTCTGCCATGTTTTCATTTAGTTGTGCCAAAGATCATGAAGTAGTTTCTTCATACACTGCATAAATTGACTGAGTTGGGTTCTCTGGAACTCTTGTTCTTTTAAAACCACGAATTATAACTTTAAGAGCTAAAATTAATTTTTTTCATAAACTTTTCAATGTCATATTCAGTTTGGAAGCCAGAAATCTAAGTAGATCTTTCTGAATTTAGATACTTTTATCAGAACATGTGTGGTTGCTGATCATAACTGGAATGGTTTTTTAAAAATATGACTGCTAACAGTATACAAAATCATATTTACTTTTCTAGTTAAAAACATTTTATCTTTACATAACTTAATACCTTCCTAGATGCAAAAGCACTCATTATTTATTGAGAAAATTAAGTAGGTTTTTATGAATAGCAAAAGCATTGCCATTTCCAATTCATCAATTTCTTCTAATATTTTAGGATAATTTGTTAATAAATTACTAGCAACCAGTCTGTAATTATACTTTAGAAGGAGGCTTGCTCTGGCAATCTTTTTCTGTACTGGTATACAAAAGTCATTTGAAAGCTGAAATGTAACCAGGAATACAAGAAACCCATAAAGGGTAAAACTTTTCCTTTAAGTTGTAATAATGTACAACAATAGCTACAAATTAATATTGCTGATTGTACTCTACAACATACCTTGCTTGAACTATAGCCATTAATCCTTAAAATATTAATATTTCTTCTTCACACAAAATCACTTGTATTCCTGAGTTTGTATCATAATATATAGGGAAGGGAATTCCTCAATTACTGTTTGTTAAAAACAGTCAGAGAGATAAGAATAAGGGGAAGAAAATGTTAAAATCAATACTGACTTTCAGTTTTTAGCTAAATTATTAGTTGATCTTGAAAGCTATTTTATTACTGACAATTTGCTCTCTTATAGAACATTCATTCAATACATACTTACTGAGCATCTACTATATAAAAGACACTGACACTGATGTTGAGGACACAGCAATAAATCAGACACTTGATCTCTTCTATTTCACAGATTATGATCCAGGAGGAGAATCAGACATTGAGTATTTAACCTTACAATTTGTTATAATTATAGCATGCACTCTGGAGGTGAAGTGTAAAGTGCTGAAAGAGGGATATGATCAGGTTTGGAAATTTATGGAATTATTTCCAAAAAAAATAAATTAAAAAAAAAATACATAGTTAGATGGAGCAGGGTCTGCAGCCACTGTGTAAATTGGACTCCTTCACTCCCTTTTAGAATAAAATTCACATTCTTAAATGTGGTATACGTTAGGCGTTTCAAAACTCCTCTTGGATACTCCTCTAGTTTCATCTTATACTGCTTTTCCCTTTCTCAAAATCCATGCCAGTAGCATATTGAATCAGGTTTCCTTTCTTTAAATCACGGTGTTCTCTCTTAAGGATTTGTGATTATTTCTGAAAAACTTTTGCCTTTCTATATTTTATCTGGCAAAGACCTATACAACCTTCAGGTCTCCAATTAGATGCTACTTCTCCTAAGCAGCTTTCAATAATCTCTGTGATTACAATAGATACTTCCTTACTATTTCATACCACCTGGTATTCTTATATCAATGTGTGAATTTCCTGTTTACTTTTCTCTATCTCCCGCTAGGCTATACATTTCATGAAGACAAATCTGCTGTGTTCACCATTGACTGACATTAGGTTCCTGACTTACCCAAAAGGCTCATTCCAATAACTTTATTCACTTCAACATGACAGGATTCTATTTTAGCATAAAAATGTATAACATTATAGAAGGGTTAAATTATGTATATTTAATGACTGAATGAAGGGGATAAGGAAAAAAAATGTAAAAAAAGAGAAGATTAATACCACTGACAGTAATGGTGAAGTTAAAAGGAACAGAAAGTTTTAGAAACTGAATCTTAATTTAGTTGTATTTCATTTATATATACTTCATCCCTATCTAAAATTTTTCAAATTTATTTAGGATAACTATATTTTTATATTTCTTGTGTTCTGGTTCCTAGGCATCTAAACTGAGACATCCTATACTCAGTAGAGGAAAAGTAATAGAAGGTAGAATTAGAAGAAATGCTATTAGAAGAAATAATGTAAAAAAAAAAAAAAAAAGAAAGAATGTGAAAAAGACATTTAAACCTATACAATAAAACAGGCGGACTAAAATCCTTTAGGAAGTCTAAAAACAAAAACTGTCCTGTCCTAGCTTTAACAGCAAACTAACGTTATACTAGAGCCAATGATTGCCAGATTATAGATTCATTTAAATGACACACTGAGAGCATTTTTCTTATTATGGTTTGGTTTTTTAAATTAAAAATATTTAAAACTTATAAAAAGTTATTACTAATAATATAAAGCAACAAGAATTTGCTAAGCATTACCTTTGAACAAATGTTAAACTCTTATTTTATTAATTCTGTATCTTTTGCTTAAAAATTTTTTTTTTTACAAATACCACTAAAGGTCACATTCTCTGTTCTCTTCTATGAGTATGCACAAAGGAAACTGCTATCTTAGAGTTGGTACACACTTTTTATATTTTACTACATATATCCATATTTTTATATTAAGATAAATGTTCTTAAGAAGTTAAAGCCCTTCACATAAAAAAAAAAAATGACCATATGTTTCATTAAAGCAAGATTAACTAGAAAAAGAATAACATGGGGCTTTAGCATCCCTGAATTGAAAATTTTAATTTGAATAAACAGAAATAGCATCCTCTTTCTGATTTATAATCACAAAATAAAAGTTGTAAGTATTTAACTCATTCCTGATATTTTCCTTTTAAATGGCTTCCCTGACCTATAATATACCCCTAAAAAATTGTACATTATTAGTATATTCTATTTGATGGGCCAGATATATGATGGTCTTATGCCCATTTAACCATCACCACAATCATGATACAGACACAAATATTTTAATTTTTATGATTACAATATATACTCAATTAGACTTAAAATTGTAGCTTGCTGCTGCTGCTGCTAAGTCACTTCAGTCGTGTCTGACTCTGTGCCACCCCACAGACAGCAGCCCACCAGGCTCCACCATCCCTGGGATTCTCCAGGCAAGAACACTGGAGTGGGTTGTCATTTCCTTCTCCAAAATTGTAGCTTAGTAAATAATATTTCTAATTATGTGCGTGGAATGTTCATAAAGCTAGCATGTTAATATAATAGCATCACCAATTTACCCCTAAATATAGCTTGATTTTCAGAAAAATGTTGAAGTGTCATGAACACATTTTAAGCAAATATATCACAGTAAAACAATTATGGCATTTAGAATCGCAAAACATAAAGGCAATGGAAATAAGACAGCATTTGAGAGAAAATGGTGTTTCAGTTAACAATGATTACTATGCTTCTTCTATGATTCAGGACTTTTGTATAGAAGGGTAAAAAAGATAGACTTGTAGCTTATATTGTTATGGGTAAACAGACAAGTGTTAGGGAGAAGAGGTGGTTGGATGGCATCACTGAATCAATGGACATGAGTTCAAGCAAACTCGGAGATGGTGAAGGACAGGGAAGCCAGGTGTGTTGCTGTCCATGGTGTCTTGAGGAATTAAACACGACTTAGTGAGATATCCCTCATGGCTCAGACAGTAAAGCATCTGTCCACAATGCCAGAGACCCTGGTTCGATCCCTGGGTCAGGAAGATCTCCTGGAGAAGGAAATGGCAGCCCCCTCCAGTACTATTGCCTGGAAAATCCCATGGACAGAGGAGCCTGGTAGGCTACAGTCCATGGGGTCGCAAAGAGTCGGACACGACTGAGCGACTCCACTTTCCACTTTCCACTTAGCGAATGAACAACAACAAAGGGAGAAGAGAATAGAATGTAAGGGGATAGAGAATAATGAATTCAGAAAGTTATTTTAGATAGGCTGGGTGATACTTGGTAGCAAACTGGCTAATGATGAGGGAAGGAGTCATGTGAAAACTTTACCAAGGAACATTTAAGAATGAGAAAAGAAAAACTTTAAAGGCAAGTTCAAGGAATAAGAAGAAGACCAGTATGGCTGGAGTAGAAAGAACAGTAGTGGGAGGGGTAAATGATCAGACAGGAGAGGTAGCCCAGTCTGTTCACATAGAGCCTTGCAGGACAAGATCCTCTAAATTTTGCTCTAAGAGTGAAAGGATCCTATTGAAGGTTTCCAGCGAAACAGTGACATAATTTTGAAGGATCATCGTGGGATTGTCAATAGAATAAGGTAAGAAGTAAAAAGAAGAGAGAGCAATTAGAGGGCTATAGCTAGATGGAGACTAAGATGGCAGTAGTGAAAAAGGAAATGTTAAAATTGAATTTATATTTTAATGGTAGAGAGAGATCAAGTCTGACTCTGCTGCCTGAGCAATTGGGTAGATTGTGGCTCCAATTTACTGAGACTGGGAAATTTCAGAAAGAGGATTTTGTTTTATTTTTGTTGTGTGAGAAAAATCAATAATTCCTTCTTGGATAGAGTGCTGAGAATTCCCTTTAGGCATCGAAGTGAGAACATGAGTCCCCTGCCTCCACAAGAAAAGAAAACGAAGACTAGCTACAAACTACAGAGAAAGTGAAGAAAGACTGAAACACGCATGCCCTGATGTCAAAGAAAAATGGTTTTAAGCATGGACGGTAGTACAGAACATCTGGGGAAAAGGATGATGCAGAGAAAATGGTATTTATAAAATCTAAGTTCTTGAGGATAAACAACTCTAAAGATTTTCTAATAGTAAATCTTAGCTACACAATTTAATTCCTTCCTTCTTTCCTTCCTCCACTCTATTTTTCCTTCTTTCCCTATGTACTTTCCCTCTTCCTTCCTTCCTAGAAAATGCAGCCATCAAAATGGATCAAGACTTTGTAAGGCATCTGTCAAGTTTCTGTGAGGTCCTTCTGTGCACAATGGAGACAAATTGGCTGAAGTGCAAGGACAATTAATTGATTACTATGAATTTAATGGCAACATCCAAAAGGTACTGATTTAAAAGTGGATTAACAGATATTTTTGTTTTTAAAAAAATGTGATCATAAAAAATACCCTATACAGTTTTGTATACCACTTTCATCAATAAGTTCTATGAATATACTAGGGCACACTTAGCACACTTATGAATAACACAAAACTCAGGAAGACATACTTTAACTCAGTATAAGAAAGACTTAACTAGCATTTAGAATTATCTAGAAATGGATCAGGCACCATCAGTAATTAACAAGTTATCTATTTATGTGAGTGTGCAAGCACAAATTAGTTATTCACAGACAGCAGATGGAATGATAGAAGCTTAAATTATATCTAGACCAACTCCTACATTGTATGATTGAAGAAATATACACCCAGAGACACATAGGACCCTGCTTAAGGTCAAGCATACAGCAGCAAAATCAATTTTCAGACTCCTATCTAGTTACCTGTTAAGAACTCTAATAGTTAAATAACTATTGACTGAGTTACAGAGTTCAGTGAGATTGGTCATACTGTTTGACCTCTTTTATTTATACAAAAAACATATATTATTCACCTTTAACATAAAAGGCACTGTGAAGGCATCTTAAGATGTAAAATTTACAATATATTAAAGTTATCTCATCTTTAGTTTCAATGTTATAAAGTAGTCAATGTAGAAAGCACAGTATTATGATCAGTTGCCTCACATCCTGTCCAGAGAGAAGTAAAATATAAATAAATTTAGTAAGCAAAACTCAAATATAAACTGTTACTTTTACTACAAACATACATGTGTTGTACAATCAGTTTAATATCTTACATGTGTATATTAGTCATTTCCAAATGACTAATAGAGAAAAAAATAAAATCCAAACAAATACTGAAATATATTTATGAAACAAAAGTCATATTATATTTTCCTTTATCCCTGACTTTTTCACAGGTACTTGATTTTGAAAACGAAGGCAAAGTTTATACATCTAGTGCACTAGCTTAAGTAATTTAAAAAAATTATCAGCTTTTTTCTTAATTATCTGAGAAGTGTACCCAAATAATCCTCATGCACACTAACTACATTGCTTAAAAACTAATTATTTCAGAAGTTAACATGATATATAGCTCTGTCCGGAAAAAGAATCTCTCCAAACTATTTACTTCTTTTAAAAGGTAACAACAGAACAAAATCAATCCGTTAACATGAAAATACGATATCTGCTATCAAAAGTCTGTCTACACCACTCTGTGTCTATTGTTAAAATCTTAGACTATATTGCTCCCTAACTGAATCAATATAAAGCAAAAGACCTTTGGCTCCTATTTATCTTTCCCAGCTGCTTCAATTACTTTACAAATCTCTGAAAACTTTATTTCAGGCTCATAGTAGATTAAGGCCAACAAAGCTATCCCCTTAAAACCAGATTAAGATGATCCTTTTATTTCACAGTGCCTCCAAATAAACTCAAATAGCTTTTTCTCTCAAAGTCATCAATGGTTTACAATAAGAACAGAGGAAAAAAAATGCTTTCTTGATTGTAAAACTTCAAAAAAATTCAAATACTTACTTATCCCTTTTTACAACAATCCTTTCATATCCAAACTCTCAATCCAATCTACCTCCATGGCCAGCTGCCCCCAGATTCCACTGAACTTCATGGACTCTCCATTAATAACAGATTGATACCTCAGAATATACAATGAAAATTGCTGAAATATGTATAGATAAAAATGAAGGAATACAATTTTATCCTACTTACTGAATAGCTATTCAAGTACAGAAAATATGAGAAATATGCAATATAAAACTGAATCATATAAAAATACATATAAATCAGTGAGTGTGTCACTTTGCCATATTCCATTGATAATAGGACATGAGAAATCTCTGGTGAAATATCTGAAACACTTTGAAAAATTCTGTAGTAATTAAATTTTATTCCTTTATTGATAATAAAAAATAGAAACTGTTAAATAAGACTAAACTGGCCTTTAGGGAAAAATTATACATAATATGAGATGGATTTATAAAAGAGAAAATTAAAAAAAAACTTAACCTATTTGAACGATATTGAACTTTGATATTTTTCCAAGGTTGTACAGATCTCAGTATATATTATAAATTATTTTGTTAAATTATACCAAATACATAATTTGAAGGAGAGTCTGCTGGATGTCTAAAATCAATAATAAAATAACCAAATAACCATTAATTTTAGAAAATCAGAAACATAAGGTATCCCTGAATCTCTTCCAAAATCTGACATAATGAAAATATGTCATTTTGAAAATAATGAGTGAAATGAAATGAAAATACTAAAATTAAGAGTATAAATGCAAACAAAAGATGTATACAAAAGACACAATATCAGTGCAAATAAAAGAAAAAAATAAAGCAATTATAAAACCTCCTGAGAGAAATATCAAAATAACATGTTTGCTTGTTATCAACAATAGATAAAAGTTTAGTAAATGTTTAGTAATAGCTGCAAGACCCCTGAAGCTAACAAATCTGGCTTTTAACTTTCCATCATCATAATTTACAGATAATCTGGATAATCAAATAAAAGTAAACATTTTTCAATGATGTATATAATAACATCTAAAATTGTCCTTTTAACATAATGGGTTAAACATAACATAAATGTAAAGAAGGTAAAATATTTCAATGATCAGTCTTAATATATTTGCATTCAAAGTGTCTATGGGAAAATGTTCTAATCATATTTCTAAAAGTGCTAAATACACCTTTCACGACATATTATCAAGAGTAGGACAAGTGGCAGGAAGTCATCTTTTATGAATCCAACTTAGAGGCCTACTTTTGTCCATGAGCGTCCCTTATTTCCTCAGTGACAAATTCCCTCCACCTCTGCTGCCTACCACTCCTAACAGGAAACTTAGACTGGTAATTTTATCCTTGCAGAACTTGTGTCCTTTCTCATAAATCTCCATCCTTTCCCACATCCTAATTTCTCCTATTTACTTCTGGTAGCCCGAATTCTAGACTGCCTTTCTGTACTATAAAGTTTATAGAGAAAAGAACAATGTCTTGAAAATTCTTAATTCCTAATTCATTGGTCGTCCTAAGCCAACTACTGTAGATATTTCTGCTGTTAGATAGCCATATGGACCACAAGAAGCAACATAGAAAATTAAAACAAAGAACGGATTATGTACCTGGAAATTATAGACAAAAGTGCAAAGACAAAAAGATATGCTTAAAAAAGGGTACAAGAGCACATGCCATGTCAGGATGCCTGAGGCGGAATAGCCATGATTGATACAAGTTCCTTCACTGGCAGAGTGTTCAAGATGCTCAATAGGCAAGTGCATGGCATAAGAAGGTTTTGATATAATGTGGAATAGGTGTGAAGCATGAAAATTAGGCTTGCAAGAGTAAAGAAACTGAGAATCAGGGAAGACAAAAGCCTGAACTTAAGTAAAACTTACCGAAGATGGCTGACACTTGAGCCACTTCACATACAGTGTTGGTCTCAGAACAGAGTGGAAATCTGAGACTGCAGGATCTGCAGAAATAAAAGTAAAAAGAAAAAGAGAGGGAGAGAGAGAGAGACAAAGTAGGGGAAATGGAAGTTATCTTGCCTGCCACCTATCTCTTGCAGCTATGCATAGAAATTTCCTGGTAAATTAATCTGGATAATTCATTAATTTTCAAAAGGAAAAGAAAGGAAAGAAAAATAATATTTTGGTAATTCAGTGGGTTTCCCAGTGATTTCTCAATATAATCTATAGTCATCAGACCTTACATATTCAGACTATATAAAATATATAATTTCAAGTTGTGAACTATACTAATCTTTGTATATAGATTAGGATAAATTTGTAAGACTTAAAAAATCAAAACATGAGATTCTATGATTTGTAGGTAATGTATGATAGAATCCATTACTTGTGTAGCCTAAAAATTTACTATTTAAAAATATCCATAGATATAGTAAATTAAAATCAACTTTTCTTCTTACGGATAATATGTACAGATTTAAAGTATCTATACAGATTGTCATTCCTGGTGATTCCTATAACATGAGAAAAACCTAATGAGCGTAACTAATAGTCTTCTTTCCTACATGCTATGAGTTTTTTGTTTTTTGTGTTTTTTTTTTTGCAAGTAACAAAACACACTGAGAGATTTCATTTCAAGAACATTTATCATTGTAGAACTCAGTGCCACAGAACTGTAAAATACCTAGTTTGGTTTAGATAACATTAATAACTTTAATTTTGTGCTTACTTTCTTTGCAGAAAGATATAATAATATTACATATGATTTTTAATCTGTTTTTCACACTTAATTTGATGAATTCAGGATTCTGGATGATTAAACCCAGTGCCATGGATTGAGTAACTGCATGCTCAGACTAATAATTCTGAACATTAAAAGCTACAATTAAAATTTAAAAAACTCAAACACAGGGTGAACACTCTATATCACATGTAAAATAATGTTCAATGAATTTTAAAACAAAATATTCCTATAAAATTATTCACAGAACAGGAAAGATCTGAAGACCTTGAAGTTTTTAATAGACCCAAGTCCCCATCAAACATCTATGATTTAATGAAACTCTATTTGCAATATCATAAATATTAATGTACTTTGAATTCTAAATCCATTTTTCTCTGTTCTCTTAGAAATGTTAAATAACTAGGCAATTAACATCTTCAAGCACATGTCACTTGTACTTTTTCCACTCCCTAGGCAAGACTCATATAAATGTTAAGACTAGAAAAGAATGTTGTTGGTATTATGGTTTGTGGTATGTATTTGTTTTTCAATATAGACAGTGCTATCAGCATGAACAAGAGCACTAGTTTTAATGCTCTTTTGCCAGTGTTATTATCTGTTCACAATGTGAATTTAACAAGTACAATATTTTCATTTCTAAAAGTGCTAATTTTATTTGGCAGAAGCTTCATGCATATCAGCATCTTGTACATCAAATTTAGAAGTATTATCACTGCTGGGATCCTGACAAGTAACTAAAAATTTCTGCTCTACCTTTTGAACAATCTCTAAAAGAAGGTTCCATAGAATATCTGAATCAAAGGAGTTAATTGTCATTAATGCAAAGGGAAAGAGAGACACTTCTATGTCCTGAATTCTTACAACTCTTACCCTTCCTCCTTTTGCACTAACCATGCTGGCTTTCATGTTTTTCCTCATACCTCTGCATAAGATGATGGTTCTCCCAAGAATACTCCTCTCTACAACTCATATGGATCATCCATCTTTTTTTTAAGGTTTGCTCAAATATTACTTTATCAATGAGATCTTGCCGAAATTCAGCACCATTTCACCACTAGTCTGTCTCTCTTTATTTCTTCTTAGTGCTTAACATCACTTTACATTATGGTGGTGGTGGTTTAGTCACCAAGTCGTATCTGACTCTTGCACTCTTGTGGACTGTAGCCTGTCAAGCTCCTCTGTCCATGGGATTTTCCAGGCAAGAATATTGGAGTGGGTTGCCATTTCCTTCTCCAGGGGATATTCCTGACCCAGGAATAGAACCCAGGTCTCCTGCACTGCCGGCAGATGATTTACCAACTGAGTTATGAGGGAAGCCCACTTTACATTATAGTAACGCATTTAATTATTTTATTTCACCCTCTGCTAAAATGTAAGCACCATGTTAAACAGAAGCTTTGTCTGTTATGTCCATGTCTGAGTCTCCAGTGTTTAAAATATACGTGGCACACACAGAGATTCAATATATACTTGTTGAATTAATGAACAGAATTAGAATTAGTACCTGTGGTAGTGATTTCTAATAATCTGTTGCAGCCCAACTTCCAGTTAGGTCCTATCAATGAGGCTGATCAGGCAGGACACGTTCAGAAGTCTCAGCCACACAGCCTCACTGACTCTGGCTCCAGGCAATGCAGAAGCAACAACTGAGTTGTGGATTCCAGTCATGGCATAGATAAGTCCAACAGCTGCAGCAATCCACTACAAGTAGTCCACTTGGGCTACAAGATCCCTTTAGATTTAGGAGGTGTGTGACTACTGGCTTGCTGAAAAATGGACAGTCAGTAGTTTCAATAGCAGAATTGGCTACAGCAGCACTCCAGCATGGGGCCCTGGATAATCATTTTATGTTTACCCCTCGGGCCCAAGGGATAATGGTAGTTTCTTGCAGATACTGGTATTTTCATATATTTACTTCACCCTTTTACTCTCTGGTCCTTCTAACACATTTGTAAACAGCTTGTTTTAATTCCTCTGTTTGAATTAACTAGGGAGGTTTTTGCTAAAGAATTCCAAGAGGTATCCACTACCTTTCATGGTCTTTTCTCATTTTTTATTCTCTTTCAACATAATACTCTGCTATGTTAAATTAGTAATATGTTTTATGACACTGGCATAATCATCCCACTTAATAGTAAAATGCAGTATCTTTAATTCCTTGTATTTTACTTATAAGCACAATAGGTAAAAAGTACTTTCCAGGGCAATTTCCAACTTTTCTTTTCACCAAAAGAAAAAGGTTACTATATACCCTCTATATTTAAGACATGGTTGGCAGAATCTGACACATAAATGCATATTAGTGAATATAACTGCATATTCAACTATTTTATAATTCTAATATTTACTATGACTTGTTGGAAATTGCTCAGTGGTCACTTCAAAATTCTTGAAAATTATAATTATACTTGTAGATTTGTAGCCAGAAAATGAAGCCTGTATCCTCATTTTTTTCCTTGGCAAGAAGAATTTTGTAGCACATCCCCTTCTACCTTTTTCACTCTAAGGATTAAGACACCAGTATTATCTACTTGGCAACACAGGAAAGCTATTGTTGTCCCTTCACTGTAAGTTTGGGCTTCCCTTGTGACCAATATGCTAGAGAGCATATTAAAAAGCAGAGACATTACTTTGTCAGCAAAGGTCCATCTAGTCAAGGCTATGGTTTTTCCAGTAGTCATGTATGGATGTGAGACTTGGACTATAAAGAAAGCTGAGCACCGAATAATTGATGCTTTTGAACTGTGGTATTGGAGAAGACTCTTGAGAGTCCCTTGGACTTCAAGAAGATCCAAGCAGTCCATCCTAAAGGAGATCAGTCCTGAGTGTTCATTGAAAGGATTGATGTTGAAGCTAAAACTCCAATACTTTGGCCACCTGATGCAAAGAGCTGACTCATTTGAAAAGACCCTGATGCTGGAAAAGATTGAGGGCAAGAGGAGAAGGGGACGACAGAGGATGAGATGGTTGGATGGCATCATCAACTCAATGGCCATAGGTTTGGGTAGACTCCGGTAGCTGGTGACGGACAGGGAGGCCTGGCGTGTGGCGGTTCATGGAGTCGCAAAGAGTCAGACTTGACTGAGAGACTGAACTGAACTGAACAGTGGTTCAGCTGGTAAAACTCTGCCTGCAATGTGGGAGACCTGGGTTTCATCTCCAGGTCAGGATGATCCCTTGGAGAAGGAAATGGCAACCCACTCCAGTATTCTTGCCTGGAGAATTCCATGGACAGAGAAGACGGACAGGCTGCAGTCCATGGGATCACAAAGAGTCAGACAGGACTGTGTCAATAACTTTCACTTTCACTTTCTTTTTGATGTAAGTTTAAGTTATAAATCATGTAGTTTTATTTTTATTGTTTTGACAACCAAAATTTTAATAATTCTGCCCCTTTTTAGAAGTCTAAGCATTTTCCTTACTTATTAAAAGGAAGGAAAATGAATGTGAATATCATCTATAATTCTACTTTTTAAATAAAAAGATATATAGTAAAAAATAAAATAAAAAATCATCTTTTCCCAGAGTCCTCTCAAACTAACCCTGCATTCAGTAAGTAATTGAATTACCACAATATAATAAGTTTGAGGTCACTCACCAAGTATTTTCTATCACTATATGTAAATTATCCATATATATACACATTTATGTATAGGTATATGTGTATGTATATATATATGACCAATGTGTGCTTCCCTGGTGGCTCAGATGGGAAAGAGTCTGCCTGCAATGCAGGAGACCCGGGTTTGATCCCTGGGTCGGGAAGATCCCCTGGAGAAGGAAATGGCAACCCAATCTAATATTCTTGCCTAGAAAATCCCATGGATAGAGGAGCCTGGCAGGCTACAGTCTATGGGGTCACAAAGAGTCAGACACAACTGAGTGACTTCACTTTCACTTTGTATGGCCAATAATTTTGGCAGGTATTATTTTAAGGTTAAAAAAGGTTATGTTATGCATGCAGTTCTGAAACATCTGCTTTTATTTACCTATATATAACCATCTTGACTGTCTATCAATCTATACACACACTCACATCAATTTTTTTTTCCCTTTAACAGCCAGTATATGCACTCTTACCTCATACTCAAGTATTTAGCATACTCAATTATTTAGGCCTGCTGCAAGTTCCATGAATATACTTTGGGTTTACCTAAGGAGCCCGTAGCAGAGCACTCCAATATCTCCAGGCTGATGGGAATCTCATGAATTGAGAAAACTGTATTGTCTTAGTGAAGGTTTCATTCTCCATGAGTTCTAGCCTCTCCTAACATGCTCCCTCTAGGCACAACATGGCACAATAGAAATGATACAATTCTTTTCTACTCCCAGCCAAATGTATAGTTAGAATCAATACTGATCACCATTTCCTATTTAGCTAGGCAGTCAAATTTATCATCAATCTGTGGCCTGATATATTAACACATTTTTCAGGCAAAGTCTCAGAACATGGAAATCCATGGATATTCTAGTTTTTCATTTTGTTCACACAACACTGTAGGTTTTGTATAACAGTTATAGGACTCTGTAATAATATCATTAATCAGCTGTTCTTTCAAATGCTTCCTTATGTCCTCCTGATCATAACCAGTAATTCTTTGAAATCAGTCTTTGAAGGGCCATGACTGACAGAGATGAATAGGATACTTAATCGCATTGGCACACACCAGAGCCTATTCATGTGGCAAAAATCCTCTTTGTAAAACTTCTAATACCATTAAATTCTACAGATAATAAAGAACGTCCAAAACCAAACATTTCTTTCCACGTTTGTGATCACAGCCATACAGATTACATCTCTGTACCTCAGAAGCCCCTTCTCTTTCCTTCCATATTTTCTATATTCTTATATACACTGTATTCACTTTCGTCTTTACTCCTCTATCTTGATTTCCTTTGCTTTGTCTTATAACTGAACACTGAAAATATACCCCTGAAACATATCTTTCCACATAGCATCTATGAGACTCAACAGATGCATTTATATAACTTAATTTGCAATTACTTTGAATTGAGGATCTTACAAGGAAAATTATATACTTTCCCTCTAAAACAGTTATCATCAAGATTGTTGTTGTTCAGTCACTCAGTCATGTACGACTTTTTGCAACCCTATGGACTGTAGCATGCCAGGCTTCCCTGTCTTCACAGTCTCACAGGGTTTGTTCAAACTCATGTCCGTTGAGACAGTAATGCCATCCAGCCATCTCATCCTCTATCACCTCCTTTTCCTCTTGTCCTCAATCTTTCCCAGCATCATGGTCTTTTCCAATGAGTTGGCTCTTCCCAACAGGTGAGCTTCAGCATCAGTCCTTTCAATGAATATTCAGGTTAATATACTTTAGGATTGGCTGGTTTGATCTCCCTGGTGTCCAAGTGACTCTCAAGAGTCTTCTCCAGCATCACAGTTTGAAAGCCTCAAATCTTTGGCACTTAGCCTTCTTTACGGTCCAATTCTCACATCTATACATGACTACTGGAAAAACCAGAGCTTTGACTGTAGGGTAAGGGAGTTAGAGAAGGCGAAGTTCAGAAAAAGAACGAGACTGGCACTTTAAAAGAACAGATTACCTTTAATGAGGCGAGAAGGTGTAGCAGTCAGATTAGTGAGCTGCTGCTGCACTAACCCAAGAAAAAAGTAAGTATATATGGAAATCTGCTGTCTTAAGGGGGCCTGTTCTTCTCCAAGGTTGTTCAGACTAGTTATCACTTATACAGCTGGGGCAAGGAATTCTGGAGATCAGCCAGAGGCTGGGACCAGCTGGGAGCTGGGTGTAATCAAACTTAATGTCCGTTTTTTTCTTCAGTGAGAGAGTTCTTTGTTTTGTCTAGAATGGTGAGGAGGACCCGGAAGGGAGTTTTAACTCCAGGCTATTTTGAGCCACGTAACTTTCTTTCATTGACTGTATGGATCTTTATTGGTAAAATGATATCTCCACTTTTTAATATGCTGTCTAGGTTTGTCATAGCTTTTCTTCCAAGGAGCAAGCATCTTTTAATTTCATGGCTGCAGTCACCATCTATAGTTATTTTGGAGCCCAAGAAAATAAAGTCTGTCACTATTTTCATTTTTTTCCCATATATTTGCCATGAAGGGTAATCATCAGGATTAGTGGAACTTTTTTTTTTAAAAGAACACGTAAGTCTCCTTTCAGAACATTTTCAATATTCTGATGATATTCAATACATTTAATATCATTTGTAGTAATCCAATCACTCAGGATTAAAGGGACATGTGTACAAGAATAATATTTAATTTGTTATATAAGAGGCTTTAACTTAAACAAATAATACCTTTTATATTTTCTTCTAAATTATATATGTAGTTTCTCCCCTCCATGGGATTATGCAAAACAGAACCCCAATTTACAGTCAACTCACTGGATTATTATCCTCCCCCTCCTTAACTCAGTGACTATGAAATACTAACTGTGAGTGAAAGAAGCTATGTCTGATCATTACTTTTATCTGTGCTGAGGCATGTGAGAGACACAGTTATTCCAATTACCAAGAAGATCAGTAAATTAATAAATAGCTAGAAGGATTTAATGCCCTGCTTATATTTATTATCCCAAAGTAATCATTAGTAATGCTCATCTCTTCTTCAAAAGGAATCATCTTGGATAATAATTTACTTTGTCATTGAGTTACAGTACAGGATAGAGCAAACCCTGACAGAGGGAAATACCCATAAGACCACAAAGAGTTAATAGAAAATGATTACATGTTTCCATCATTTCAGAAACATTTCAAGATCATCTATATAAGGCTGTTGAAGGCTATAGCAAAACTGTGAATTAAGATTACTTCCTAAACTTGGAGAAAGTATACAAATTTCCCAAATTCCTTTATTTCCATTATTCTCTGTGTGGAATTTAACAGCACATCTTTAAATTTTACTAAAGACAGGATTCTCTAGGACAATAGGACTACTGCTTATAATGAAATATTAAAAGATAGAAGACATGGAACAATTATTTTACCAGCATATAACTATCAAATATTTTTTACTAATGCATATGTGTTAACTCTCCTTAGCTTTTCAGCTACTTCTTGATGAGTACATACTTGATGATATACTTAGAACAACAGATATTGACCTTGAAGAAAGCAACAGACACTGAGAAACAATACTGACTTCGTATTGAATCAGCCCACATATTTTACTGTCATATTGCTCTACTTTAAATCATGAGTATACCTTTTATAGCACTACAAAAAATTAATATGCTGACATGCCCTGGGTTGAATAGTGACCCGCACAAACTTCACATTCATCTAGAACTTATAAAAATGTCTTTATCTGATATAGATATAATCAAGATAAGATCATAATGAATTAGGGCACCCCCTAAATCCAATGACTGGTGTCCATTTCAGGATACCCTGTGAAGACCCAAATATACACACAGAGAAGACAGCCATAGAAAGACGGAGGCAAAAATAGTAGTAGTTAGTTGCTCAATCGTGTCTGACTCTGTGACCCCATAGACTGTAGCTCACCAGGCTCCTCTGTCCATGGGAATCTCCAGGAAAGAACACTGGAGTGGATTGCCACTCCCTTCTCCAGAGGATCTTCCCAACCCAGAGATTGCACCTGGGTCTCCTGCACTGCAGTCAGATTCTTTACCATTTGAGCTAATGGAGTGACACAACTACAAGCCAAGGGGTGCCAAGGATTAATGGCCAACACCACAAGTTCGGAAGATGCAAAGAAGGACTCTTTCCTAGAGACTTCAGAGGGAGCTTGACATTGAGAATGCCTTGCTTTCAGACTTCTGGCCTCCAAAACTATGAGAGAATAAGCTGCTATTGTTTTAAGCCACCAACCTGTGAAAATTTATCACAGTAGCCTAGGAAACTAGTACATAATAAGCATAAACAAATATCATCACACAGTATATAGTATTATCTATAATATTATTGATTAGTTTGTCTTTTTACCTAGTGGGTTACTGAAATTACATTTCTTATAAGTATACATAAAGAAGCACTGGTTCTACAAATTAATTTATAAAAGGGAAAAAATGGGAATAAAAAAATCCCTTACAATTTTTAGTGATTACTCTGACTCCCCAAATTAGAGATACAATCATGAAAAGGAGGAGGAGATGCAGAAAGCAGGAAGGTATTGCTGAGGTTAAACTGTGTTCTCTATTGTTTATGCCATGGCAGGTTACTTCTATCAGCAATGGTTTTCCCATTCCAGTATTAATCTATGTCCTTCACATGGCTCACAATAAAATATTGATAATTTAATATTAAATAATTATATAGGCAGAGTTCACTGCTTTAAGAGGAGAAGGAAATGGCAGCCCATTCCAGTATTCTTGCTTGGAAAAATCCCATGGACGGAAGAGCCTGGTGGGCTGAAGTCCATGGGGTCACAAAGAGTCAGACACGACTGAGTGACTTCACTTCACTCATTTCACTAGCTTCATACTTTATCACTGGAGAAGGAAATGGCAACCCACTCCAGTATTCTTGCCTGGAGAATCCCATGGACGGAGGAGCCTGGTGGGCTATGGTCCATGGGATCGTAGAGAGTTGGACACGACTGAAGTGACTAAGCACACACACATTGCTTTAAGATTAAACACAGTTTGGACAATGATGGTAAAGCATTATCTAAAAGCAGCCTTCTGTCTCTAGGTTTTGTTCTAGTTAAGGTTAAATTTCAATTATGTATCATTTAGTAGACATTTCTTTCTTTAATATTACATCAAATATTAGTTTCAATAAATGTTTTGTTTCTTTAGTAAAATTTATTTCAAAACAGGTAACTGTAACAATATTAATTACTTAAAACTCCAGTAATATAAAATTTTTAGTATCAGTAGTTTTCCTTTTCATTCACTTTTATGTTGTGAAGTCGTCAGACTTTAGGATTAAGTTATGAATTGAGGGAAAAGACATTTTTGCCTTAAGAGCCTTCTGGCACTAACTGGCAGGATTGGCAAGTCCACCATTGAAAACAAAAATTAGTTTATTCCTCCACACTATACTTTGATTGGGCAAAGGTAGAAATTACCAAATCAGATAAATTTGAGGCCAAAAATTGCTATGGAGATTTCTATAACATCGTCCACATTATCAATCAGCACAGTCACAGAATATTTATGAATTCTGGAACCCATGTTTAAAAATTCTCACATAAAGGACATATGAACTACACTTTAATTAAAATTAGTTAGTACCTTCCTCCTCCCAGGTAGCTCAATGGTAAAGAATTGCCTGCCATTGTAGGAGATGCCAGAGATGGGTTCCGAAGATCCCCTTGAGGAGAAAATGGCAACCAACTCCAATATTTTTGCATGGAAAAATGCCATGGACAGAGGCTCTTGGTGGGCTACAGTCCATGGAGTTGCAAAGAATTGGACACAACTGAAATAGCACAACCCTGAATTTTGCTGTTCTAATATATGCAGCTACATTAGAATTCCTGATTATATTTGTTAACATCTTCTCAGAGACAAATAACACATTTCTTTTTATGTAGAAGGAAATGGGCTACAGAAAAACATAATTTGAAGACACTGGGTGCAGACTGCTTTTCTAAATGAAGAATGAGTCTAAAAATAGTCTTAGTCCACAGCTGAGACTACAGAAAGATGCCTTTAAGACTGAATAACATCCTCCTTGCTTCCTAGGTGTAAATCTAAAGAACCAGAGCAAATGATAGCTTGCCCTCTTTTTTATCCACTGTGGTCTGTTGCTAGAACCTACTAAGATTTGGCTTAAAGTAAATTAGATAATGAGGAAATAGCTGCATTGAGAAGAAATTTTGTCTGTTAATATACACAGCAAAATCACTACTCAGCATGAAGAGCCTCAGTAAACAGAGAGGGCCAGAGAGTGTGTATATGTGTGTGTGTAGGGGAGGTGTGGTACTGATCTGAAGCTCAGCATAAAACACATAAAATAAGTTCTACTGATTGCAACTGGTGCTGATACCAAAACTTTGTTATCAATGTACTGGTATGGGAATGATAATAAAATACATTGCTAAAAATCATACTACCTTTTTATTACAACAAAACTGTAACAACTGGTTTTATATGATTTTTTTCCTAAAATCATATACCATGAATTATATTGGGAGAAATAACTATTTTAATTTTGTGGTAGTGTTTTAATGACTAATAGGATAGAAGACAGACATATTAATCATACTTTTTAAAAAAATTGATAATCTTAAATGCCTTTTTGCAAAAGGTTGGTCATAACACTTTGAACAGATGATTTGCAGTTAAAATCATCAAAGTTAATAAATAAATAATAAATTTTACAAAAAACAACACATATATAAAAGGTCTTCTGTCGTAGCCTTTTAACAAATCATTGATGGATGGATGGATAGATAAGATTTAAAAAATTGATGACACTACTGAATAAATACTGACAATCCTTTCCTCTCTCAATCACAATTTTTATCATTTGAATTAAGGCAGTCTTTCTTATTTTTATGTCAATTATAAATAAAATCTCTTAGTATCTAATAAAATTCTGCATATTCTTCTTTCTAATCTCAGAAAACATACAATGATATTATACATGTTCCAATGCCATTCTCCCAAATCATCACATCCTCTCCCTCTCCCTCTGAGTCCAAAAGTCCGCTATACACATCTGTGTCTTTTTTGCTGTCCTGCATACAGGGTCATCATTGCCATCTTCCTAAATTCCATATATATGTGTTAGTATACTGTATTGGTGTTTTTCTTTCTGGCTCACTTCACTCTGTATAATTGGCTCCAGTTTCATCCATCTCATCAGAACTGATTCAAATGTATTCTTTTTAATGGCTGAGTAATACTCCATTGTGTATATGTACCACCGCTTTCTTATCCATTCATCTGCTGATGGACATCTAGGTTGTTTCCATGTCCTGGCTATTATAAACAGTGCTGCAATGAACATTGGGGTACATGTGTCTCTTTCAATTCTGGTTTCCTCTGTGTGTATGCCCAACAGTGGGATTGCTGGGTCATAAGGCATTTCTATTTGCAATTTTTTAAGGAATCTCCACACTGTTCTCCATAGTGGCTGTACTAGTTTGCATTCCCATCTGATGCAGGATATGACACGCTTGGGGCTGACGCGCGGGGATGACCCAGAGAGATGTTGTGGGGAGGGGGGTGGGAGGGGGGCTCATGTTTGGGAACGCATGTACACCTGTGGTGGATTCATGTCAATCTATGCCAAAACCAATACAGAATTGTAAAGTAAAAATTAAAAATTAATTAATTAATTAAAAAAAAGAAAAACAAAATTAAAAAACAAAAGGAAACATACAATGGTCTTTTAAGGTATATTTCTAAATATATTTAATCTATATTAATTTTATATATTAAGCCCTGAATTCCAGGGGTATCTTGAAATAATTTTCTACTAATATTTGATGTTTGGGAAAATTTCAACACAAAACCACTCTAAATCCTTTTAAAATTATACAGCAGTACAAATTAATAAAATATGTACTAGAACATAAACATTTACTAAATATCAATTTTAACATTACAAGGAATATCTCCTACTTTAGAGAACATTAAAAAATCTAAAATGTGGGAAAAAAAATCACCGTATTCTCATGACCTTTAGTCAAACAGTCTTACTAAGTGGTTTTATTTCCTTTCATGTTATTACAGCATACACATTTTATAAATAAAGATTAGAAATGTTTTGCTCTTTACCTCACTTAATGGACAGGGAGGCCTGGCATGCTGCGATTCATGGGGTCGCAAAGAGTCGGACACGACTGAGCAACTGAACTGAACTGAACTGAATATTATATAGGACAATATTCTAATGCTTTTGAAGTTAATACCACACATAAGTTTTAATGACTGTACAAAATGCAACTCTATCATCCTAGCATACAATCTTATCCTCAATTTCTCCTCAGGATTCAAGGTGTCTGCTGAAACTCTAAGACATTCTATCTGATTCTAGACAGCAAAAAGCTGACTCTATTTGACAGAGCTCATTTTAAGTAACTTTCCTGGGAATTCCACAAAACACCTCCATTTACATCTTATCGGCTAGAATAGTATTTTGGTCACAACTAATGATCTTCCCCTGGTGGCTCAGCTGTAAAGAGTCTGCCTACCAATGCAGAAGACTTGGGTAAGAAGATTCCCTGGAGAAGGAAATGGCAATTTGCTCCAGTATTCTCGCTTGGGAAATCCCATGGAGAGAAGAGCCTAGAGGGCTACAGCCCATGGGGTCACAAGAGTAGGACACGACTTAAGGACTAAACAACAATTGCAAAATACACTAGAAACTGAGGGTTTTTTAGTTGGATATAGTACTTCCTCAAAATTAAGGTTCTGTTAATGAGAGCTTAAAAAAAAAAAAAAAGGAGAATGAATATTGTCTCATGACTTTCAATTTAGTTTATTCACCTAAAGTCCATTTCCTCTTCTTCCCAGAATCACTTATATTTTCCACCTCCTAGCAGTTAGGTGTATTCATATGAATGTGTTGTGAAAGTGAAAGTCACTCAGTGTGCCCTACTCTTTGTGACCCAATGGACTACATAGTCCATGGAATTCTGCAGGCCAGAATACTGGAGTGGGAAGCTTTTCCCTTCTCCAGGGATCTTCCCAAAACAGGGATCAAACCCAGGTCTCCTGCATTGCAGGAGGATTCTTTACCAGCTGAGCCATAAGGGTTTCCCAAGGATACTGGAGTGGGTAGCCTATCCCATCTCCAGAGGATCTTCCCAACCCAGGAATCGAACCAGGGTCTCCTTCATTGCAGGTGGATTCTTTTATCAACTGAGTTATGAGGGAAGCCCACTGTTGTATATATTGCTATCTAATCAGGAAGGAGATGAAGACTAAGTTAAGCTAAGCATTACATTTATGAACACAACATTTTTTTGGTTTTGTTTTGTTTTCTTGTTAAAATAAAGTCAAGCCACTTTAAGAAGCTAATGTGCTTATTGTGGTACATTAGATAAAAAATACTAATTGCATGGAATATGGAGTACAGAACCTATTTAACATTTAACACTGACCTATGCTTTTTGAAAGCTCAACTGGTTAGTACAAATTCTCTAAAGTTTTCAGTCCATCTATCAACCATTAAAAATCCATATGGCTCAATTTCTATTTTCATCTTAATAACAAGGTACAGTACCAATAACCATCTGGGGTTAATATTTCCCAGATGTGATTCAGCTCATCAACTCTTCTAAACTGATCATTAATTCTTTGGAGGGGTATTATGTCTTGATTGGTGTTGCTTAAATAGCTTATAAGCTCTTTTATGGTCTTTTTATTTCATAGGTAAATATCTTTCCCACTCACCTTTCAATATCAATTTTAGTGAGAAAATGGATAGTAAGAAGATGAATGGATTGTGTGAAATATGAAAATGAGAGTAAAGGTATACAGTGTTTTACTTGCACTCAAAACTAGTCTTGAATAAGAGAGTTAAGTTTTCAAAATCATTTGGTCTTTTTGTCACATCTGATTATGCCCAAAGTCAATAACAAATTGTTCCAGCATCACTGAGAGCTGCATAATAAGCCTTTAACCAATATGTATGTTAAAAAAATTTATCACTTGTACATCTGTTTAGCTATTCAACCAACTTTTACTAAACATTTGTCATATGGCATTCACTAACTCAAAGTGACACACCCAATCCATTCTTCCAACAGTTAAAAATCTAGTAAGAGACAGATATTTCAATATCATGAGATAAACGCTGAGCCATAAGGGTATGGCTGTGAGTATGCACTGAGTCCCTGCTGTCTTCAGAAAAGTTTCTGGATTCAACCTTTAGCAGTATGAGAGTTCTCATAAAAGATAGAAAATCTGCTGTGTCTTAAAAAATATATATGTATGTATGTATATATACATAAATATATATGCATGATGTATAGTGTATCCATTTCATATATATATGAAAGCCAGAGAAGGTGGGAGTTGGCAAGAGTACTTTCCAGATAAATTCAACAGCACTGTCTTATATCCAGAGATAAGAGGAAACATTACACGAAAGAAACCATGAAAGTCTCACAAAAAAAGTAGAAGGTAGAGTGGTTGAAAATAAAACAGAGGAAATTATGAGCCATAGGTTAAATGATATAGGTAAGGGAAGCAGGGATTAGGCAGAATAGGGCCACGGTTAGGTCTTCACTTTAGGTGATCAATTCTGGCAACAAGATGAAGGATGGATTGGAAAGGGGCAGAGAAGACCCAAGTAAGTGGGCACTTTAAAACACAATCATGATAATTTGGGGAAGCCAAACTGATGCATTAGTGATAAAGACTGATTTGAAAGAGCTTTAGAAGGTAGAATCAAAAGAATTTGGTAGCTGGTCATGGAACTTCCCTTGGTAACTCAGTTAGAGAATCTGCCTGCAGTACAGGGAGACTAGAGCTCAATCCCAGGGTCAGTAAGATACCCTGGAGAAGAAAATGGCATCCAACTCCAGTATTCTTGCTGGGAAAATCCCATGGATAGAAGAGCCCGGTGGGCTACAGTGCATAATGTCGTAAGAGTCAGACACCACTTAGTAACTAAACCACGGTGACTCGTCATAGGTAATACAGTTAGTCAATCACTTAAAATATAACTAAACTTATAAAAACATGTAGCCTACTATGTTTCATCTAGTTTCACTTCACTTCAGTTCAGTCGCTCAGTCATTTCCGACTCTTGGCGACCCCATGAATCGCAGCACGCCAGGCCTCCCTGTCCATCACCAACTCCCGGAATTCACTCAGACTCACATCCATCAAGTCAGTGATGCCATCCAGCCATCTCATCCTCTGTTGCCCCCTTCTCCTCCTGTCCCCAATCCCTCCCAGCATCAGAGTCTTTTCCAATGAGTCAACTCTTCACATGAGGTGGCCAAAGTATTGGAGTTTCAGCTTTAGCATCATTCCTTCCAAAGAACATCCAGGAGTGATCTCCTTTAGAATGGACTGGTTGGATCTCCTTGCAGTCCAAGGGCTCTCAAGAGTCTTCTCCAACATCACAGTTCAAAAGCATCAATTCTTTGGTGCTCAGCCTTCTTCACAGTCCAACTCTCACATCCATACATGACCACAAGAAAAACCATAGCCTTGACTAGACGGACCTTTGTTGCCAAAGTAATATCTCTGCTTTTCAATATGCTATAGGTTGGTCATAACTTTTCTTCCAAGGAGTAAGTGTCTTTTAATTTCATGGCTGCAGTCACCATCTGCAGTGATTTTGGAGCCCCCCAAAATAAAGTCTGACACTGTTTCCACTGTTTCCCCATCTATTTCCCATGAAGTGATGGGACTGGATGCCATGATCTTCATTTTCTGAATGTTGAGCTTTAAGCCAACTTTTTAACTCTCCTCTTTCACTTTCAATAAGAGGCTTTTTAGTCCCTCTTCAGTTTCTGCCATCATCTAGTTTAGTATTTCATTAACAATACTTTAGGCTTTCATGAGAGAATTTAATTTTGCATTTGCTTGCTTTGGATTGAGACATAGACAATTGCACTTATAAATGAAATGATTTATAAATATCTGGAATGATCCTTTAGTTAAAACAATTAGAACTTACTGATAAAATCAGAACCTTCAGTTCAGTTCAGTCGCTCAGTCGTGTCTGAATCTTTGTGACCCCATGAATTGCAGCACCCCAGGCCTCCCTGTCCATCACCAACTCTCGGAGTTCACTCACACTCACGTCCATCGAGTCAGTGATGCCATCCAGTCATCTCATCCTCTGTTGTCCCCTTCTCCTCCTGCCCCCAATCCCTCCCAGCATCAAAGCCTTTTCCTATGAGTCAACTCTTTGCATGAGGTGGCCAAAGTACTGGAGTTTCAGCTTTAGCTTCATTCCTTCCAAAGAAATCCCAGGGTTGATCTCCTTCCTGACCTGCATACAGATTTTTCAAGAGGCAGGTTAGGTGATCTGGTATTCCCATTTCTCTCAGAATTTTCCACAGTTTATTGTGATCCACACAGTCAAAGGCTTTGGCATAGTCAATAAAGCAGGGGCAGATGTTTTTCTGGAACTCTCTTGCTTTTGCCATGATCCAGCGGGTGTTGGCAATTTGATCTCTGGTTCCTCTGCCTTTTCTAAAACCTGCTTGAACATCAGGAAGTTCACGGTTCACGTATTGTTGAAGCCCGGCCTGGAGAATTTTGAGCATTACTTTACTAGGATGTGAGATGAGTGCAATTGTGTGGTAGTTTGAGCATTCTTTGGCATTGCCTTTCTTTGGGATTGGAATGAAAACTGACCTTTTCCAGTCCTGTGGCCACTGCTGAGTTTTCCAAATTTGCTGGCATATTGAGTGCAGCACTTTCATAGCATCATCTTTCAGGATTTTAAATAGCTCAACTAGAATTCCATCACCTCCACTAGCTTTATTCATAGTGATGCTTTCTATGGCCCACTTGACTTCACATTCCAGGATGTCTGGCTCCTGATGAGTGATCACAGCACCGTGATTATCGGGTCATGAAGATCTTTTTTGTACAGTTCTTCTGTGTATTCGTGCCACCTCTTCTTAATATCTTCTGCTTCTGTTAGGTCCATACCATTTCTGTCCTTTATTGAGCCCATCTTTGCATGAAATGTCCCCTTGGTATCTCTAATTTTCTTGAAGAGATCTTTTGTCTTTCCCATTCTGTTGTTTTCCTCTATTTCTTTGCATTGATCGCTGAAGAAGGCTTTCTTATCTCTTCTTGCTATTCTTTGGAACTCTGCATTCAGATGCTTATATCTTTCCTTTTCTCCTTTGCTTTTCACTTCTCTTCTTTTCACAGCTATTTGTAAGGCCTCCCCAGACAGCCATTTTGCTTTTTTGCATTTCTTTTCCATGGTGGTGTTGCAAGAGGGCATCAGAGGGCAGACACACTGAAACCATACTCACAGAAAACTAGTCAATCTAATCACATTAGGACCACAGCCTTGTCTAAGTCAATGAAACTAACCCATGCCCGTGGGGCAACCCAAGACGGGCGGGTCATTTTGGAGAGGTCTGACAGAATGTGGTCCACTGGAGAAGGGAGTGGAAAACCACTTCAGTATTCTTGCCTTGAGAACCACATGAACAGTATGAAAAGGCAAAATAATAAGATAGTGAACGATGAACTCCCCAGGTCAGTAGATGCCCAATATGCTACTGGAGATCAGTGGAGAAATAACTCCAGAAACAATGAAGGGATGAAGCCAAAGCAAAAACAATACCCAGCTGTGGATGTGACTGGTGATAGAAATAAGGTCCAATGCCATAAAGAGCAATATTGCATAGGAACCTGGAATGTCAGGTCCATGAATCAAGGCAAATTGGAAGTGGTCAAACAGGAGATGGCAAGAGTGAACATCGACATTCTAGGAATCAGCAAACTAAAATGGACTGGAATGGGTGAATTTAACTCAGATGACCATTATATCTACTACTGCGGGCAGGAATCCCTCAGAAGAAATGGAGTAGCCATCATGGTCAACAAAAGAGTCCGAAATGCAGTACTTGGATGCAATCTCTAAAACGACAGAATGATCTGTGTTCGTTTCCAAGGCAAACCATTCAATATCACCATAATCCAAGTCTATGCCCCAACCAGTAAGCTGAAGAAGCTGAAGTTGAACAGTTCTATGAAGACCTACAAGACCTTGTAGAACTAACACCCAAAAAAGATGTCCTCTTCATTATAGGGGACTGGAATGCAAAAGTAGGAAGTCAAGAAACACCTGGAGTAACAGGCAAATTTGGACTTGGAATACGGAATGAAGCAGGGCAAAGACTAATAGAGTTTTGCCAAGAAAATGCACTGGTCATAGCAAACACCCTCTTCCAACAACACAAGAGAAGACTCTACACATGGACATCACTAGATGGTCAACACCAAAATCAGACTGATTATATTCTTTGCAGCCAAAGATGGAGAAGCTTTATACAGTCAGCAAAAACAAGACCAGGAGCTGACTGTGGCTCAGATCATGAACTCCTTATTGCCAAATTCAGACCAGAACCTTAGCTTGGATTATATAATTTAGGAATTCATTTTAAAAGGACAACTGGAAACTTCTCTTAGAAATAGCAAACTAAGTTAAAGTTTTATAAATAACAATGCAAAAATAAATAGAATAAAGAAAAGACTACATGATGTAAATCAAAGGTAGCTGGATTAAAGTAAACCATATCTTTTAAAACAGATATGTTTACAAGAAGACACCCTTGAGGCTACACATTAAAGAACAATGGAGATACTGGAAAATGAATAGCATATATACTTTTTTTTAGTTGCCCTGAGAATATGAAGCTAATTACAAATTCACAGATGTCAGAAAATAATTTCACATCTGATTTCTTAATTTTTTGTTACCTGCTTTTTCTCTTAGTTCCCCCCCGCCATGGAATTACTTTCATCACTACCCAATACACGTTCATTAAACTGGTGAAAAACAAGGCAGAAATCCATTTACTTACTTACTTGCAGGGATTGTTATATGGGAAGGAATATTCTGATAGTGCAGAGAAAAGTGTCACATCTCATGGTTACTCAAGTATTAAATATTTAAAAATATATGGACTCTAATGAATAATATTCATTCACCTGTTTCCCCAACTGCTTGCATGCAGGGGAGGTCATTTACCCACGCAAGAGTTGATAAAAGAAGGCCTATTGCTCTGGATGACTCATGTTCCTGTAATCTCCTCAAGGATCCCTAACTTCCATGGCTTTTCACATTTCTTGGTTGAATTTAATATACTGCTGTCTCCTATTTTTTCTCCTGTCATCATTGTAGTCATCATCATCATCAAGTTTACAATATGCCTTTACAATTTGGTAACTCATGCAAATACGATTTATTTTAAGAATATTAAAGAACTAGGCTTGGAGATTTAGCAGCAACCCAGTCAGCTCCAGGAGTACTGACTACCCCATTCTGTTATTTTCTCATGGTTTTTCTCTGCATGTGCTATGTTCTCCATGCTCTTCTTACTGCTGACTGGATCCCCTTTAACTGATGTTTTATTTTGTTTTCCACTCTCTTAGAACATTTACTTGCACATGACTTTGGTTTATCAGAACTCCTCTGCTCTACTTTTTCATGCATGAATCTTTAAGTGTATCTTTATGGCAGAAGTTTCTGATTGCAATTCTCTTCAGCTCTGAACTTAGAAACCCTAAATTCTTAAAAAACAATGTGATTGATTTAGCCATTTATGGAAAACATATGTGAGAGGTGACAGGTAGCTGATAAGCCATTAATTGGGCATCTTTTGATCAGGTGTCTACCTTTGTCTCATTAAGTTACAGTTGAGGGATTATGGCATCCAGGCACTAACCATAGTGGAGACTCCTCAATATGCCTCTTGGTTAATTTACTTAGAAGATGGCATGAGAAGGACAAACTCTAAAATTTCTCTGGGTTTCCTAGAGGGCTCAGTGGTAAAGAATCCACCTACCAATGCACGAGATGCAGGTTTGATCCCTGAGTGGGAAAGATCCTGTAGGGGAATGAAATGGCAACCCACTCCAGTATTCTTGCCTCAGAAATTACATGGAGGGAGAAGCCTGGTGGGCTACAGTCAACAGGGTTACAAAAGAGTCAAACAAGAATTAACAACTAAACAACATTTATCTAATTGTGTTATCTAATGCCTGTAACATTTCTAACATACTTATTTTGATAAGGGAGTTTGGGCTTGGGGTTGGACTACACTATATTTTATGGGCATCTGGCCCCATCAGTTCAGTTCAGTTCAGTTCAGTCACTCAGTCGTGTCTGACTCTTTGTGAGCCCATGAATCACAGCACACCGGGCCTTCTTGTCCATCACCAACTCCCGGAGTTCACTCAGACTCACGTCCATCGAGTCAGTGATGCCATCCAACCATCTCATCCTCTGTTGTCCCCTTCTCCTCCTGCCCCCAATCCCTCCCAGCACCAAAGTCTTTTCCAATGAGTCAACTCTTCTCATGAGGTGGCCAAAGTACTGGAGTTTCAGCTTTAGCATCATTCCTTCCAAAGTAATCTCAGGGCTGATCTCCTTCAGAATGGACTGGTTGGATCTCCTTGCAGTCCAAGGGGCTCTCAAGAGTCTTCTCCAACACCACAGTCACTTCATGGCAAATAGATGGGAAAACAATGGAAATAATGGCAGACTTTATTTTGAGGGGCTCCAAAATCACTGCAGATGGTGACTGCAACCATGAAATTAAAAGATGCTTGCTCCTTGGAAGACAGCATATTTAAAAGCAGAGACATTACTTTGCCAACAAAGGTCTGTCTAGCCAAAGCTATAGTTTTTCCAGTAGTCATGTAAGGATGTGAGGGTTGGACTATAAAGAAGCTGAGAACCAAAGAATCGATGCTTTTGAACTGTGGTGTTGGAGAAGACTCTTGAGAGTCCCTTGGACCGCAAGGAGATCTAACCAGTCAATTCTAAAGGGAATCAGTCCTGAATACTCATTGGAAAGACTGATGCTGAAGCTGAAACTCCAATACTTTGGCCACTTGATGCGAAGAACTGACTCACTGGAAAAAAATTCCTGATGCTGGGAAAGACTGAAGGCAGGAGGAGAAGGGGAGGACAAAGGATGAGATGGTTGGATGGCATCACTGACTTGATGGACATGAGTTTGAGCAAGCTCAGGGAGTTGGTGATGGATAAGGAAGCCTTGTGTGCTGCAGTCCATAGGGTTGCAAAGAGTTGGACACGACTGAGTGACTGAACTGAACTCTATATTCTACTCTTTAACTTACAGTCAATAACAAATACATGTAAGATGTAGTTATTAACAATGAAACATGAAAGAATAGTCTCCAAAGAAATATACTAGAGGAATATTTGTTTAGTTCTTTTCTAAGAGGAAAAAAATATGTAAATATAAACATGCACCAAATATTGTTATGCCACTGACTAAATGACTATACTCAATAATTAACCACTTTTAGCTTTGGGATATCCTTTGCCCTTCAAAGATGAGTTAATCTATGTTTTGCTGCTGCTGCCGCTAAGTTGCTTCAGTCGTGTTCAACTCTGTGCAACCCCATAGACGGCAGCCTACCAGGCTCCCCCATCCCTGGGATTCTCCAGGCAAAAACACTGGAGTGGGTTGCCATTTCCTTCTCCAACGCATGAAAGTGAAAAGTGAAAGGGAAGTCGCTCAGTCATGTCCGACTCTTAGCGATCCCATGGCAGCCTACCAGGCTCCTCCATCCATGGTATTTTAATTTTCCAGGCAAGAGTACTGGAGTGGGGTGCCATTGCCTTCTCTGAATCTATGTTTTAGCACTTTCCAATAACCACATATCTTTTGACACAAAATCTGTATCATTGTAATAACACTATAACTAGGTTAAGACTGTACTTGAGTAAATGTATAGATTATTTTACATTCTCCATAGCACCAATGAAAATGTTGAAAATCAATTCATGGTACACTGAATGGCTAACAATCCTGGCTTTGAGACTAAGTGACCCTGGTTTTAGTACCAGCTAAATGTCACTAGACACTTGGGCAGGTGATATAACTTTTCTCAGGTTCAGTTTTTTTCATTTGTAAAATGGTGCTAATAATACTTCATCACATAGATATTATTTGGATTAATGAAAAATATATAAATGCTTAAGTACAGTTCTTAGTGTGGACTCATGACAATAATTTCAATGTTTTGGGGGAGGATTTTATCTCCTGTGAAGGTCTCCTGTAAAGTCCAGATATGTGGAGTTAAATTTTGACAAGCTCTTGGGTGTGTCATGGTCTACTATTCAAACTGCATCATGAGAAACTCCGAAGTCCTGCTTTATTAACAGAATAACAGTAGTAATGTTATGCAATCAAAGGCATATAAGCTTGATTCATTTTTAGATTAAATGGAGTTAAAAATAAAAACATCTACTAACAGTAGTGATTGAAGTGATGAGAAAATGAAAAATTCAGAGAGTTCTTTGTATAAAACCAGAAGGCAGAGAATATTAAGCATAATCATAATTTGTGAAACTCTATAAACAAAGGTTTCAGCCACTTCTAACTATACAATATTGATAATAGTTGAAAATATAAATTAATCCCTTTGAAATATGCCAGATCATTTGGCTCTTCTTAACAAGGCCTGCCCTGAGGAGAAAGTACTTTACCAGGGCCCTAACTGCCTGCTGGGATCTGGCATTTTAACAGAGTCTAACCTACTCGAGGAAAGGAAAATATCCAGCTCCAACCAGTTCCAGACTTCTGTGTAGGGGAGGGAGAAACCCAACTTTAGCTCCCTCTAGCCATCCTGTCCACTTAATGAGGGAAAAGAAAATTGAGAAGCCTTGGTAAACTTCATAGTCCAGAGGTACAGGCTCACCAAAAGACTTAGACTTAATTATAGGACTATACTTTCCTTTTCCCCACACATTACCACTACTCTACTAAAGGCCTAGTTACCTTAATTCCCTTTACCCAGATATCATGTCCACCTTTTAATTAAAATTTAAAAGATGTACTGACAGAAAAAAATCACTGTTTAAAGAGAAGAAACATCAGAACCAGAGTAAGGCATGGCACGAATGTTCAAATTATCAGACCAGGAATTATTAAAATCTATGGTTAATATGCTAAGGGCTTTAGTGGTAACGTAGACAACAGGAAAGAAAAGAGGGATAATGTAATAAGCAAAGAGATGGAAATCCTAAGAACAAATCAAACAGTAATGGTAATGATCAAGAACAATATAATGGAAAATGAAGAATGCCTCTAAGTGGCTCATTAGCAGACTGGGAATAACTGAGGCAAGAATCTCTGAGTGCCAGGCTAGGACAATGGAAACTTTTGAAACTGAAAAGTAATTTCTTTCAAATGTGAAACAATATGATTGAAATTAGTTTGATAGACATTTAGAAAAGTACCATATACATTTTTTAAGTTTCTCAGAGAAAAAAACTATTTAGGTATCAGTTTTGAGAAGAGTAACTGCCATCCATTTTTAACATTAAATTATCACTAAGGCTTACATTCTCAGAATTCAAACACATACATGTAGTTTTGGATAATTTAGATGTAATATAAAATGTACAAAAAAATGCAGCACTAAAATCAGATACTATAATAAATTGGTTCTTCCTATATGAAATGCATAAATTAACTATTAGGTATTCTATTCTCTATTGCCAACACATTCTACTTTGATTTTTCAACTTAGGAACAATGATATTAGAAAATAATAGGATCTGATATATGGGATAAACTATCTTTCTACACAGTTTAATTGTAATATAAGCCTCTTTTATTATAAAAATCATTAATTTTTTTCAATATAAGAATCATTAGTAATTGAAATGCTAGGTTCACTCATAGCTTTCATCTAGGCATGAATGACTTATCCCTATTTTCCTATCTCAGAGTAAATGTAACAGATTTAACATATTTAACACTATATTTAACAGAAAAGAACACATATCTTCTATGGCCTTACATTATTCAAACCCTGATGATCATCTATGTCACACATGTATGAAATACATATAATATACATTTTAAACCAATGTTTGGCATCTGAGAACGTTTTCCAAACTCTGTCATAGTCAATATAAAATGCAGCTTGCTATCCAATAGCCCTTTTTCTTCCTACTAACATTCAGTTTTCTCTTAAAACTTTGTTAAAGCTTACTTTACTGTTGAAAGGAAAATTGGATTTTGAATACTGAAGTGCATAAATCTGTGTCCATTCAGCCTTGTAAACTAAATCTGATCTATATGCATACAGTAGTAACCAAAAGAGGAGAGTGGGGAAAAAAATCCAGAACAAGCAAATATTTCATTTCCTCACTAAAAATATTACTATAAATAAAAATAAATGGTGAAAATATTTCAGGTGAGTCAATAGAATGCTTAAAAATCTAATTTTTCCATCCACATTAAGTATATATAATTTTAGGCTTAAAATGTATACTATTTTATGGATTTATATTATAAAATACTATGCTTTAACTATCAGGTTTTATTAAGTATGTATACCTTTAATAACCATAATGTGGCTACCCCAAAATGTTACCTTTTCAATTACAGTATTAAAACAAAAAAGCCACATGGCTATTAAAGTTTGAAAAGTGAAGTCGCTCAGTTGGGTCGGACTCTTTGTGACCCCATGGACTGTAGCCCACCAGGCTCCTCCGTCCATGGGATTCTCCAGGCAAGAATACTGGAGTGGGTTGCCATTTCCTTCTCCAGGGGATCTTCCCAACCCAGGGATTGAACTTAGGTCTCCTGCATTGCAGGCAGACGCTTTAATCTCTGAGCCACTAGGGAAGCCCATTAAAGTTTAAGAAGTATCAAATATAACTACTAAGTCTCAAGGAAAACAATATAAGGTTTTAATCATGAAAGCCTTTTTATTTTTCTGGTTAATAGCAGTTACTTTTTATTAATGAGTTAATATTGAGACAAGATGCCTCAATATGACAAACTCCTACTCTTGTGTGGCACTGAACAGGGACTGATATATAAAGGGTATTAAGGATTTGAATGTCAAACTTAACTAAAATACCCTCTTATTGTATTCCTTTTCATCTATGGGTTTATTTGTTAAAAATAAATTGAGTAAATAAAAGCATCAAAGAAAAGGAGTAAACCTGAGAGTTAATGTGTCAAGAAAATTTATATAATTTTATTTCATACATTTTCAGATTATGAGAACTCAGATACATATTTTTTAATTGCTTATTTTGTACAAAGTTATTGCATGAGCTATGTCTTTTGTGTTTCTTTTCTCTCATTAGCATTTAAATAACATGAATTCTTAAAAACTATTTGTCTCCCTCTCAGGAGACTTTCAAAATTGAAATAGCTTCTTCAGTTTTGCACATAGTAAAATTTGGTATTAACCAGTTATTAGTTACTAATAGAAAGTAGAAACTCCAGGGCATCTGCCTATACTTAATATTTGTGAAAACACTTTGATTGTATTCAGGTAATTTCTATAGTGCTGCACAAAATTTTTTATTCATGTAGCATTCTTTCACTGATTATCATGGCACTCTATTTTACCACCTTACTGTAGTATACTGACAGACAAAGGATAGAAAGGACATTTACAGGATAAAATTATTAACAGATTTTAATTATGTAGATATAAAACACTTAACATCAGACAGTGAGAGCACAGTGTTAAGAATTATAACTACTGGTTCCCCAACTCACTGATGTATTCATTCTTTTCTAAAACCAAGCTCTATTCTCTATATAAGTTCAGTTCAGTTCAGTCGCTCAGTCGTGTCCAACTCTTTGCGACCCCATGAATTGCAGCACGCCAGGCCTCCCTGTCCATCACCAACTCTTGGAGTTCACTCAGATTCACGTCCATCGAGTCAGTGATGCCATCCAACCATCTCATTCTCTGTCGTCCCCTTCTTCTCTTGCCCCCAATCCCTCCCAGCATCAAAGTCTTCTCCAATGAGTCAACTCTTCTCATGAGGTGGCCAAAGTACTGGAGTTTCAGCTTTAGCATCGTTCCTTCCAAAGAAATCCCAGGGCTGATCTCCTTCAGAATGGACTGGTTGGATCTCCCTGCAGTCCAAGGGGCTCTCAAGAGTCTTCTCCAACACTACAGTTCAAAAGCATCAATTCTTTGGTGGTCAGCCTTCTTCACAGTCCAACTCTCGCATCCATACATGACCACAGGAAAAACCATAGCCTTGATTAGATGGACCTTAGTCAGCAAAGTAATGTCTCTGCTTTTGAATATGCTATCTAGGTTGGTCATAATTTTTCTTCCAAGGAGTAAGCGTCTTTTAATTTCATGGCTGCAGTCACCATCTGCAGTGATTTTGGAGCCCAAAAAGATAAGGTCTGACACTGTTTCCACTGTTTCCCCATCTATTTCCCATGAAGTGATGGGACCGGATGCCATGATCTTTGTTTTCTGAATGTTGAGCTTTAAGCCAACTTTTTCACTCTCCTCTTTCACTTTCATCAAGAGGCTTTTTAGCTCCTCTTCACTTTCTGCCATAAGGGTGGTGTCATCTGCATATCTGAGGTTATTGATATTTCTCCCGGCAATCTTGATTCCAGCTTGTGTTTCTTCCAGTCCAGCGTTTCTCATGATGTACTCTGCATAGAAGTTAAATAAGCTGGGTGACAATATACAGCCTTGACGTACTCCTTTTCCTATTTGGAACCAGTCTGTTGTTCCATGTCCAGTACGAACTGTTGCTTCCTGACCTGCATACAGATTTCTCAAGAGGCAGGTCAGGTGGTCTGGGATTCCCATCTCTCTCAGAATTTTCCAGTTTATTGTGATCCACACAGTCAAAGGCTTTGGCATAGTCAATAAAGCAGAAATAGATGTTTTTCTGGAACTCTCTTGCTTTTTCCATGATCCAGCGGATGTTGGCAATTTAATCTCTGGTTCCTCTGCCTTTTCTAAAACCAGCTTGAACATCTGGAAGTTTACGGTTCACGTATTGCTGAAGCCTGGCTTAGAGAATTTTGAGCATTACTTTACTAGCGTGTCAGATGAGTGCAATTGTGTGGTAGTTTGAGCCATCTTTGGCATTGCCTTTCTTTGGGATTGGAATGAAAACTGACCTTTTCCAGCCCTGTGGCCACGGCTGAGTTTTCCAAATTTGCTGGCATATTGATTGCAGCACTTTCACAGCATCATCTTTCAGGATTTGAAATAGCTCAACTGGAATTCCATCACCTCCTCTAGCTTTGTTCGTAGTGATGCTTTTTAAGGCCCACTTGACTTCACAGTCCAGGATGTCTGGCTCTAGATGAATGATCACACCATTGTGATTATCCGGGTCGTGAACATCTTTTTTTGTACAGTTCTTCTGTGTATTCTTGCCACCTCTTCTTAATATCTTCTGGTCTGTTAGGTCTATACCATTTCTGTCATTTATTGAGCCCATCTTTGCATGAAATGTTCTCCTGGTATCTCCAATTTTCTTGAAGGGATCTCTAGTCTTTCCCATTCTATCTAAGTACAATTATTCAATTTCACTCTGTTCTCAACATATCAATAAAGCCTATATTTTGAACATTATTTCCTGACAGTTTTTACTTCCAAGTATTCATATTATTGTCTTAAACAAAAGAAAGCTTAAATAATTTTTGACTGTTCAAGAGAATTCAGAAAGTTTCTACTTTTATTTCTACTTACTGGGGTTGAGATACACAATATAGAAATCAATTCAGACACTGAAAGTCAAAGTCTTCTACAATATAGCTAGATGGAAAGTACATTCTTGGGAAACATTTTTTACTGCTAATGATGGAGAGACTATTTAAATATACTTAAATACAGAAAATGTGGAAATACATTTAATAAGAACAGGACTCAATAAAGAAGTATGAAGATTACAGGTACTATATGTGAATTTAGGTTCCCAAATCCCTGATCCCAAACAGCCTGGGAGATGCTACTCTGATTTCACAGAATTACAAAGTACAAAAGTGGAAAGGATATTTAGGAGGGCCTGATTCACCCCCTTTCCTTTTGTCATGAGGCTTCTGATTTCAGAATTTGAGAGTATTCAGGATCACATGGTGCAAGATGGCAACTAGAACTTAGATCCCTTGGCTCCTAGCTGAATGAAGCTTATCCTGGTTGTAAATTAAAATGGTAATATTTCCACAGCATTACTAGAATTCTGGGGATTGCTTTCTAAGTCAGTTTATAAGTGACAGGGGAAACCTGTCACACTGCTTCATATTGTCACTTTATATTTTAGAAAGCTTATGTAAATGGCTTCCCTGGTAGCTCAGCTGGTAAAGAATCCACCTGCAATGCAGGAGACTCCTTTGGATCCCTGGGTCTGGAAGATCCCCTGGATAAGGGATAGGCAACTCACTCCAGTATTCTTGGGCTTTCCTTGTGGCTCAGCTGGTAGAGAGTCCACCCACAATGCGGGAGACCTGGGTTTGTTACCTGGGTTCAGAAGATGCCCTGGAGAAATGAACTACCCACTCCAGTATTCTGGCCTGGAGAATTCCATGGGCTGTATAGTCCATGGGGTGGCAAAAAGTCAGACAAGACTGAGTAGCTTTCACTCACTATCCACCACATCTCTTTCCTTCAGCCACACAAAATATTAACATTCCCAAAACCTAATGCACACATTTAAGAATAGTGTGCCTGTCTTCAAGTCATTCTCTTTTCCTAAAACGTGCTTCTACCATCTCTTCCAGCCCACCTATGATTCCTTCAATGTATAAGAAAGAGCTGATATGTTACTGATATGTTACTTCCTACAACCAATTTTTCTTGACCAGAATTCATTCCTCCCTTTATTGTTCTTTCACAAAACAATACTGAGAATCACCTGAAGATACTCTCATTGGCATTAAGACTGTGAAGACATTATTTCTAAACTTCAAAAGAGTACCTAACACCAAGAATGTAAAATAGCAACTTGTTAAATGGAATTCAGGACATGACTTTTTAAAAAGTATATTTCAATATTGGCAAAAATGAGTTGACAAGCATTTCAGAATAAATATATTTTCTTTTCATTTTTGAAAGCCTAACAAATCATTTGCTGGAGATTACTCATCTATTTTTCATATTTGCTGACCAATGGTGCTGAAGTTTTATTCAAATAACCTGAAATGGTTTTCTTTACAGGCACAAAATGAATGCCTACTATTGTAACTACATCAGTCAGTATGTTACTATGGGTAAAATGGGCATTTTAAGTTAAAAAAAAAAAGAATAAAAAATAAAACCAGTGTGAGATAATTTACTAAGTCACATATTTTATATGATTTATAATGTAAATCATGCATTACATGATTTCAAAAATATTTCTTAATATGAAGAAAATCTTATCAATTTAAAAGTTATTCCTAGGAAATACTTTATTCAGAAAAACACCAGATATGCTTTATGTCAAAAGATTGTCAAATACATCATCTAGTTGTCTTTACATATCTGTAAAACCAACTTAAGTAGTATCTCTGAGAAAAGGCAACTTTAGTTAAAATGGCCATTCAAATTACCATGGCTCAAAGTTTTTCCACCCTTTCTGCTTATCTCGTCACTTGTTTTAACCTATAAATAGCACCAAGTAAAGCTCTATTCATGCAGAATGCCCAGCTGGATGACACACAAGCTGGAATCAAGATTGCCAGGAGAAATATCAATAACCTCAGATACACAGGTGACAACACCCTAATGGCAGAAAGTGAAGAACTAAAGAGCCTCTTGATGAAAGTGAAAGAGTGAAAAAGTTGGCTTAAAACTCAACATTCAGAAAACTAATATCATGGTATCTGGTCCCATCACTTCGTGGCAAATGGATGGGGAAACAATGGAAACAGTCAGAAACTTTATTTTGGGGGGCTCCAATATCACTGCAGATGGTGACTGCAGCCATGAAATTAGGACATTTTTCCTTGGAGGAAAAGTTTTAACCAACCTAGACAGCATATTAAAAAGCAGATATATTACTTTGCCAACAAAGGCCCATCTAGTCAAAGCTATGGTTTTTCCAGTAGTCATGTATGTATGTGAGAGTTGGACTGTAAAGAAAGCTGAGTGCTGAAGAACTGATGCTTTTGAACTGTGGTGTTGGAGAAGACTCTTGAGAGTCCCTTGGACTGCACAGAGATCAAACCAGTCAGTCCTAAAGGAAATCGGTCCTGAATAGTCATTGGAAGACTGATGTTGAAGCTGAAACTCCAATATTTTGGCCACCTGATGTGAAGAACCAACTCACTGGAAAAGACCCTGATGCTGGGAAAGACTGAAGGCAGGAGGACAAGGGGCACCAGATGATGAGATGGTTGGATGGCATCACCAAAGTGATGGACATGAGTTTGAGCAAGCTCCAGGAGTTGGGGATGGACAAGGGAAGCCTGGCATGGGGTTGCAGAGAGTCGGACACGACTGATTGACTGAACTGAAAGCTCTATTCTTGTCAGTAAAAGAGAAACTTAAGTTGTGTATTCTTTAAAATTTACTAATGTCGTCTATCCATTTTACTATTTCCCTTGATTCACCTTTATTTTATCTAATTCATGAAGCTGCATCCATATCTCTTACAAAATATTTCCATGTGCTCCAATTTCCCAATGTCCTACCACTGACATTGTCTATATATGCATTATTATCTGGGTGATAATCTAAAAGTAATATAGACTATCCCATCAGTGATATCCCAAGGTAATTGAGTATTCAGGTTACTTTTTAATGTCTGAATCCTTGTATTACTTTCCCTCTGTAGTCTATATGTATTGGTCATTGCCCTTTATTTTTACTTGGCAGAATCTTAAATAAAAAGCACTGAGCTGTGAAATGACCACAGATACATGTGAAGATTAAAATATGTTTGGCTTAGAAATTTTGCTGAATTACTTCCTCGCGTTGTGATCATGTAGAAGTTATTTAAAGTACCTCAGGTTCACATCTTTCAATAGAGAAAATTTATGCTTGATTTCTAGGACTCATGTGAGTAAAGTGCTTTGAACAAAGCCTAGCATGTGGTAAATGCTCAATGAATTTTTAACCATCTTTTCCTTTGCTACCTTATTCTATCATATTTATTTTCTACTGTAGTTTCCTTTCCTTCTTTTTTCTCTCTTTTCCTGCTCATTCTTGCTTGGTGCCCAAAATGCACATTTCAGTTTAACAGTATGTTTATCAAGGGGATAAAAAAATCTGAATCAATTATGCAATTTGCACACATAAGTAACTGGCTTTTCATAGTTTCCAAATCCTCCTCTGTTTGCAGGGCCATCATAAGTATACAGGCACTAGAGTCGGAAATAATGCAGCATGTATTGAAGTACATCACTCACTACCTGGCCTATAAATTCTTGGTATCTTTTGTTCCTTCTTCTCCTTAATACTGGGTTTCTCCCACAGGGAAATGGAACTAAGACAAACTTCATAGGGCCATTGTGAAAAATAAAAGGATAAAATTCTCAGAGCAGTGTCTGGCAAATAGAAAACTATGAAATAAACATAATTTTTCAGACAACTCTGCCCTCTCTTTATATAATAAACCAGACATAGAAAAATTCCCAATTCATAACACCTAGGACAAAATCATTACAAGAATGATAGTAGTGAGTTTATTTGTAACTCTGTAAGTCCGTCCCTATGTCTCCTGGTTACCAGTTTGCATTAAGAAAGGCAGCCCTGTGATCAAGCCAAACACAATCACCAGAGCAGGGGCACACCTCCTACTGCTCCTTACACGATTCTTTGGCTATAATCACATAAAATCAGTGATAGTATGACAGCTAACATTGTCATTTCATTCAGAAAATGAAAAAGTGGGGCTTATAGACTACTTAATCATTTGTAAGTCTTTATAAGTTACTTCATCTACTGAGAAAAAGATATATATCTTGGAAAGATATTCTGGAAAAGAAGCTTTATTCACTTCAAAGTAACTGTGATTAATATGACATACTAACTACATTCAATGAATACTGATGTATATTCATTTTAATGAAAATAAGATAATGAAGGTACAAGCATAATCTTAGTTTAAAAGATACATTCTCAGAAATGGTTTGACAATAACTCTATTAAAACTTTAGAAACAACAAAATCACAGGCTATAAACAAACAAATCTAAAGAAACAAAAAACCTGTTAAACAAAGAAAGATCAAACTCTTACAGGAATTTTTATTTGAAAATAAAAATTTAATGAATGACTGTTGAATAACTCCTGACATAAAGGTCAAACTCAAATAGCATTATTCTAATGATTCTAAAAACAAAACAATTTTGGGTCAACTTCTCCTTTCAGATTTAAATTTGTAAATATAACAGAAAAAAGCAATGTAGAATAGTATCAGGGAGAATGTCATGAATGAGAAAAATACAGTTTCTAAGAAAAGGAAGAAAAGCTAATCCGAGTATATCTAGAAACAACTGACTGCCTCCATTGTTGCAAACAGACAAAATCAAGGTAAAAGGCATCACAGATCACCCTTTTATTTTAGCTTGCAATAAAAAATGTAGAAATAAACTGAATGTGAAAATGAGGCAAAATATATCAAAACATGTAAAAAGTCAAGTACAATCATAGCTAAAATGATGTCAATACCCGCAAAACTGTACTTAGTAAATTATACATCCTTATAAGCCTTTCAAAAGCAACTACACTCTGCTAACAAAAATCTAACCATAATGTATCTTTTTGAAAAGTTCAAAAGATATACACTACTTTAGAAGATTCATGTTTTCTAATGAACACCAAATGATATCTGTAAAATTGACTTATGGTATGATAATCTAAAGTTGTTTACATACAAATATTCAATGAGTTTACCAAATTTAACACATACACAGAAAACATTTATTTTTAAAGAAAATATTTATATGGGCACTATTCTAATACTACTATATATAAACAATATATTAAAGAACAATTACTAATTTAGAAGAAAGTATTTTTATATATCATTCCACTGATTACCAGTTCTAATTGTATTTTAATCTTTTCCATAGGATTTAAGTTTTATGCTAAAATTCATACTTAAAACATTGAACAATTTTAACTATTATAATACACCCTAAAAACCCAGCAGAATAACAATTTTGAAAGATATTTAAACTTACCCCATTTAATGGATATGTTTTCCATCCTAGCTCTCCCAGCACAGTTGTTGTATCAAGCAACACAACTGGAATCAAATAAACAACAAAAAAATTTCTTGCATGAACTTCTTAATTGATGTAAATAGAAACTAGTTATTTAAATCACTATCAACTACCTTTACTATTATTCCTTGAATTAGTTTTAATAAGTTGCATGACTTACATAAAATTATTTATAAATACTAAAGCTTAATATATAATAATATTGAAAGTGAAAGTCACTCAGTTGTGTCTGACTCTTTGCGACCCCAGGGACTATACAGTCCATGGAATTCTCCAGGCCAGAATACTGGAGTGGGTAGCTGTTCCCTTCTCCAGGGGATCTTCCCAACCCAGGGATCAAACCCAGGTCTCCCACATTGCTGGTGGATTCTTTACCAGATGAGCCACAAGGTAAATATAAAATGAATGTGGTAGTTACATATTAATTTAAAAATAAGAAACATGTGTTTAATAACACTAAATGAAATGGAATAACAGAACTAACACAGTCATCTTTAGTAAAAATGATAAATGTTGGAAGAGGTAAGCAAGAATACAACCACCAGATGACCCATAAGCAGGACCTTACCAATGGATGGGAGGCTCTTGAGCTCCTCGCCTGTCCTTAGAATGTACACTCTGCCTATCATTCCCACAGCAGTAGCTGTTCTAAGGGCAGAGCCTTGAGAGGGTAAGGTGCTGCTGAAACCATCTGTATTGTGCATATGACTAAACCCTGTTGAGACCTCTAGGACTCTGGTGGTCAAGTGCAGAGGCCTACTTGTTTGGCAGCTGTATAAGACAAGTCTTGTACATATAAGACTACTTATTAAACCTGTCACCTACCAATCTGGAGTGATCTGCTCCTTCCTTTGCTCTGTCCTTGCCCCATGTGAGTATGGGGCCACTTTGCAGACCAACAGTGAAATGACTACCTTTGCTTTCCCTCTCATTTATAAAAATAGTCCTTTTTTTTAACCATATTAAAGAAAGAAAAATTTTAAAGCAGGTCTGTATATTTTCTTTCTGTGTTTTCTTCTATATGATTGGCAACTCATTTTGAATAAACATATCTTTAAAGCATGGATTACATTTTTATTGTATGTGCTAGTATACTTACTGCTAAAGGAAGTAAAAGCCAAACAAAAAACATATACCTTTTTCCCTGACCAAAAGTAACTCATAATCTGGTTGGGAAGACATAAAAACAAATAATCAGGACATATTCTCTTAAATTCTAAAATTGTAGACTACACAATAGCTTAACAATTAAATTAGGCTAAGGCTAAATGGATATGAGAGTTGGGCCTTAAAGAAGGTTGAGCACCCAAGAATTGATGCTTTCAAACTATGGTGCTGGAGAAGACCCTTGAGAGTCACTTGGACTGCAAGGAGATCAAACCAATGAATCCCAAAGGGAGTCAACTCTGAATATTCATTGAAAGGACTGGTGCTAAAGCTGAAGCTCCAATACTTTGGCCACTGGATGCAAAGAACTGATTCACTGGAAAAGACACTGATGCTGGGAAAGAGTGAAGGCGGGAGGAGAAAGGGACAACCGAGGATGAGATGGTTGGAGGGCATCATCAATACAATAGATATGAGTTTGAGCAAACTCTGGGAGATAGTGAAGGACAGGGAAGCCTGGAATGCTGCACTCCATGGGGTTTCAGAGTCAGACATGACTTAGCAGCTGAATAACAACAACAAAAAGCCTGCATGGAGGTCTGAGATGATTTCATAAAGGAAATGCAATTTGGTCTGGGCTATGACGAAGGGGTCTTTAATCACATGTGCTGAGAAACAGATTTATTTTAGAATACCTTCTATAAAGTCACTGAGATATAACTAAATTAGTTCTCAGTTGCTGGAGTGGGAAGTAGGAGTGGAAAATATTTAGGGGAATTAAGAGGACAGAAATGAGTCTAGAAAGATAAATGGAGATCAACTGGGAAGTATCTTGGTAGTGTTTCTACCAAGTTAATGTGTTCAGTTCAGTAGCTCAGTTGTGTCCGACTCTTTGTGGCCCCATGGAGTACAGCACACCAGGCTTCCCTGTCCATCACCAACACTTGGAGCTTGCTTAAACTCATGTCCATCGAGTCAGTAATACCATCCAACCACCTCATCCTCTGTCATCCCCTTCTCCTCCTGCCTTCAGTCTTTCCCAGCATCAGGGTCTTTTCCAATGAGTCAGTTCTTCACATCAGGTGGCCAAAGTATTGGGAGTTTCAGCTTCACATACGACCCATATTTTTAACTTCTATCACCAAATCCCCAGTAAGGTCATGGACCAAACAGTAAGAAACAGTGCTTTGGTATCTCAAGTTTTATTTTATCTAGCTAAGAAAGTGGAGGGTTTTTAGTTGTTTAAAAAAGTGCCATTGGAAATGGGTTATTTGCTATCTGTTGTTTGGTGTTTATGGTAAGGATTCTGTGATTTTATTTTTTATTTGAATGACTGTATACTTTATTGATTTTTAGTATGAAACCCTGCTTAAAGTTCTGGGATAAACTCTGCATGCTCATTGAGGATATTCTTCCAATATATTCACTAAGCATATATTTGTAAAACAGCTGCAATCATTTAATTAATTTTAATTATGCAAAATTCTCAAATACTTTAAAATCTGGAGAAAACAGTACAATGAACTCTCATTGTATTAATTACCCTGCCTCAATTGTTAAAAAACCTATAGCCAATCTTATTTCATCTATACTTGCATACCTACTCTTACTGCAAGATTTCTTTGAAGCAAATTCTAGTAATCATCTAATTTCATCTGTAAAAATTTCAGTATGTATATCTAAGATAAAGATTCCTCTTAATATAACTATAGTATCTCAATTCATTACTATAAATAGTATGTATTAATTAATATCATCAAATATCCAGTCAGTGTTCAATATTCCTATGGTCCCAACTTATTTTAACAGAAAATCAAGATCTTTAGAAGTTGTCCATACATTACAATGAGGTCTTGTTCTCTTTATTTTTTTTTATTTTATAGGCCCCCACTTTTTCCTTTTTTTTAAAGTTAGGTTTACTGAGGTATGATTTACTTACAATAATATTCAGCCTATTTAAATGAGCATTTCTAGGAATTGTGACAAACTCCAATATCATATAACTACCACTACAATCAAGCTATAGAATATTTCCATCACCACCAAAATTTCCCATGTGATCCTTTATGGTAAATCCAGTCCCCTCAATAATTCCCAGAAACCATTAATCTGACCTCTTTCCCTTGATTTTCATTTTCCCAGAATGTTGAATGACTGAAATCATACATAGGATGAAATCATATGATGTGTTTTGAGCCTGCTTTCTTTCACTCAGCATAACACATTTGAGATTCATTTATGTCGCTGTGTGTATGAGTGTATACAGCTGAACACTCAGTCCCTTTTTATTGCTGAAAAGTATTATATAGAATGGAATTCCCTAGCTGATGAATTTTCATGTACAGATTGTTATACAAACCGAAGTTTTCATTTCTCCATTGTAAATATTAATTACTGAATTACATAAAGAATGTTTATTTTTAAAGAAACTGTCAAACTGGTTTCCAAAATGGCTGTGTAGTTTTATATTCCCTTTAGTAGAATGTATGATTTTCTGATTGTTCCACATCTTTACCAGAACTTGGTACTGTTCAGTTTTTTTTTTTTTTTTAAGGCATTCTAACAGATGTACAATAGTATCTCATTGCTGTTTTAACTAGCCAGTTATCTTTTTCACTACATGAAATAAAATTTACTAGAAAAAAATTTGACCCACAAAAGTAGTTTTATCACACATTCTAGATTTTCCCTTTTGTGAGAAATCACTGAACATACTTCCCCATTCTCTGTATTTTCTTTAAATTGGTAGATATATTAAGTGGCTTGACCAGATCAAGGTTCCATTCATTTTTTATGTTTTTTTAAATTAGTTCATTGGTGGTGTTTTATAGTCCTTACACCAAATCAACGAATATATCAGTGTTTACTAGGGGCATGTAAAAAGGACTCAAGAACCAACTGGCTTAAACTTCCACTGGCTAAAAATAGATAATTTGAACATACACAAGATTAATGACTATAAGGGACTGAAACACTTCAAATATGCTTAAATCCATGCATTCATAATGATAAAATATACCTATTAATATATTTTGCAGTGAACTAGGAAGCCATTGTTTTAAAAACTGTTAAAAAATCTGAAAAGCATAAAATACTTATTTTGTTTTTTATATATGAACTATTTATAAATAAATAAATAGTTAATGAAGGAACATTCATTGTATTGAAATATTTGAGTTAATAAATGAAGAAGGAATGACCAAATTAGGCTACAACATTTTCTGTCCTTAATGAATTAATATATTTAGCTAATGACTTCCAATGCTGCTAATATCATGTATAAAAAAAAAACACATAAAGGGCTAGAGCTTTTAAAAAGGCTTTCTTTATAGCTTCATTTACACCATATTAACATATAATTCTAACAAGCCTACAAGTAAAAGAAAGTACAAATGCATACACACACACACACACACACACACACATAAACACACACATGCAAATTCACAAAGTGGTACTTGATGGCACTTGGGTTCATTCAGTATAAAAATAATAATCTCACATATTAGAGAAAAAAGCTGATGTCATAATAAATATTCAAACTCCAAGCTTAAGTTATCAAACGAATATAATTTTATTTTTGGTATATACATGTTGCTGCTGCTGCTAAGTCGCTTCAGTCGTGTCTGACTCTGTGTGACCCCATAGATGGCAGCCCACCAGGACCCCCCATCCCTGGGATTCTCCAGGTAAGAACACTGGAGTGGGTTGCCATTTCCTTTTCCAAGTCAGTGGTAAAGAATCCACCTGACAATACAGGAGACGCAAGTTCAGTCCCTGGGTTGGGAAGATCCTCTGGAGAAGGAAATGGCAACCCACTCCTGTATTCTTGCCTGGGAAATTCCACGGACAGAGGAGACTAACAGACTAATCCGTGGGGTCACAAAAGAGTCACACACAATTTAGCGAATAAACAACAATATACTATAGAAAAGAACTCAGAAATGTGTAATAGCAGAATCTACTTTGGGGCACTCAATAATTTAATGTTACTCATTTAACACATTTATATTTTGGAATACATCATTCATGTCTAACTCTTTGTGACCCCATAGATTGGAACCTAGCAGGCTCCTCTGTCCATGGGATTTTCCAGGCAAGAATACTCGAGTGAGTTGCCATTTCTTACTCTAGGGGATCTTGCATGGATTGAACCTGTGTCTCGTCTCCTGTGTTGCAGCAGATTCTTTTTAATATAAATTTATTTATTTTAATTGGAGGTTAATTACTTTGCAATATTGTATTGGTTTTGCCATATATCAACATGTATCCACCACAGATATACACGCGTTCCCCATCCTGAACGCCCCTCCCGCCTCCCTCCCCATACCATCCCTCTGGGTCGTCTCAGTGCACCAGGCCCAAGCGTCCAGTATCATGCATTGAACCTGGACTGGTGACTCATTTCATATATGATAGTATACATGTTTCAATGCCATTCTCCCAAATCATCCCACCCTCTCCCTCCCCTACAGAGTCCAAAAGACTGTTCTATACATCTGTGTCTCTTTTGCTGTCTCGCATACAGGGTTATCATTACCATCTTTCTAAATTCCATATATATGCGTTAGTATACTGTATTGGTGTTTTTCTTTCTGGCTTACTTCACTCTGTATAATAGGCTCCAGTTTCATCCACCTCATTAGAACTGATTCAAATGTATTCTTTTTAATGGCTGAGTAATACTGCATTGTGTATATGTACCATGGTTTTCTTACCCATTCATCTGCTGATGGACATCTAGGTTGCTTCCATGTCCTGGCTATTATAAACAGTGCTGCAGTGAATATTGAGGTACATGTGTCTCTTTCAATTCTGGTTTCCTCTGTGTGTATGCCCAGCAGTGGGATTGCTGGGTCATAAGGCAGTTCTATTTCCAGTTTTACCACTAAGCCACTCGGAAGCTCATTCTTTCCCTGCTGCTGCTGCTGCTAAGTTGCTTCCATCGTGTCCGACTCTGTGCGACCCCATAGATGGCAGCCCACCAGGCTCCGCCATCCCTGGGATTTTCCAGGCAAGAGTATTGGAGTGGGGTGCCATCACCTTCTCCACATTTTTTCCCTAGCAGGCTGACTAAGTAATGATATTAAATCAGTCAGATAGGCTTCCCAGTTGGTGCTAGTGATAAAGAACCTGCCTCCTACTGCAGGAGACATAAGAGACATGGGTTTGATCCCTGGGTCAGGATGATCCTCTGGAGAACAGCATGGTAACCCACTCCAGTATTCTTGCCTCAAAAATCCCATGAACAGAAGAGCCTGGTAGGCTCCAGTCCATGGGGTCGCAAAGAGCTGGATATGGCTGAAGTGACATAGCACACATACATATAGGAAGGATGGTTTATATGTGTCCTTCTTCATGGAATCTCACACTGCCCTATATTTTCTTTTTTCTTTCTTTTTTTTTTTTAATGCTCAAGTTACAGGTGAGAAAACTAAGGCTCAGAGAGCTTACATATTTTCCCTAGGATCACAAAGTGATTCCAACCAAGAAAATTCAAGCTAGAATAAGGAAGTAAGAAAGTCACTCAGTTGTGTCCGTCTCTTTGCGACCCCATGGACTACACAGTCCATGGAATTCTCCAGGCCATAATACTGGAGTGGGTAGCCGTTCCCTTCTCCAGGGTATCTTCCCAGTGCAGGGATCAAACCCAAGTCTCCTGCATTGTGGGTGGATTCTTTACCAGCTGAGCCACAAGCGAAGCTCAAGGATACTGGAGTGGGTAGCCTATCCCTTCTCCAGCGGATCTTCCCCACCCAGGAATCAAACCAGGATCTCCTGCATTACAGGCAGATTCTTGACCAGACCAACTAAGCTATCAGGGAAGCCGATGCTAGACTACTCCTTTAAAAATTTATGATGTTTTCTTACTTCCTTTTAAGTTTGAATATAAAACTTCATTATTTGTTTTTCTCTTTTTATTTTTGGAGATGCAGAGAAAAATCACCATTTACTTTCCTGATTCCAAATCTAGATAAGTTTATATCCTACTTTTCTCATCAATGGGTTCTATAGAAGCTTTATTGGTATCATGACATTTAAATCAGGGAGTTTATTAGAGTACAGAGTATAAAACTCCCTAATATTGAAGTCTATCAATGAAGATTTCTTTTTCATAGACTGTCAAAATAATTAATCAATTAACTGAGGTAATTATTTTTTAAAATTTATTTGGGCTGCTCAATTCTTAAAATATTTATAATTTGTAAACTGAAATATAGTCATTTCAAAATAAACAACAACAAAAAAGAAAATCTATACATATCTACAACAGTGAAGATCCTTAAGAGCACCTTTTTTGTTTATTAGTAGCTTCATGAAACAAGATTTACATAACTGCTTTATCTTCCTCATTAAACTGCAATCATACCTTCTAAAAATTCATAAGAACAGCAAAATTTCAAATTTGCATTCCTGACAGGTGAAGGATGCATTAGTATCAAAATAAAACTAAGGATTTACTTTTATTTTTAACACCATTACATGTGACATATGTTTAAATTTTATCAGTTGCTTCATAGACAAAAACCCCACAAACTCAGATTTTTCAGGCATACTAATTACATTGGACCCAGCAAGGTGAGAGCTCCTCCTGCTGGCTTTAAATGAAAGAAAAACACCAATACAGTATACTAACACATATATGTGGAATTTAGAAAGATGGTAACGATAACCCTGTATGTGAGACAGCAAAAAAGACACAGATGTATAGAACAGACTTTGGACTCTGTGGGAGAGGGAGAGGGTGGGATGATTTGGGAGAATGGCATTGAAACATGTATAATATCATGTAAGAAATGAATCGCCAGTCTAGGTTGGATGCAGGATACAGGATGCTTGGGGCTGGTGCACTGGGATGAGCCAGAGAGATGGTATAGGGAGGGAGGTGGGAGGGGGGTTCAGGACTGGGAACTCATGTACACCTGTGGCGGATTCATGTTGATGTATGGCAAAACCAATATAGTATTGTAAAGTAAAATAAAGTTAAAAAAAAAAGTTATCTAGTCCCTGCTGCTGCTGCTGCTAAGTTGCTTCAGTCGTGTCTGACTCTGTGCGACCCCATAGACAGCAGCTCACTAGGCTCCACTGTCCCTGGAATTCTCCAGGCAAGAACACTGGAGTGGGTTGCCATTTCCTTCTCCAATGCATAAAAGTGAAATGAGAAAGTGAAGTCACTCAGTCAAAAGAGTCGTGTCCGGCTCTTCGCGAACCCATGGACTGCCCCCTACCAGGCTCTTCTGTCCATTGGATTTTCCAGGCAAGAGTACTGGAGTGGGTTGCCACTGCCTTCTCCAATCTAGTCCCTACTAGAGTACAAAAATACTGTAAACTGAGGGAGAAAAAGAACACCATCTCAATATTAATTTCAGTAAAACTCAATACTCTTATTATTTTTAATTATTAAGATTTTAAATATGGTAAGATTAACACCAGTGATTTGTTTAGGAGTTACACATGAAAATATAATTATTTATTCATATCATAATAAATGAGAAATTGGATAAACTAACAATACATAAAAGTAGTAGGTTTTGATGGTATCAAACTAAAGTTTTAAAATGTTTATATCATTTAATAAGCAACTTAATGCATAGAATAGGTTAAACTATGAACAATTTCCCTATCAACTTTCAGAAATAAATCTCTAGCATATCTTTCTCTGAAAATATCTCTTATTAGTGCTCCGTTTACTCATTCTTTGGAAGTTATAAGAAAATGTTATTGTAGTTAAAAGAAGATATCAAATGACAAAGACAAGGTTGATAGCACTGGATTACATGTGAGAGTAATAAGTACCCAACATTAAGAAGCTCAGTTAATTTCTTTCCATTGGATAATTTATTGAATCTTTATATTCCTTTCACTAAATTTAAGATATATTAATTTAAGAAAATTTAGAAAGATGGTAACGATGACCCTATATGCAAGACAGCAAAAGAGACACAGATGTAAAGAACAGTCCTTTGGACTCTGTGGGAAAAGGTATGGGTGGGATGATTTGAGAGAATAGCATTGAAACATGTATATTATCATATATGAAACAGATTGCCAGTCGAGGTTCGATGCATGATACAGGGTGCTCGGGGCTGGTGCACTGGGATGACCCTGAGGGATGGGATGAGGAGGGAGGTGGGAGGGGGGTTCAGGATGGGGAACACATGTACACCCATGGCTGAGTCATATCAATGTATGGCAAAAACCACTACAATATTGTAATTAGCCTCCAGTTAAAATAAATAAATTTTTAAAAGCTATTTTAAAAAAAACAATTAGCATATAGGTTTACAGTATATAATTGAAGATCATCTTCATTCCAACTGCACAATACAAAATGAAGAGATTTTATTTAATACAGTATTTTGAAAAAATTAAACAATAAGAGATCAATCAACCCACTAAGAAAGTAGTTATTCTTTTAGGATAGTTTTACTACAAAAATTCAAGTTAATGGCATGTGAATCGAGTCCAAAGATTTATCAGTGTTTTTAAACATTCAGACAGCTGTAAACACTGGTTTAGAATTTTCTCCAACAGACTTCTTACAAAGACCCAGAAATAAAGTCATTTAGTAACAAGTTAGTAGAGATTTTAGTTAGTTCCATGTTCCATTGACTGTAACATACTTACCACCTCCCATAACATAGGTAAAATAAGGGAACACTTCTGACATCATGACCAGATATAAAACAATCACAGAATAATTTGAATTATGGGCACAGATACATAAGCATGTAGGGATCTATATTTATTAATATCCACCTATCTATAAACAGCAGTAGTCTACTTCAATATCAACCTGCCTAAATCCTATTTTACACTGGCATTTAGGTTACCACATTAACTAATGTTTTGACATAACTGCATGTGTTTGATTGGCAAAAATTCCGTTTTAACTTTCAGATACTATGGGTTTTTACCCTCACAGAGAGTTAGAATCAATATTTAATTTCTAAAAATAAATCAAACACAGATTGCTTTAAGTAAACATAGGATTATTATGTTTACCCCTTAGTATCTCCCTCTGAATATTGACATTTTCCAAGGAGACTCATTCCTTTTTATATATTAATAACAAAGTACTTTTATCTAGAAACTGAGATCAATACTTGTTCATTAAGTAAACTTACAGCATTTTGTTTTGTCACAGCTTTACTATTTTTCTTGTTGCTTGTTTGTTTTTAATACAGTACAGGTGCTATTCATGGTTATTTTGTCTACCTTAGGTGAGAGTTTGGAAATTCTACTTGAAAGATAAGGTAATATGACCACAGAGACTTTAAATAGCTTTCTTAAGATTAGAGAATAAAATCAGTCTAGAACAAGTGAACTCACAACCTTCAGCTTTCTACTCTAGTAGAAAATAATTTTTTTTTTCTTTTTCAGAAAGCAGGTTCAAACGTTTGTCTCTGTCCCTTCTTGAAAACTAATCACTGTTTTTCAGTTCTGATGGAAAAATAAGCTATAATAATCAGAAACTACTTACTTTAACTATCACTTTAAATGCAGAAAAGCAGGGTGGGGGTAGGGCATGGAATTCAAGCTAGTTTGCTTTGTAGAAGGCAAGTTATACCAATGAGTAAGAACTGTCACTAAAAAACTTATCCAAATAATGAATGGTAAAAAGTTGATTAAAAATATAACAAGTAATGTCTATCCTCACCTCCACACCCTCCTAGTTTACTCAAAAGAACCTTATATGGTAATCCTGCTTGACATAGACTTATATGCTTCAGTCCCATAATCATCTCTAAAGTCTGCCATTAGACAGGAGGGCTTACCACAGAGACCAAAGGAGAACCAGGAGTGGATCTAAATCCATCACAAGGTCCCTGAGAGATATCGGTCTGTTCCCTCTGGGCTCCTGAACAAGGTCTTTAAGACTTATCAATGAGTCACCTCAAGTCATGCTTTCCCCATAAATTGTTCAAGTATCTACCAGCTTAAAGAAAAAAAAAGAAATTTTGCATGTTACAAATTAATAGCAATACATAATACTTTCATTTTGATATCTTCAACTCTTTGACCTATAAAGAAACTAAGTATTGAAAACTTCATTTAGTAGAAGTATTATTTTCATCTGCTTCAAAGTTTTAATAGGTAGAAGAGACTACTTGGCTTTAGTCTTACATTTTGTAATCTTATATTTCATAAACATGATCTTTTTCATTTCTCACAGAAACTCACAACATAAAGTCACTCAAAAACTCCACTTAGCTCAAACCACTGCACTTTCTCCCCATCACTTAAACAGCATCAGAGAGGCTTCTTGTGCTTCTGGTTCATTCCTTTCTCACACTTCTCACTTGTTTTCCATGGCACTGAACATTTTTTTTTTTTTAATTAAAGTCAATGTCTGAAAGGAGCTTAAATCTTTGTCTTTATAGCTCTGGTAAAAAAGATTATGACTACTTATTTGGAAGTCTCATCTACAATGTATTGTACATCTCAATATAATGGAAGAAAAATCTAAAAAAACATATTGAAACCCTTATCTTAAAACCAAAGTTTGGCTCTGCATTGAGAAGGAAAAAATGACTTTTACTGGACTATAAGAAAAGCTTATGAGTGAAAAAGAATCTTTTCTTTTTTCCTCCAAAAAATGGAAAGAAAAAAAATTTTTACTAGGTTGTTTTTTTCTTCCATTAAACTTACATAGACATGATAGAAAGTTTTTACTTCCTTCTTTAGGACATGATAGTCAAAATATTTTACTTGATTTTATATGAAGATATTTTAATATTATTTCAACAAACATTAATTGAGTTTCTGCAATATTTAGATTCTATATTAACAAATGGAGGGTATAGAAAGTTTATAAGATACAACATCTACCCTAAAGGAGTATCTGGTGTTATTTTTTAACTCCAGCTGTTAGATTTTTATGTCAACTTGCATGTCATAGTTTATTCAAACATGTAAATAGTAAAACAGATTAAAATGCCCTTGTTTAGAAGGTGCAAAAGAGGAAAGGCTGAAGCTATTTACTAGAATGTACAGAATTAAATTGCTTTTCTAAAAGGGTGGACACCAAATAGTACATCAACATCACCATCAAAACTGTCAGTAATTGGATCACTTATCTCAGTTTCTAAAGAAGTGTTAAGGAATGAACAGACTGTAGAAAAGAATCCCAGTAGACAACAGGAAGAGAAATAGCAATTTCCAACCTGAAGGGTACTCTTCTCCAAAGTAGTACTGAATACAGGAAACATCTGCTAAATTTGTCAGGAGAAACATAGTGTTTTACTTAGAGTGGGAGATTATAAAAGTTAAACATCAGAGTAAACATTTTCTAATCTAAGTTTTAATAATCAGAAATTTTAAAAAGTACCAGGTAAAAACAATAATTGTACTGTCAAGTTTTGAAATATAAACTTTAAAAGGATAGCATTCTCATTTTGTCCAATGAAATTATAGCCAAATAAAGAAGGCAATATCTAAGAAGATATTAAGAAGAGGTGGCAAGAATACACAGAAGAACTGTACAAAAAAGATCTTCACGACCAAGATAGTCATGATGGTGTAATCACTTCACCTAGAGCCAGACATCCTGGAATGTGAAGTCAAGAGGGCCTTAGGAAGCATCACTATGAACAAAGCTAGTTGGAGGTGATGGCATTCCAGTTGAGCTATTTAAAATCCTGAAAGATGATGCTATGAACGTGCTGCACTCAATATGCCAGCAAGTCTGGAAATCTCAGCAGTAGCCACAGGACTGGAAAAGATCAGTTTTCATTCCAATCCCAAAGAAAGGCAATGCCAAAGATGGCTCAAACTACCACACAATTGCACTCATCTCACGTGCTAGTAAAGTAATGCTCAAAATTCTCCAAGCCAGGCTTCAGTAATACATGAACCGTGAACTTCCAGATGTTCAAGCTGGTTTTAGAAAAGGCAGAGGAACCAGAGATCAAATTGCCAACATCCGCTGGATCATGGAAAAAGCAAGAGAGTTCCAGAAAAACATCTGCTTCTGCTTTATTGACTATGCCAAAGCCTTTGACTGTGTGGATCACAATAAACTGTGGAAAATTCTGAGAGATGGGACTACCAGACGACCTGATTTGCCTCTTGAGAATCCTATAGGCAGGTCAGGAAGCAACAGTTAGAACTGGACATTGGAAAACAGACTGGTTCCAAATAGGAAAAGGAGTACATCAAGGCCATATATTGTCACCCTGCTTATTTAACTTATATGCAGAGTACATCATGAAAAACGCTGGGCTGGAAGAAGCATAAGCTGGAATCAAGATTGCCGGGAGAAATATCAATAACCTCAGATAGGCAGATGACACCACCCTTATGGCAGAAAGCGAAGACGAACTAAAAAGCCTCTTGATAAAAGTGAAAGAGGAGAGTGAAAAAGTTGGCTTAAAGCTCAACATTCAGAAAACAAAGATCATGGCATCTGGTCCCATCACTTCATGGCAAATAGATGGGGAAACAGTGGAAACAGTGTCAGACTTTATTTTTTGGGGGGCTCCAAAATCACTGCAGATGGTGACTGCAGCCATGAAAATAAAAGACGCTTACTCCTGGAAGGAAAGTTATGACCAACCTTGACAGCATATTCAAAAGCAGAGAGATTACTTTACCAACAAAGGTCCGTCTAGTCAAGGCTATGGTTTTTCCAGTGGTCATGTATGGATGTGAGATTTGGACTGTGAAGAAAGCTGAGTGCTATAGAATTGATGCTTTTGAACTGTGTTGTTGGAGAAGACTCTTGAGAGTCCCTTGGACTGTAAGAAGATCCAACCAGTCCATTGTAAAGGAGATAAGTCCTAGGTGTTCTTTGGAAGGACTGATGCTGAAGCTGAAACTCCAATTCTTTGGCCACTTCATGCGAAAGTTGACTCATCGGAAAAGACTCTGATTCTGAGAGGGATTGGGGGCAGGAGGAGAAGGGGACGACAGAGGATGAGATGGCTGGATGGCATCACTGACTCGATGGACGTGAGTCTGAGTGAACTCCAGGAGTTGGTGATGGACAGGGAGGCCCAGCATGCTGCAATTAATGGGGTTGCAAAGAGTCAGACATGACCGAGCCATTTAACTGAGCTGAACTGAAAGAAGGCTTCCCTGTTTGCTCTGCTGGAAAAGGATCTGCCTGCAATGCAGTAGACGCTGGTTCAATTTCTGGGTTGGGAAGATCCCCTGGAGAAGGGAAGGGCTACCCACTCCAGTATTCTTGCCTGCAGAATTCCATGGACCGTATAGTTCACAGGGTTACAAAAAGTCAAACACGACTGATTGACTTTCACTAAAGTTATATTAATTTACAAGTTAGTTCTGCCCACATAACACAAGCTCCTTAAAGGAAGGGTTTGTGTATGCATGTGTATACATTTGTTGAATAAAATAAGTGAATGAATGAATGAACAAACAAATGAGTGTGGGCAAGAAACTCATATCCTGGGTAAAAATATTCTTAATTAAATACTGAAAAAGCAGTGCAGCACTAGTGGTAAGGTAGGCACTGCAGGAAATTTAACGGCTACTTAACCTCAGTTTGTATTGGGGAAGGTCAAAGGTTATCATATATGATTTTTCTCAGATGTGGTTAAGGGACAAAATGAGTAGGTGTTTATACGGAGCCCAGAATGGATTGTGAGAAGATGTTTTCTGTACTTTTTGGAGTCCCTGCTCTGCTCTACCTGGCCTCTATGTTTTCATCACAGAGTGCCCTCAGGCTGCACTCTGAATCCACACCCTTGCATCTATATCCATCTCTGACATTACAGTGTTCAAATCATCCTTCTCTATATGCTGCCCCACTGAAAGCATTTATCATAGTAAGAAAACACCTTAACACCAAAACAGCATATAGATGCGCTTGTGTTAGTTGCTCAGTCGTGTCCGACTCTTTGTGACCCCATGGACTGTAGCCCACCAGGGTTCTCTGTCCATGAGATTCTCCAGGCAAGAATACTGGAGTGGATTGTCATTCCTTTCTCCAGAGGAACTGCTCGACCTAAGGATTGGACCCTGGTCTCCTGCATTGCAGGCAGATTCTTTACCATTGGAGCTACAAGGAAGTCCTTATAGGTGCGCTTATGAATACTCATTTCCTCTTATCCCTTCCACCCTATTTATTTATTCAGCTTAAATTTGAACTGATTACAGCACCCATTGGTGAGAGTAACTTGGGTTTTTATTCATGGTATATCTAAAATCACACTACATAAGCAGCTCTTCAAAAAATATTCTGAAAGAGAATTCCTAAAACCCCAGTTTCTATCACTTCCAAAGATATTACTCTCTGTTTAGAATATATCTTCTATCTACTTCCTGGGTTCTATACCTGGCTCTACTATTGTGTACTTTTGTAAACTTAGGTAAGTAAAAATTCTTATTCTACCGATTGCTGGGAGTTACTCTGCCTTAAATCAAGCAATTCTCTAAGCCTTAGAATATGATTCTCAACACACTCTATAATCTTGTTAGCTACTCTACTAGCATGGAATATAAAAAAAGACAAAGTAAAACAAAAATTGGCTCATTGTTTCATGGGTGATGATTGTCTCTCCTTTGCCTTTTGAATTTAACTTATTAGTTGATCCACTGAAAGAGTATTCAAAAGGGATGTAAGACAATGATTTTTTCCTTAGGTTTCCCCAACCCTGTCTCCTGCTGATCCCCAAAATATTACTCTAGCTTCTTTTGTCTCTAAAAATGGCATGACTAAATTGTCAGTGTTGAAGGTTCCTGTCTAAATCAGCTAAATTGTTTATGAACAATAACATTTCACAGTCAGTTGCTTACAAAACATGGTTGTCAGGTCATGAAACTTGATAATCTGTTCATATGATGACATATATTCTGGGGATATGCTACAAAAGAATAATTTGAATAAAAATGCAATTTTAACTCTTTTATCATAATTTCAACATCCTTGACTGCCTAAAGAATGTATGTTGTCTTCTGAATCATAAATTAAACTGAACTGAGGATTTTGTTAAGTAACATTGCCTGAGGAACAGATTAGTCTAAAACAAGAGAAATAGTAAAAAGGTAAAGACAAAATATTAAGAAAACCAGTTGTCATATATTTACAAATTAAATAGCTATTTAGCATAATTATTTGATAAATAAAGTTATGAGAATTTTGTACGACAACTTCCTGCTAGAAACTATTGAGGAAATAACAGACCAAATGGGATGCCAGATTTAGAGGCTCATGAATGAACTGCAAGACAACTGATCTTCTGTGGCATATTTCTGTACTGCAGAGGAGTCAGAGTGAAGAATGGTTCATAAATGAAACATTTACAAATGTAACCCATGCCAAGAGCAGCATGGCTTCAGTATATAGAAAAGAATGACAGACGGAAGCTTTATTGTTAGCAGAAAAAAATAAAAGAAAAAAAAAACTGGCATTATAATCATTACCCTGTTGGGAGGCAAGTTATTAAGTGACATCGTTATAGTGTTTATCAACAGGATCCTGAGCAGTGAAGTAAATGCAATAGAAATGATAATGAAATTTTAACATTTAGGCAAATGGAGAATACTTTATTCAACAGAGGTTTTCCAAGTATAATTAAGCAAAAGAAAGCATGCTTTCATAAGACATCTATCAGTTTCAATTTATTGTTTACTTGACACAAACTAGGGTAAGAAATGTAAAATGTTAAGAAACTCTTAGTGAATTCATCAGAATTCAAGGACCATCTTCAGCATTCATGGCTGAGAAGCCCAATTTTTATTATTCTGAGTGATCATAGTTTTGAAGACTAAATCCTGCTAATCAGACATACAGGAGACTAATTTATAAATGAGATGGACTATTTATTCACTGATGATTTGTCTCCTCAGGGAATCTCTATCTCTGCAGGTAAGTATATCAAGAGACCAAATTATAAATCAAAGACTCCTTAGAAACTACTAAATTATCAGAAAAGAGTAACTCTGTTTTACTTTTTTAAATATGTTTATTTCAACTTAGAAAATAAAAAAAAAATCTACCCATTATAAAGCTCTTGAATGATGTTGAAAAACAAACAACAAAAAGTTTTCTACTTAGTTTTTCATATACAACAACTTTGGAATTTCAAACACTATGTACAAGGCATATACAGTTTCCATAGTTCAGTTCAGTTCAGTCGCTCAGTTGGGCCCAACACTTTGTGACCCCATGGACTGCAACATGCGAGGCTTCCCTGTCCATCACCAACTCCCAGAGCTCACTCAAACTCATGTCCATGGAGATGGTATGCCATCCAACCATCTCATTCTCTGTTGTCCCCTTCTTCTCTGGCCTCAATCTTGCCCAGCATCAGGGTCATTTCCAATGAGTCAGTTTTTTGCATCAGGTGGCCAAACTTTGGAGTTTCAGCTTAGGCATCAGTCCTTCCAAAGAATATTCAGGACAGATTTTCTTTAGGATTGACTGGTTTCATCTCCCTGAAGTCCAAAGGATGCTCAAGAGTCTTCTTCAACACCACAGTTCAAAACCATCATTTCTTCAGCATTCAACCTTCTTTATGGTTCAACTCTCACATCCATACATGACTACTGGAAAAACCATAACTTTGATTACACAGACCTTTGTTAGCAAAGTAATGTCTCTCCTTTTTAATATGCTGTCTAGGTTTGTCATAGCTTTTCTGCCAAGAAGCAAGTGTCTTTTAATTTCATGGCTACAGTCACCATCTGCAGTGATTTTGGAGCCCAAGAAACTAAAGTCTCTCACTGTTTCCATTGTTTCCCCATCTTTTAGGCATGAAGTCTTGAAACTGGATAACATGATCTTTGTTTTTTGAATGTTGAGTTTTAAGCCAGCTTTTTCACTCTCCTCTTTCACTTTCATCAAGAGACTCTTTAATTCCTCTTTGCTTTCTGTCATAAGAGTGGTGTCATCTGGATATCTGATGTTATTGATATTTCTTCCAGCTATCTTGATCCCAGCTTGAGCTTAATCTAGCCCATCATTTGGCATGATGTACTCTGCATGTAAGTTAAATAAACAGAGTGACAATATAAAGACTTGATATACTCTTCCCAATTTGGAGGCAGTTTGTTGTTCAATGTACAGTTCTAACTGTTGTTTCTTGACCTCCACACAGGTTTCTCAGGAGGCAGGTAAGGTACTGTGGTGTTCCCATCTCTTAAAGAATTTTCCACAGTTGGTTGTGATCCACACAGTCAAAGACTTTGGTGAAGTCAACAAAGTAGAAGTAGATATTTTTCTAGAGCTCTCTTGCTTCTTCTATGACCCAACAGATGACAGCAATTTGATCTTTGGTTCCTCTGCCTTTTCTAAATCCAGTTTAAACATCTGGAAGTTCATGTTTCATATACTGCTGAAGTCTGGCTTGGAGAATTTTGAGCATTACTTTGCTAGCACATGAGATGAGTGCAATTGTGCAGTAGTTTGAGCATTCTTTGGCATTGCATTTCTTTGAGATTGGAATGAAAACTGACTTTTCCAGTCTTGTGGCTACTGCTGAGTTTTCCAAATTTGCTGGCATACTGAGTGCAGCACTTTCACAGCATCATCTTTCAGGATTTGAAATAGCTCAACTGGAATGCCATCACCTCCACTAGCTTTGTTCACAGTGATGCTTTCTAAGGCCCACTTGACTTCACATTCCAGGATGTCTGGCTCTAGATGAGTGATCACACCATCGTGATTATCCGGGTCATGAACATCTTTTTTTGTACAGTTCTTCTGTGTATTCTTGCCACCTCTTCTTAATATCTTCTGCTTCTGTTAGGTCCATACCATTTCTGTCCTTTATTGTGCCCATCTTTGCATGAAATGTTCCCTTGGTATCTCTAATTTTCTTGAAGAGATCTCTAGTCTTTCCCATTCTATTGCTTCTATTTCTTTGCATTGATCACTGAAGAAGGCTTTCTTATATCTGTGCTATTATTTGGAACTCTGCATTTAGATGGATATATCTTTCCTTTTGTCTTTGCCTTTAGCTGCTCTTATCTCAGCTATTTGTAAGGCCTTTTCAGACAACCATTTTGCCTTTTTGCATTTCTTTTTCTTGGGAATGGTCTTGAACCCTGTCTCCCATATAATCTCACGAACCTCTATCCATAGTTTTTCAGGCACTCTGTCTTTCAGATCTAATCCCTTGAGTCTATTTGTCACTTCCACTATATAATCATTAGGGATTTGATTTAGGTCATACCTGAATGGTCTAGTGATTTCCATACTTTCTTCACTGAATTCTGAATTTTGCAATAAGGAGTTCATGATCCTAGGCACAGTCAACTAGTCTCAACAATACTTTACTCTTTCCAGGCTGCTTCTTTGGAACAAGTCTCTAGTGATAGAACTACATTCTAAGCACAGAGGAGGGGGTGAGGGGCCTCTCGTTGCCTGGATCCAGCTCACAGGTCAACTAGTATTCATATCTTCTCAATTACCTCCTTCAACACTCCTCAATCTTAGCATGACTGCACCTGAGCTCATTATCTTCCCACGACCAAGTACCACCTTCTGATTTCCTTCTTTCAGCTACTGGTATCCAGGATCTGCACAAGAGCACAAATTAGGCACCTGTATCTGATCCCTGATTCATTCTTCACTCCCCAGCTATCAGTTTGCACAACAGATATTACAGACAGAATAATGGTCCCGCAAAGTTGTTCATGTTCTAAGCCCAGAAACTTGTGGATATGCTATATTACATGGCAAAGGGAAATTAAGTGCCTAGTCATCTGATCTTAAAATAGGGGACTATCCTATCTCAGATTATCTGAGAAACCCACTGGAGTAACAAGGGTACTACTTTAAAGCAGAAGAGAGTCAAAGAAAGATGTGACTACAGAAGAAAGGAATGGAGACTTGCAACATTGCTGGCCTTAAGATGGAGGAAGGCAGCCATGAGTCAAGGAAAGTGAAAAGACCTCAGAAGCTGAAAAGGACAAGGAAATAGATTCTCCCCTAAATCCTCCAATGGACACAGTCCCACTGACACCTTGATTTTAACTCATGTCAGATTTCTAACCTACAAAACTTTAAGGATAAATTTGTGTGCTTTAAGCCACTATATCTATGGTAATTTGTTATAGAGCAACAGAAAACTAATACAAAATTTTTTAGATAATAATCAAATCTATCAGTGTTCTATTCCCAACCTCTTTTCTCTCTCAACTGGATAGAGTTCCTTGGTCTTGTTCTTTCCATTTAACTTCCACAATGCAGCGTGAGTGATCTGCCTGAATATAAAACCTGAGTTTTCCATTCTCTGTTCAAAATTCCTTAGTGGTTCTCCTTATCACTTAAAATTTTTCTCAAAATATTTTGTTCAAAGGTGTACTCATTTCTTCATACTGACCATTCTAACAGACTCTGAGTATAAAGGCAAATCAAAATAAACATAACCCCTGCCTTCAGGGTGATTATAATCTAATGCAAAAAAGAGAAAATAAGCAGAAACTACAAGACAAATATGTAACTATGCATTATACTAAACGCTATGAATCTAATTTGAATTTCAGGCTCATGGAAAGCCTCTAGAAAAGAAAATATGATTATACAGCCGAACTATTCCCTATATTTTTTAAGATTCATGATGCAAATTATGTCACAATGATCAGAAAAGACATTAAATAATGATTAACTAGTTTTAACGCAGTGCTTTCCTCATTTTTTGGCACTAGAACCTTTTTCCCATTAAATATATATTCACATTCTAAGGTAAATTTTTCAAGACAACATGGAATGAAAACTATTGCCTTACAAGTTACATATACGTTGACACTTCCTGGCCCTTACCCATGTTCCTGTCCTACTTCTTCTTGTCCCTCTGCGGTTAACGCAGCTTCACCCTACATTACTTTGATATAATGTTAATCCTTAAACTTACCTTATCCTCTCACCTCTCCAGATTTCATGTTATTCCTTCTTGCTTACAAATAGCTGAGAAAATAAGAGAAGCTAAGGAAAAGGAGAAAAGGAAAGATAAATCCATTTGAATGCAGAGTTCCAAAGAATGGCAAGGAGAGATAAGAAAGCCTTCCTCAGTGATCAATGCAAAGAAATAGAGGAAAACAATAGAGTGGGAAAGACTAGAGATATCTTCAAGAAAATTAGAGATACCAAGGGAACATTTCATGCAAAGATGTGCACAATAAAGGGCAGAAAAGGTATGGACCTAACAGAAGCAGAATATATTAAGAGCTGGCAAGAATACACAGAACCATACAAAAAAGACCTTCATGACCCAGATAACCATGATGGTGTCATCAATCACCTAGAGCCAGACATCCTGGAATGTGAAGTCAAGTGGGCCTTAAGAAGCATCGCTACGAACAAAGCTAGTGGAGGTGATGGAATGCCAGTTGAGCTATTTCAAATCCTAAATGATGCTGTGAAAGTGCTGCACTCAATATGCCAGCAAATTTAAGAAACACAGCAGTAGCCACAGGACTGGAAAAGGTCTGTTTTCATTCCAGTCCCAAAGAAAGGCAATTCCTAAGAATGTTCAAATTACTGCACAATTGCACTCATCTCACAACGCTAACAAGGTAATGCTCAAAATTCTCCAAGCCAGCCTCAACAGTATGTGAACTGTGAACTTCCAGATGTTCAGGTTGAATTTAGAAAAGTCAGAGAAACCAGAGATCAAATTGCCAACATCTGTTGGGTCATAGAAAAAGCAAAGGAGTCCCAGAAAAACAACTACTTCTGCTTCATTGGCTACACCAAAGTTTTTGACTGTGTGGATCATAACAAACTGTGGAAAATTCTTCAAGAGATTGGAATACCAGACCACCTTATCTTCCTACTGAGAAATCTATATACGCAGGTCAAGAATCAACAATTAGAAGTGAATATAGAAAAACAGACTGGTTCCAAATTGGGAAAGGAGTACATCAAGGCTGTATATTGTCACTCTGTTTATTTAACTTATATGCAGAGTACATCATGCAAAATGCTGGGATGGATGAAGCACAGGCTGGAATCAAGATTGTCAGGAGAAATATCAATAACTTCAGATATGCAGATGATACCACCCTTATGGCAGAAAGTGAAGAAAAACTAAAGAGCCTCTTGATGAAAGTAAAAGAGGAGAGTGAAAAAGCTGGCTTAAAATTCAGTATTCAAAAAACAAAGATTATAGCATCTGGTCCCATCACTCCACGGCAAACAGATGGAGAAACAGTGGAACAGTAAGATACTTTATTTTCTTGGGCTCCAAAATCACTGCAGATGGTAACTTTAGACATGAAATTAAAAGACGCTTGTTCCTTGGAAGAAAAGTTATGACCAGCCTAGACAGCATATTAAAAAGCAGAGATATTACTTTTTACTTTTTACATACTTTTTACATTGTTAACGCCAACAAATTCCTCTAGTTAAAGCTATGGTTTTTCCTGTAGTCATGTATGGATATGAGAGTTGGACTATAAAGAATGTTGAGTGCTGAAGAATTGATGGTTCTGAACTGTGGTGTTGGAGAAGCCTCTTGAGAGTCCCCTGGACTACAAGGAGATCAAACAAGTCAATCCTAAAGAAAATCAGTCCTGGATATTCATTGGAAGGACTGATGCTGAAGCTGAGACTCCAATACTTTGGCCACCTGATGCAAAGAACTGACTCATTTGAAAAGACCCTGATGTTGGGAAAGATTGAAGGCAGGAGAAGGGGACAACAGAGGAGGATATGGTAGGTTTCATCACTGACTCGATGGACATAAGTTTGAGCAAGCTCCGGGAGTTGGTGATAGACAGGGAAGCCTAGCGTGTTGCAGTCCATGGGGTCACAAAGAGTCTGACATGACTGAGTGACTAAAATGAACTGAACTGAACTTCCTGCTTGGAATACTCCTGTTCTTTTGGTCCCAGGAAATGATTCCTAGTCATCACTTACAGTTTAACCTAAATGTTATTTCTTCCATAATTTACCCCCATAAGATGAAGATGCTCTTTTTCCCATATTCTATTAAAATTTTCACATACTTCATCTACAGTAATTATCTTACTTTATTTTACCACACAGTATGTATTTCTTTGTATAACTGTTCTTCCATAGACTCTAAATTCCTTGAAGGCCAGAATTGTGTATTTTAATCTTCACAGTCTTCCTCAAAGTTACTTTTAAAAAAGAGAGCAACTGAATAGAACAAAATGAAAATGAACAGATGAGGAATTTAGAATAACTAAATAAAATGACTCTGCAGTTACTAAAGGCTCAAAATGTCAATAAAAATAGATAATTCAAAACATGCAAAAGATATAATAAACTTTCATTATCTGCAAAGTACTGAGAAGAGTACATTGAGGAGGAAGTAATTAAGGTCTGTGACTATAAATCCAGTGTTTCAAAAGCAATATGTAATTTAAAAAACTTTGCATTTTTTAAATCAAATTATGTCAAAAGAAATTACTAGAGCAGAGTCAAAACACTGGCAAAGCCACAATAATAATCCTTAAATTCTGATCATGTGGGGAAGAAGAAAACAATACTGAAATAAAATCATTACTGAAGCAAAAGAAATTTCAATGGAAACCTGGTAGGGGAGATTTCATAGGAATATCAAATATGTATTATTTATGCATACAATATTAAGTATATTTGAAGCAGTCAGGCATATTTTTTCAGATCTGAAAAAAATCACAAACATATGTACATATATATATATATACACACACACACATATGTACACAATCTGAAAGAATACACTTAAATATAAGAAAATATATATACCTATAAACAAGGAGAACCATCTACTCAAAATACATCCATTGGTGCTTTTGACAAAGGAAACAGTCCATGTATTATGGCCACGGAAGCTGGAGAATGGTTAAGGAAAGGAACATACAGAGGTGGTAACAACATCTCTAAAGTTAAATGCAGGGACCCTACTGATTGGTCACTTTTATCTTGAAGTGACCAGAATGATAGCTTTTATTGAGCCCTCTTTCGTTGGGTTTGCATAAATTTTCAAACTTTCAGCAAAGTTGCTTCATTAGGCACTATATATACTGAAACCTCAGAAAATATGAAAATATTAACAATTCTTCATGACTATTATTGCTCTGCTACCTAGCTATAGTTTTGATCATGTGCCTTTGTGCCTTAGAGGAGCAAACTGTGAATTGAGGTAAGTCTGGAAACCCATATATAATCAAGATTTCATACAGTTACTGGGGAAAAAGTCCTCTCTTTTCCATGCAGGGGAGCCGAACTGACAATAATCAGCAATATTTACGTTACTCTGACCATGAGGTCAGTGGTAACTGTCTCACATACCTTGTATTTATTATAAGGGCAATGATATCCTAGTCATTTTGTTAACAGAAAAATGTATGACATATTAAAAGAGTTTTTACTAAAGGATACCACAATACACCTATTAAATAATAGTTCTGTCTAAAGCCCCAATCCTAGTAAAGGAAGATACTGATATGAGATACACTGAGACACAGTCATTAGCCTCCTCTTCACCTTTGTCAACCCTCTATTTAGTACTTAGTAAACCTAAGAACTTCTTGAGACACTCAAGTCAATAAAGAACAGAGGGAAATAGGCTGACGGATAGCAAATTATTTGCATTAGGAAGTATAAGTTGAGATGAACAAGTAAATTTAAATTCTAAACTTCATAAAATCTTTAAAAATAGGATAGTTGAGAACTTTTAGGAAACTAACCCAAACTTGTGAAACTGGGTGACTCAAGGAGAGAATTTTTAATTCACCCTGTTCAGAAGCCTAAATTTCAATAAACAGTTTCTTGATACAGTATTGGACTCATGTTGCTAAGAAATGAAATTTCTGTTTTTTGCTAGAAGATTAATAATCCAACTGCTTTAAGCCAATTCCAGAAGTCACATATTATAATGAATTGCTCCTATCATAAGATCATCAATAATGAAACTAAGCTAAGCAACTGGTCAATTTGAAAACAAAACAAATGCATACTTGCTCACTAAGGCTTTCTTTACTTACTTACTTACTTCTCCTGAAGATGGTATTTACACTAGCATTACCTAAATTCAATAAAAATTCTTCCTTTCATATGACTGAATCAACCTGAAAGCATGACTCAGTTCTCAACCCCACTAATGATGGTGCATGGGTTATGAGAACACAGTGAAAAAAAAAAAACAAAAAACACAAAACTTTATTTCATGTTGCTTTTATTCCAAAAACTTGTTTTAAACTCAATTAATAATTTTGCAATCTTTAAGATTCCTAAACAAGAAAACAAAGAAATGTATATTCTTAGAGATTAATTTGAGAGCTGAGAAAATCTCAATTGAGAATTGAGATAAAAATAAGCATAGTCAGTGTTCTAGTACCTCCAGTGAGCAAGAAACTTTTATTCTAGACTAATACTTACTTTTTCCCAGTGTGTCCTATGCATTACATATTCATAAGAACACCCAGTAGTTTATATTAAAACAATAAGATAATGTTTAAATCACTATTATAACCAAATCAAATAATTGTAGTTTTATCAGTAAGTTTTTGGACTAGCAATGATTAGCTATCTCAATAAAAATTCTCAGCAACTCTCAAGACATCACCGTCAAACATCTGTGTCCCAACAGCATCATTCATGTCTCAAGACTTTCTTTTCAGCACTGCATCCCTTAAACTTAGGGCTCCAGGCATTATTTAATTTATTTCATGTCCTCTAAAATATCAAACTCTTTGGAGCTTCTCACAAACTAATTTCTTCTCATCTTGGTAACTACCTTCCCGTAGTCTCAGTTTATATCACAGCTCTTGTTGGAAGCCTCTTCTGGTATTTTTAATCCAATGGTAGGAATGTTTCACGTATGAATCTCCTTAGACTAATGCATGTCCCATAGCAAAGAAGCATTTTACTGAAACTATTCAATCATTTATCTGCCAGAGGAGGCTAAGTTTTCTATGTTTAGGGACCTTAGTCACCCTGTTCATCAACCTTTTTCTAGGACCTAGCACCATGATTTATCAGAAGACTATCAAAGAGTTCAGATGAGAAATGATGGTAGTGGTGACATAAAAAATTCTCCCAACTGATCAAAACCACAGTGAACTCTCCCTCCCTTAAATATGTTTAGTAGTCTAGCTAATTTTTGTTTCTCATTGAATACTTATCATATGTAAGTTTATATTATTTATAGATAACTTCATATTACAGATGAGGAATATGGGACCCAGAAAAATTGGAAGATTTATGAAAAACCACTCAGGTAGTGAGTGCTACCATTAGATTAGCATCCATGTCTCTCATCATGGATTTTATACCGTATCATAAAATTTCATTTCCATAACTAACATTCATTCTTCTAGGGGGCAGCAAGGTATATATCTCCTGTTACTAGGTCACTCCTGTTATTATGTCACATAGTAGTTAAGGAAGTATTTGATTATATTAAATAATTATTTTTTAACTGAAAGAATTAGACTTTCATTTTATTTATATTTTATATATTCATTCATTTGATTAATTTTATATATTTTAATTTAATTTAAATTGTCACTCTCCTTCAAAAGAAATATCTGTGAACTATTTTTGATTTATTTTTAATTGGAGGATAATTGCTTTACAACATTGTATTAGTTTCTGCCATACATCAACATGAATCAGCCATAGATATACATATGTCTCCTCCCTCTTGAACCTCCCTCCCACCTCTCACTCCATCCCATCCGTCTAGGTTGTTGGAAAGCACCAGGTTTGACTTCCCTGCATCATATAGCAAATTCTCACTGGTTATCTATTTTACATATGTTAATATACATGTTTCAATATTACTCTTTGAATTTGTCCCTCCCTCTCCTTCCCTCACTGTGCCCACAAGTCTGTTCTCTGTTTCTGCATCTCCATTCAGTTCAGTTCAGTTCAGTTCAGTTCAGTTGCTCAGTAATGTCCGACTCTTTGCAACCCCATGAATCACAGCAAGCCAGGCCTCCCTGTCCATCACCAACTCCCGGAGTTTACCCAAACTCATGTGCATCGAGTTGGTGACGCCATCCAGCCATCTCATCCTCTTTCGTCCCCTTCTCCTGCCCCCAGTACCTCACAGCATCAGAGTCTTTTCAATTGAGTCAACTCTTCGCATCAGGTGGCCAAAGTATTGGAGTTTCAGCTTTAGCATCAGTCCTTCCAATGAACACCCATTGCTGTCCTGCAAATAGGTTTAACAGTACCATCTTTTTATATTCCATATATATGCAATAATATATGATATTTGTTTTTCTCTTTCTGACTTACTTTATATAAAAGGCTTTAGGTTTGTCTACCTCATTGTAACTCACTCAAATGCATTCCTTTTTATGGTTACATCATATTCCATTGTATATATGTACTACAGCTTCTTTATCCATTTATCCATGAAAATCTAGGTTGCTTCCATTGTAAATAGTGTTGCAGTGAACACTAGGGTATATGTGTCTCTTTCAATTATGGTTTCCTCAGGATATATGCCCAGTAGTGGGATTGCTGGGTTATATGTTAGTTTTATTTCTAGTTTTTTAAGGACTCCCCATTCTGTGCTCTATAGTAGCTGCATCAATTTACATTTCCACCAACAATGCAAAAGGGTTCCCTTTTTTCCACAGCCTCTCTATTATTTACTGCTTGTAGATTTTTTGATGATGGCCATTCTGACCAGTGTAAGGTGATACCTCACTGTAGTTTTGACTTGAATTTCTCTAATAATGAGCAAGGCTAAGCATCTTTTCATGTGTTTATTAGCCATCTGTATGTCTTCTTTGGAGAAATGTTTGTTTAGGTCTATTGCCTACTTTTTGATTGGGTTGTTTTTCTGGTATTGGGCTGCATCAGCTGCTTGTATAATTTGGAGATTAATCCTTTGTCAGTTGTTTCACTTGCTATTATTTTCTCCCATTCTGAAGGTTGTCTCTTCACCTTTTTATAGTTTCCTTTGCTGTGCAAAAGCTTTTAAGTTTAATTAGGTCCCACTTGTTTATTTTCATTTTGCCATCCTCCAAAGAAATCTCGGGCAGGTACATTATTTGCCAGGTCTTCTCAGTCATAATGTTACATATTTCAAACATTTTAAGTGTTAAAGAAAATAACCAAAACTCAAAATTCATACAAGTTTGCACTTCTCCATTAATTTGATTTTGCTTAAGGCCTGGAAGCATGCAGTGTTGAAGGAATGTGTAGATTTAGATTCTCTTCATAATCCATCACTCACTAGCTATTATTTCTGACTCACAGAGTCAGGCTGAGGGATTAAGTAGAAATGGGTACAGTTTTTCATGACTAGTTTAGTCATGATCTGGCTTTGGAATTCTCTAGGACTGGAAGATGCTTAAAGATGTTACCTTATGTGATCACTTTAAGGAAATTATCCTGATGGTAAATTCCAATTCTGAAGAAAATAGTGTCTCTTCCAATTAATTATTTTCAACTTCCTCCTCAGCTGCTAGATTATGTCATCCCACTAGAAACCATTTAAAAATTTGAGGCAGCACTCTTTCTAAAGTTTTCCAGGACAATTCCTTTCTTAATGGTCCATGTTTAGGATATGGAACTGCATGTGTTTGACCCCTACACACTAGTTTATAGAGTTCCCTCCTAGTACAGTCCTGTATCTGCCTCTGCTCTCCTATCTCAGGCCACTTAGTCACTGATTCATTATAGCAAACACATATTAACATCAGAGTTGTCTGTTTAATGTCCCCTGCACTAAAGCATCCCTTTTACATACCGAAATGCCATTACTTCCAATTTCCCCAAACTTAATTACTTAAAAGAGTTGAAATTGATCATATCTAATGACAAAAAGATAGGTTTTTAATAATGTCTAAATATCAGCTGCAAATGGGATGGTTTGTCCATACCTCACTATAGTACAGATAGGTATTAGTAACTATGTATTGTTCTTGGCTTTGAAATTTCAACTGATTTTATGAGTCTCTTTAAAATTCTATATTATAATTCACTAATTTTATTTAACATTTGTTGATTGATTCTGATGAGTCAAACCCTTAGTTAAGCATGTTCTACATGCATTATCTTATTTGTCATTTATTCCACATCTTTTTAAAAGTTTTTATTATTACCTTCACTTGAAGAGTTAAGAAAGCAAAGTGCTGAAGAGGTAAAGAAACAAATGCACTCCAGGAAGGAAAGCTAATAAGTGGTACAAGCATTTGAATTCAATGCCAGCTGGTCTCATGTTAAAGCCCAAGTACCTAACATTATGCTAAGATCTATCTGATCTTGTGAAGGACAAGAGAACAGGAAAGTTTAAGAGAGAGGAAAATAGAGCAGCTTGTAGTACAAAAAGAGTGAAAGAGAAAAGATTTCTAAAATACGATAGGTATTTTATAGGTATATTTGAGAGGTATCCTGAAACTTTGTTTTTCTGATTAAAGGATTCTAATAAGCAGCTATAAAAAACAGCAAGACATAAAAGTTTATATTATTTTATATGGATTTTTTTCTAACATAAAACCAACAAAATAAGTGCCTTAATATATATTTAGAATCTTAGAAATAAAGTATCACAAAATTTGATTTTAAATTTAATTGATTTTTTATAAGAGTTCCATCTTCTGCCTAATCTCGCACAGTGTGAAATGAATAAATACTGAACCAGAGTCATCTGCATTTCTATTGTACAATAAAATATTTAAGCTGGTACTTTTAAAAATATTTATCTTTGAATTTTATAATACTTCTCACCTAATCTGAGTAACTGGACCATGTTAATGAAAAAATCTTATCAAAGAAGGCTACGGACATTTGCATTTGGCCAACAATTTCTGAATTTAAGCCTGCTGGGAAGCTAAACTTCACATATTATTTACTTTAGCTTTGAAGGCTGCTCAAGAACAGCTCTAATTTTTGATAAGCATATATTTCCCTCAGGAAAATTCCATTTTTTTTCAAATTGTCCTGGGAAAAGTAGTTACTGTCTATTGCGTATTCAGAAAGCAAAATTACCGCTATGTTGCTTAAGGATGTCTGAATTTCAATATTTTCATATTTGTCTAAACAGGATTAGTAATCTTGGAAATTCTTATAAGAATAACTATAAAGCGATTCATTTGTTTCAAAAACAAAAAAAATCTGGGTTAAAATAAACCTTATTTTATGGATATAAGCATGGCTGATTTATTTCATCTCAAGAAACTCTTAAACACTTATTTAAAGACCCCTTAAATATTATATAGCATGGCAAAGTACATCAAATGTTTAAATAAAGCTTTTAAAATATTAAATATTTTTATAACTTTATTTTGACATATGCTTAGGAAAAAAATGGACTTGGCCACATTTTTATTAAGGTAGAAACATTAAACACAATTTAAATCTTAATCTAGGATCATTATTACTGATTTAGAATTTAAATACACATTAGTAGAATTTCATTGGGGAAAAAGCATATTAAGACCCTACAGGAAAATCTGACTTGCAACACAAATTTAATGAAATATACATATACTACATATACCTAAGAATGTTTATCCATATACATGCAAACATAAAAGCATCTTGCAAAGTGAGAAATCCATGTGGAATTTATGAATACATTTCCTACTGCTAATTGGACTCTAAATGACTTTTTACGCTAAGTTCAGGAAAACTGGGAGCATTACAAAAAATATCTGAACAAAATTTCCCATCTTCTTAATACTCATTGGGTAGAGTGACTAGCTAATAAGCAATCAATAATGTGCACTGAAAGAATAAACAAGAATATTTTAACTATCACTTCAGTTCAGTTCAGTCGCTCAGTCGTGTCCAACTCTTTGCAACCCCATGAATCACAGCACGCCAGGCCTCCCTGTCCATCACCAACTCTTGGAGTTCACTCATATTCATGTCCATCGAGTCAGTGATGCCATCCAGCCATCTCATCCTCTGTCGTCCCCTTCTCCTCCTGCCCCCAATCCCTCCCAGCATCAGAGTCTTTTCCAATGAGTCAGCTCTTCTCATGAGGTGGCCAAAGTACTGGAGTTTCAGCTTTAGCATCATTCTTTCCAAAGAAATCCCAGGGCTGATCTCCTTCAGAATGGACTGGTTGGATCTCCTTGCAGTCCAAGGGACTCTCAAGAGTCTCCTCCAACACCACAGTTCAAAAGTATCAATTCTACAGTGCTCAGCTTTCTTCACAGTCCAACTCTCACATCCATACATGACCACTGGAAAAACCATAGCCTTGACTAGATGGACCATAGTAGACAAAGTAGTCTCTACTTTTGAATATGCTATCTAGGTTGGCCATAACTTTTCTTCCAAGGAGTAAGCATCTTTTAATTTCATGGCTGCGATCACCATCTGCAGTGATTTTGGAGCCCAAAAAATAAAGTCTGACACTGTTTCCACTGTTTCCCCATCTATTTCCCATGAAGTGATGGGACCGGATGCCATGATCTTTGTTTTCTGAATGTTGAGCTTTAAGCCAACTTTTTTACTCTCCTCTTTCACTTTCATCAAGAGGCTTTTTAGTTCCTCTTCACTTTCTGCAATAAGGGTGGTGTCATCTGCATATCTGAGGTTATTGATATTTCTCCCGGCAATCTTGATTCCAGCTTGTGTTTCTTCCAGTCCAGCGTTTCTCATGATGTACTCTGCATAGAAGTTAAATAAGCAGAGTGACAATATACAGCCTTGATGTACTCCTTTTCCTATTTGGAACCAGTCTGTTGTTCCATGTCCAGTTCGAACTGTTGCTTCCTGACCTGCATACAGATTTCTCAAGAGGCAGGTCAGATGGTCTGGGATTCCCATCTCTTTCAGAATTTTCCACAGTTTATTGTGATCCACACAGTCAAAGGCTTTGGCATAGTCAATAAAGCAGGGGCAGATGTTTTTCTGGAACTCTCTTGCTTTTTCCATGATCCAGCGGATGTAGGCAATTTGATCTCTGGTTCCTCTGCCTTTTCTAAAACCTGCCTGAACATCAGGAAGTTCATGGTTCATGTATTGCTGAAGCCTGACTTGGAGAATTTTGAGCATTACTTTACTAGCATGTGAGATGAGTGCCATTGTGTGGTAGTTTGAGCATTCTTTGGCATTGCCTTTCTTTGGAATTGGAAAGAAAACTGACATTTTCTAGTCCTGTGACCACTGCTGAGGTTTCCAAATTTGTTGGCATAGTGAGTGCAGCACTTTCACAGCATCATCTTTCAGGATTTGAAATAGCTCAACTGGAATTTCATCACCTCCCTAGCTTTGTTTGTAGTGATGCTCTCTAAGGCCCACTTGACTTCACATTCCAGGATGTCTGGCTCTAGAGGAGTGATCACACCATTTTGATTATCTGGGTCGTGAAGATCTTTTTTGTACAGTTCTTCTGTGTATTCTTGCCACCTCTTCTTAATATCTTCTGCTTCTGTTAGGTCCATACCATTTCTGTCCTTTATTGTGCCCATCTTTGCATGAAATGTTCCCTTGGTATCTCTAATTTTCTTGAAGAGATCTTTAGTCTTTCCCATCCTGTTGTTTTCCTCTATTTCTTTGCTACCTACTCCTATATTAATTGCCTAAGCCAAACTGTGAGTGATTTACAATGACTTCACTGTATATATCTTTGGGACAAAATTGTATTTTGGCTTCCCTTTATATTATACAGTTTCTAAATATCCAAAAATGAATATTTTGTTTTTTTCTTGTATTTTACCTCCAATCTACTTAGCAAAAATAATTCTTTGTATAATTTTCTTCTTAAAGACTATAATCAAATGTATCATCTCATGGATTATAATTCATACTCCTATATTTCAATCCCTGTGTTGGGAAGATCCCATGGAGAAGGGCATGGCAACCCACTCTAGTATTATTGCCTGGAGAATCCTCATGGACAGAGGAGCCCAGTGGGCTAAAGTCCATGGGGTCACAAAGAGTCAGACACGACTGAGTGACTAAGCACAGCACAGCGCATACTTGTATACTTAAGAATGATGTGTTCACTCAGTTCCAGAAAAGTAGGCTTCTTAAGAGAAGAATTACTCTATTTTGCACAACAGTAATGAAAAATATTAGAGTGTGCCTTGATTTCAGGGGACTCCTAAGGGTTCTCTTTTTGTCATTGTATTATTTTAGAAAAGAAAAAGCTGAAGTGTCGATCTATGTCTACATTTCATAAATGACCAAAATTATTTTATAATTATCTTCCTCCAGAAGCAAGGGTAAGAGGGGTCAGTAAATATAAAAAAATACTGACTATTTAGGATCAGTTTCTGATAATACTTTTAGTTAACAGTTCATCAAGAACCAGATCTAATTTTTGTTCATTAATAGGAACCAATCAGAACTATACATCTTTTTAAATTTATAGGCAGTATCAAACACTACTTATACAAGATAAAATCATTGCAGCAAAAATAAATAGACTCTCACTCAGCTGGTTGAGATTTGGGAAAAAGATGAGAGGTAAATCAGGATTCTGAGATGTACCAGTGAGCATACTCTGATGTACAGGAGCCTGAAGGAAGAGCATGCCCTAAGAGAGCTGCAGTGGAATCCAGGAAGAGCTTTTGCTACCAGATAGATGGCGCTTAAACCTTAGCACTCTCCCATGTACACTCCCACAACCGCAAGCCAAAAACCAAACATGAAGCCCCAGGAACAGTCTGGATATGGTCTAAAAATTAAGATTATGCCCTTTTCCAGCTACAGCTATGGTTGTGTGAGTGCTAAGTTGCTTCAGTCATGTCCCAACTCTTTGCAACCCAATGGACTGTGGCTCACCAAGCTCCTCTGTCCATGTGATTCTCCAGGCGATAATGCTGGAGTGGGCTGTCACGTCCTCCTACAGGCGGTCTTCCCGACCCAGGGATCAAGTCTGCACCTCTGATGTCTCCTGCATTGGAAGGTGGATGCTTGACCACTAGTGCCACCTGGGAAGCTACCATAAAAAACAACTGTCTTGCAGAAGGAGGTATGAAAGTGAAATTGAAAGTTGCTCAGTGGTGTCCCACTCTTTGTGAAACCATGGACTATACAGTCGATGGAATTCTCTAGGCCAGAATACTGGAGTGGGTAGCCATTCCCTTCTCCAGGGGATCTTCCCAACCCAGGAATCGAACTGGGGTCTCCTGCAATGCAGGTGGATTCTTTACCAACTTAGCTATCAGGGAAGCCCAGAAAGAGATATGGAATGGAGTAATGGGTGACGAAAACAAGCTTAGAAACAAACACATATTCTTGCTTGGTATATCATATCCAATAAAACAGAACTCTAATAGTGTACTTTGTCTTTTGGTTGAAGAAACTGAGATAGCTAGTTGCATTAGTTACAGTTAATTTCTCAAGCTACTAAAGGAGTTGCTGAACATCATCCTTCTACACATCAAGTACATAAAATTATTCAATGATTTAATACTGTTTCATTTTTCCCAATTATAAAAATCAGGATAGAGAATATTTTCTTTTACATCCACAGAAGAAAGTTCTAGGCTTTTCATCTCTTTCCTCTTTTTTTGCAAGAGCACCGATTTCAAAATGTGACATAAAGACTACCTACATTAGAGTCAACTGGGATGTTTGTTAATAAAACATATTCCTGGGCCTCAACTCAAATCTACTAGGAAGACTCTTATAGGGCAGACATAGGTAATCAGTATCTTTCCTTCCTTTTCTCTTTCTTTTTAAATTTATTTTTAGATAATCCTCTTGCAGAATTTTTCTGTGCCCTACATTCTGAGAATCACTGTTATGAGTCAGTGACTTTCAACTTTATTGACTACCCACATTCAATATATACTTTATAATAGGAATGAGTAAATATACAAATGAAGCAAAGTTTATAAAATAACACTTGCCTCTGACATAATTTTATATTTTCTATTCCCTTTATTTTAAAATGTATTTTATTTAATAACCTACTGGAACACAACACACAGTTTGAAAACTACTGTTAAACGGATGTAAGTTTTGTGATTTTATCTACAAGCATCCACTGAGCAGTAACTTTCTAACTCTATAATTTTAATCTCAAATATTAGGAAATCTTGTGGATTTATCACTCATATTTCAAATAGACACTTGAATAAATCATCACTGCTTATACCGAGTTTCACTTAACCATCCCTGGAATTCACAATATATCCTAGAATTGAAACTGCAAAGTTCTGTATCAGGGAAACAGAATAGACAGTAAGGATTTCAAATTCTTTAATCTATGACTTAGTAAGGGTTTACAGAAACATGTTGGGTTTCCCATTCCTAGTAACTCAAATCAAGTAAAAGCTGAGATGGCAGTCAGGAAGTTAGGACAGGCAAAACAAACAGGGAAATAAAACAAAAATATCTTTAGTAGTTTATTGAGAGCAATCACCAAGACATCTATCTGGACTGACATCAGCAGAAAGGGATTATCCATGTTACTGATGAGGAGTTTATTTTCATTTCCAGTCAGATACAAGTCTTTGTATTATAACACATGAGCTACACCGCTGAATGAAAGTTAATTGGGCACAGTATGAGACTAACCCTAACAAAACTGCTCAACAAATTAATGTTTCCTTTAAGACCCCATCTTGAATTCTTACAAATTAATTTTATTTGGAGAATTATCACTTACATGTTTTATATGCTGCCATTTAATTATACTGTCTAAAGTGGAGAAACCCATTAAGATCTGGAAATCAATTTCTTTCTTTGGTCATAAAATCCACTTTTTAAAAGCCTGTCCTTCCTCATTTTAAAAATTCCACTCATTAATTCAAAAATATTTGTCATATTCATTCATTAAATTTTTAGATTTCATATATAAATGAAAACAGTCTTTCTTTGACTTACTTCACTAAGCACAATACCCAAGTTCATCCAAAATATTAAAACAAAGGATTATAACAAAATAAACAGACTTAGAGATAAAGCACAAACTAGCGAGTTCCAGTAGGAAAAGGGTAGCGGGAGGGGCAAGGCAAGGGAAGAGGATTAAGAGGTACAAAATATTAGGTATAATATAAATAAGATACAAGGATATAATATTCAGCACAGGAAATATAGTCAATATTTTATAGTAAATTAAAATGGAGCATAAGCTATAAAAATATCAAATAACTATGTTACACACCTAAAACTAATGTAATATTTTAGATTCACTATACTTCAATTTAAAAAAGAAATTTTAAAAATTTGTCCTTTGTGCTATTTGCTGTGCAAGTGATGGAGAGTCAAAAATATAACAAATAAAAGCAACTTCAATGAATTTACAATATATTTTATTCATTTTACCTGCATATGTTTAAAGATGTCTTAATTATCATATGATTTATATCTCATTGAATTATTTGGTCTCACATAGACTGGCTAAATTGGAGATCAGCATCCCTTAGAATATAATTATGCCTGCTAGAATCATCATGGTTGACTTCTTATTTCAGCTGATGTTCTCCTTTGTTACTGCCTAACTTCATGTTTCTCATGGTCCATACCTCTTCTCTCCAAAGTATATTTGATATTTGTCTCTCAGTAAAATTATCATCAGACTTATCCCTCAATTGCTTATAGAAAATTTTCATTTATTCCTCATGGTAATATTTGACACTCAAATTTCATCACAAATTTACTGTTCTCTAGTAAGAATTGTGCCACAACTCGGAACTGGCTAATCACATCTCAGATATTACATAAATTTAACCTTAAAAAGTAAATAAACCCATAATAATAAAATAAATTTTAGTATAGAAATAATTCAAGGTTCACAAATAAAGTTACTTTATGATCACTCAGAGTCAGTACATTTAAGAAAATTAATCCCTTAAGTAAAAATTATTTTTCCAAAATCTCAATCTTCTTTTGGACACATTTTTATTATACCTATATAAACTCAATTTGTATCCGCCCGTAAATTGTTCATCATATTTGATAAACCAAAGACCAAATCTTTGGGAAGTAAAAACATTGAATGCCAGAGCATAATTAAAGAGTAGCATATATCCAGAGTCTAGTCTCAATTTACAAATGAATAACTGAGAAGGCTAAAGGAGTTATGTATGCCATTCATTTTGGTATCTGGTCACAGAGTCACTTTGGGTAAGCTTAACCACTGGTATGGAGGGTAGACCAAAAGCGCTGGTTGTCAATCAAGTTTACAGATACAATTAAAGGCTTAAGCTGTAGAGATTAGAATAAATATAGAAGATTAACCTAACACCAGAATCTTTGTGCAGTGTTAACAAATGATGAGAATTTTCAATTAAGTGAAGGTTATTCTTACCCTCCAGCCTACAAGGGAAGCATGTCAACATGTGGGATTCAAATGGGTCCAGGTTCATGCAAAGAAGAATTTAGTAGGAAAGAATGATACTGTCCCAAAATACTTTGTGTATTTTATATAAATATATTTAAATAAAGTACATCTATTGAGCAATACCATTTTCTTCTTTAAAAAATATGGAAATGTATAATTTAGAGAAGCAGAAAATAAAAGAAAGAAAATTTCTTATCATTTTAAGTACTGTTATTGTTAAAAACTTTTATCAAGGTGTCACAAAAACAAAGGATGTTCCAGGATATATTCAAAGTGATAATTCACGTGCCCTCAGAACAGCCTACATTTGGCTGGCTGTCAATCCAAGCAGTAAGCATCCTTTCTTCCTCACTCTAAGAATCCCTTTACTCTGGACACTCACACTCAAATTCCTGTTGCTAGAAAAAGGAGTTCATAATTTCTGCAGGCAAACACTCAACTTCATTACTACACTTTTTACCTGTTCACTGCCACCTTATTGATAGCTACCTGACAAACATTCTTCTCTTCATAATTAGTTAAACTAAACCTGACTTTGTTAAAGAAAGAGTTCTACAAATATTCCTAATCTATGATTTACAATTATTATTTTAATTAACATGAGTTTCAACAAACATATATCATTTAGATATTCACATCTTCCCATGCGTTCTAAATAAAATTCCAAAAGATTTTCATTAATGTTCATTTCTATATGATTATTAAGCTCTGAGTCTATATTATTACAAGATTAAAATTAGAAACCTCTAAGGCTTATAGGTAAAATAATAACAGTTTGCCCAAGAACATTTTGTCTAACTTCTCCACACTATATTTTCACTAATGAAGATATGAGATCAGTTGACAATTCTGAGTGCTGGCAGCTCTATGATGGTAAGTTGAAAATGACAGGATATATACTGACTAGCACAGAGGGAATCCTACACATAGACAGAGATGCTTAGTGGAAGTCATGAATTCTGGTATGATGAAAGAATTTTTATCTTTAATTGTGGTCCAAATGGAGAATAGATCACTTTAAATTTTCTGATTGCATCAAATTTTAAAGACATTGAGTAGAAAATCATAGCTGTGAAAAAACATGACACAGATATTTTAGAATACACATCTCGAGTAAACAGTTATCCCATGAAAATCATGCCACTCTTAACCAAATATACTAAATAAATAAAGATGTATGAGCTATTTCAATCTGGATGAAGTGATCCTGCTGGTTTTATTTTCTGGGGAATTCTCTAAAAGAGATTTTTTAAGAGAGAAAGTAAAATCAGTTAAGGTGCAGTAAGTCCTTAAAGGTTTTAATACCCATCACCATATGTAATGATTAATTACTGACATCATAAAGTTGAAGTTGCTGATATGTTTTAAAGGAATATGATAATACTCTAATCCTGTTATAAGTGCTAAATAAACGATTACAGGTTAGGGAGTAGAGTATAATTTGCAGGAATCCTAGCCTCTCAGACATAATCCAGAAAGCAGCTATATCACCTTTCATTTCTTCTCTCTGACCCTTCTCTTCCCATACCAATTACAGAACATAAAAGATGAGGAAATGGGCAGCCAAATACCTATTCTTGGTTTAGTAGACAAAAAACTTAATGCTGGTATAAACCTTACAAATTCATGCTGATGCCTGAGATGAAGTTGCCCATTTTCCAGTATGAGATTGATGGTACTTCTTGTTCTCTCATGCTAGAGGACGTTCAGAGATGATCTTTTCCTACCTATGACCTCAGATCTGGAATAGTAGCCTTTCCTCAACTGTATTTTCATTTTAAGGATAAAACTCAGGCTGGATAGAAGGTTGCCTCCGACCAGAGACTCTAAAGAAGGGCAGACATTTGTCTTCTTGGCAGCTATATCACAGGTGCCACAACCTAAGATTATTCACTGGAATGGTCCATCCCAGGAAGTTTAACCTGAAGTGAGTAATGGTAACAAGAATGGACAGAATTAATTTCATGGTGGTGGCAAAAGCAGCAGATCCAGGGTTCTACAACATTGCTGCCAGTATCTAATACTAAAGTTTCCTATAAAGAAATGCAAATTAATACACTGTCCAAATAACTTTTACCTCAAAATTAGAAATATCAAAAGGCTCCCAGTACACACTTTGGTTAGGTGTATCAAAATAGGCTAGGGATGTTGTAGAAAGAAAATTCCAGAAGCACAGTGGCCTCCACTCTGGTCTTGGAAGGAGACTCTGCTCATGGTGGTTACTCAGAAACAAAGTCCGAATGAGAAGCCACCAATATCACCACTGCATGTTGCCTCAGAAGAGAGAAAATGAGTCTCTAGAGAGTGTTACACTGGCACTTATGTAACATACACATCACTTCTGATCTATCATTAAACAGACCTATCCAGATGGCCTCCTCCAGTCCAAAGGTGGCTAGGAAATGCATTCTCACCAATGTGCTTAGAAAATAGAAAAATAGAAATATTGTACAAAGAGCATTAATTATAACAATTTGTTTTTATTTTTATAGCTCTAATATGTTTTCATGAAGCTTTGAAGCAAATATTGATTGGTTTTTAAAAATTCAATCCTATTGACTGACTTGATTGCCACAGTGAGACCAAGGGAAATACATCTCCTTTTTTCTCCTCTAAGTAGATACTCTAATTATTCAGCTTTAATAAAGTCAGATTTCTACCCCATCCCAAGGCAGTAACCAGGGGTCAATAATTCCTTTGCTTTGAGTTGGTAGTTTTCCCTGCCCTTTCCAGCATCTCTTCTGTACTCACAAGAAAGGGTCAAGTCTGAGTTAGGAGACAAATCACAGGGCCAGCCCATACATTGGCAACCATCAGCCAACAGGCAGTTCATGTCCCTGCTCCTTCCTCTACCATAATTCTCTCCTCATCTGGTCAGATCTGTGAAACATATCATTGATACAACAATGGGTCCAATGTCCAGAATAACTAAGGCATTTTAAACTTCCTGGAAGAGCAATTTGGACCACTGGCACACCTGTTAATAAAGGTGAAAATAACAGCAACTTCATGGTGTCTCCCTTGCTTATACAGTGCAAAAGGAAAGGAATAACTCTAAAAAGATCAAGACTAGAGAATAATAGATTTCTCCCTGACAAGGTGAGAGTATTTTGCCACCAAAAGGCAGACTAATTTGGGTATTTGGTTACCAGACAGGCAAACTAAGAAAGGCATTATTTCTGCTCACAAAATATCAATATATAGAGAGCTCCAACTTCAAGGCACAGGTTATGATTGCACTTTCTGTCCCCTTGTGGTTGGTACCAGACAAGACAAACTTGCCAATGAGTTATGAGCTAAGTCACACATTACTTCTGAACTGGAGGGCTCGATGGCTAGTGTAAGATCTTCTCAAGTCCAACCCAGTATTTCAAGATACATGGCACTGCACTGGTCCAAATCATCATAATTTTCCCCTTAATAATGGCAACAGTGTCCTAGCTGGTCTCCCATTACTAACTCTTGTTCATTTTGGGATAAAAATCATTTTTTAAAACAAATTGGATTATTTAATCCTCCTCTCCTTTAATACTTGCCAACAGTTTCATTACCGTGAAAAGAAATGCCTAGTAAGTACCTATAACATTAACAATGTACTGAATAATTAGGACCATGATACCAAATCTAAAGCTTACCAGATTCTTAGAAATGACTGCTTCCTCTTTCTTGGTCTATTGCAAATATTTTTTACTGACACCATTAACTTTATTCTCCATAATGGTTTGTCACTTCCAGAGACCATTTTAAAATATTAACTGCATTATGCAATTTTTATTTCTTAAAATCTATTAGTGATTTCTAATCAGTTATGGTTCCAAGTGTCTTCTAAAATTCTTAGAAGTATTTTGTGTACACATGAAAACTTTTAATTTTGGCTTTATAGTTTAAGTCAACAGATAAAATATTCAAAAATTTTGCCTTTAAAATAGAAGCCATACCAATACAGAATTGTAAAGTAAAATAAAAAATAAACAAACAAAAAAATAGAAGCCATAGGATGTGAACTATCAGCAGGTTATGGAGACAAAGCAAGTAGTCAGCCTTTCTCTCAGTCAGGCTACACTAGCTATGTTAAATTGCTCATTCTCAGTCACTAAGTACTAAATATATACCCATAAATGACCACCAATTAAATAATGAAAATATTGACATAGAGTTACACTAAAAAGATGAAATATAGTAAAGATTTTATGTAATTAATGATTTATTTGGGGTAGGTTTTCAACACACAAAATGTGTTATTTGCAGATAAGCACTTCAAACTGCAGTGACCTCTTATTTATTATATCAAGTTGCTCTCAAACAAGAACAGTGTTAAAATGAGCCATGGAGCACTTTAATGCAAATTTGATAAATTTCAAATATCAAAATTTAAGAGATTTTTATGACATATCAAATAGATGCATTTTAATTGGTATATCAAATATATGTTTGAATTACAGAAAATTCATAATTATCCCATAAATAATGTTGATATATATTAATAATCCAATAAAAAGATAAAATCCTGCTTTATATTTTGATTTAATTTTAAATTCATTTTATTTTACTTTTAATAATAAAGCAAAATGCCTTCATCTAAAGTTGCCATATTACATTAAAAACAATTAAATGAGCTATTATTATTAAAGACATTATGCCATAGTGTAAAAGGTACAAAAGTAAAGTATTACTAAAACATGCTAACCTGAAAAATAGTTCAGGATCACTTAACCTTTCAGTTTTCCCTCTATCTCCAATCCCTCTGCCTGTTCCCCAAAAGACTACTATCAAATTACTTGTTTTTGTTCTTTCACAGAAATGCCAAAATCTTTAGCTCTCTTTGTATCTGGAATGGTCTCTTCAATCATTTGGAAAAGCCCTTCGATATTGACTCCCTCATCATAAACAATGTCATTCAACACTCTACACATAAAAACAAACATAGAGATAAATGGGACAGAATAGGCAACCTGTATATAAACCTAAGCACATACAGTCAATTCATTTTCCACAAAGGTGCTATGAATACACAATAAGAAAGCTTAGTTGTTTCAGCAAACAGTCTTGAAAATACTGGATATCCACATGCAAAAGAATAAAATCAGGCCCCTTTCTTAAACCATATATAAATATCAACTCAATGATTAAAGACTTAACTGTAAGACCAGAAACGGTGAAACTACTAGAAGAAAACATAGGGGGGAACTCCTTGACATTGGTCTTGACAATGGTTTTTTTGGATATGACACCTAAAGCACAAGCAACAAACCAAATATAAACAAGTGAGATGATATCAAACTAAAACATTTTAGAAAGCAAAGGAAACCAACAAAATGAAAAGGCAGCAGACTACAGAATAGGAGAAAACATTTATAAATCATATATATATCCAATAGGGGTTAATATCCAAAGTATATAAGGAAATTCTTACAACTCAAGATCAAAAAAATCAAATTATATAATTAAAAAATAGGCAAAGGATCTGAATAGACATTTTTCCAAAGAAAACACACAAATGGCCAGCAGGCATAATAAATGATGCTCAATATCACCAATCATCAGGAAATAGGAATCAAAATCACAATGAACTATCACCTTACAACTGTTAGGATGACTATCACCAAAAAGTCAAAAGATATTAAGTGTTGGCAAGGATTTGTAGAAAATGGAACATTTGTATACCATTGATAGGAATGTAAATTGGTATAGCTACTACAGAAAACAGTTTGGAAGTTCTTGAAAAAAATTATAAAAGAATTACCATACTATACAGCTATTCCACTTCTAGATACATAACCCAAGGAAACAAAATCATTATTTATAAGATATACTGCACCCTCCCTTTTGTTCACTGCAGTATTATTCACAATAGCCAAGATATAGAATTGGCCTAAATGTCAGCTGATGGAGGAACTTGAAGGATATTATGCTAAGTGAAGAAATCCAGACTAGATCATTCATCTTGTCAGGAGAGACCAATGTACAACACACTATGCCTCAGGTAGGCTTACTTGTGCACAGGCACAACCACAGTAATACCTGGACACAACTAACTTAACCTGCTCTTCTTGTCTCTCACTTCCCTCTTTTGTTCTTTTTTCTCCTTGACTTGAGAGACAGGCAGAATAGTTCAGCTTTTTAATGCTAACATGAATCATAGTTTGTGGAGTTCAATTAATGTGTGTGTTCAATAGATCTAGAATGAATGACTAAAATGATCAACAATGATCAACAATGCTTAAAGGTGTTTCAGAAATGCCGAGGAACAGTGATGAAATAATGCAATTGTGGAGCCCTTCACAACTTTAAAAACATTTTGACAAACAACATTCTATAGCAACAATCCTGCAAAACAGAAACTTCATGGATTATCAGCACTTTACCAAGAAGAAAAGTGTGGTTCAAAGAGAATATTTGTGACATAAAGGCCACAAAAAGACTAATGTCAATCAGCTTACTTTCTTAAGTTTCTTCCTATGTTTTCAAATGATTTCAATAAATTAGCAAAATTTGTGTTAAATATTACTTACCTGAATGGTTTGCCTAATAGTTCTTCATGTACACAGAACCATGACTGAAGAAAGTAATTTTGGATTTTGAAAGAATGAGAGAAGAAATATAGGTCTGTGCAGTTTATGGAAAAAGTCAGAGATTAAAGCTATTTTCAAGTGTTCCATAGCTCACATAGTACAAACTGTTAAAATATATAGTCACCAGATTTTATTTGGGTTTCTTCATATAGAATTTAGTTCCGTCATATAGAACATAAGAGATTTTATGAACACTGTGAGAAATGATCACCATCAACACTTATTTTCTCTTAATGTGTTAAAATCTTGGCAATATTTTTATGAAATTTTCATTGCCAATATTTAGAACTGAAGCTTATGCCACTTGCTAGGAAAAATCACACTTCTTAGAAATCTCCATTTTATATTTTGCACAGAAGTTTCAGAGTGGTTTAGAGGTGCCAGTACTCCTTTTGCCAAAAATTACTAAGTGACTGTACTGTGGACAAGTCATTTAACATTTTTTGGTCTCATTTCACTCAAATCAAAATTATAGAGTTTTGCTAGTAATATCTGGCTTTCAATCTACTCTGATTCCCTATGTTAAACATCCAACTGACCAAACAAATCAATATAAATATTAATTATAAAAAGAAAGCACAGAATGACATTAATAAATCAAAACACCAGTTATTGCCATCTTCTAAGTATCAGAAAGTCCAATTTTTAAAAACATCACTTGAAAGTAAATAGGTTAAAGCATCATTACATTTTAATATTAAAACTGAAAATGCAAATAAAAACTTTCACTCATAAAGAAAAAAATTTATAATAAAAATATAAACTTTTCCCACATTTATATTATAGAAAATAAAATACAATTTCGGAAATAACATATAAATATAGCATATACTTTGGGATACAGAGATAGAAGATATGAAACTACAAAACTTGAATAAAATTAGTTTGTCATTGCTGCTGCTGCTGCTAAGTCGCTTCAGTCGTGTCCAACTCTGTGCGACCCTATAGACGGCAGCCCACCAGGCTCCTCAGTCCCTGGGATTCTCCAGGCAAGAATCCTGGAGTGGGTTGCTATTTCCTTCTCCAATGAATGAAAGTGAAAACGGAAAGTGAAGTCGCTTAGTCGTGCTGACTCTCAGCGACGCTATGGACTGCAGCCCGCCAGGCTACTCTGTCCATGGGATTTTCCAGGCAAGAGTACTGGAGTGGGGTGCCATTTAGGTCTGTCTAAGTTCGGTCAGAGAAGGCAATGGCACCCCACTCCAGTACTCTTGCCTGGAAAATCACATGGGCGGAGGAGCCTGGTAGGCTGCAGCCCATGGGGTCGCAAAGAGTCGGGAATGACCTAGCGACTTCACTTTCACTTTTCACTTTCATGCATTGGAGAAGGAAATGGCAACACACTCCAGTGTTCTTGCCTGGAGAATCCCAGGGACAGGGGAGGCTGGTGGGCTGCCATCTATGGGGTCGCACAGAGTCGGACATGACTGAAGAGACTTAGCAGTACAAAATTTGTGCTACAGTCAATAACTCTGCCTTCAGTATGTCTTTCCTTTATTTATTTGTTTATTTTTTCTCAGCTTTATTGGAGTATAGTGGACATAACTGTAAAATATTTAAAATGCACATCATGGTAATTCAATATATGTATAAACTCTCAAATCTTTTTTTTTTTTTTTTTGAGTGAAGATATCTAAATTCTACACTCTTAGCAAACTTCAATCACACAATTCACTGTTATCTATTACAGTCACCATGTTACACATTAGGTCCTCAGATCTAATTTCATATTATAGCTAACAGGTTGTATTCTTTTACCAATCTCTCCTTAATTCCCTCATCTTCCCCTTTATAGCAACCACTGTTCTTCACTCTAGGTTTGGCTTTTATTTAGATTCCCTATGTAAGTGATATTTTGCAGTTTTTGTCTTTCTCTGTCTGGCTTATTTCACTAAACATAATGGTCTCAAGATTCATCCACGTTGTCACAAATGGTAGTTCGTTATTTCTCATGGCTGAATAATATTCCATTATGTATATATACCACATCTTTTATTTATTCATCAGTAATGGACACCTACGTTGTTTCTACATCTTGGTTACTATAAATAATGCTGAAATGAACAAGGGAGTGCAGATATCATTAACATTTCTATTTTCATTCCCTTTGGGTTGAAAGGAAAGAAGTGGGGTTGCTAGATCATATGGTAGTTCTATTTTTAGTTTTTTGAGAAATCTCCCAAACTATTTTCCATAGTGACTGTGGCTATACCAACATACAAGAGAGTCCCCTTTAATCCCCATCTTTTTCCCATCTTTGTCAACATTTGTAATTTCTTGTCTTTTTGATGACAACAATTCTAACAAGTGTCATAGGATAGCTCACTGTGGTTTTGATTTACATTACCCTAATAATTATTGATGTCAAGTACATTTTCATATGCTTATTGGTCTTCTGTACATCTTCAGGAAAATGTCTATTCATTTCCTCTGCCCATTTTTAACTGGTTTGTCGTGCTTTTTGCTAATGAGTTATGTTGAGTTATGTTGAGTCGTGAACTCAAAGAGTCGGACACAACTGAGCGACTGAACTGAACTATGTTGAGTTTTATATTTTGGCTATCAACCCTCTATTAGATCTGTGATTTGAAAAGATTTTCTCCCATTCATAGGCTGCCTTTCCATTTGGTTGATGCTTTCCCTTGCCATGCAGCTTTTTTGTTTTGTACAGTTCTATTTGTTTGCTTTTTGTATCAAATCCAAAAAGTCATCACCAAGACTGATGTCAAGGAATTTTTCCCTGTTTTCTCCTAGAAGTTTTGTTATAGGTCTTATATTAATATAATTTGAAAACAGGAAGAGTGATGACTCTAGATTTGTCCTCTTTCTCAAGATTGCTTTAGCTATTCAGTCTTCTATGGTCCATACCAATTACAGGAATTTGTTTCTGTTTCTTTGACTTACTCTTTAAATTCACTAAGGTATTTTTATGCTCAAGGATCAAGTATATCTTTGTGAATGTTCCATGTGAACTTGAGAAGAATATGTATTCCGCTGTTATTGGAAGTAGTCTATACTAGATGTCATTTATATCAGTTGATTGATGGTTTGATGGTTTTATTAAGTTCAACTATGGACTTATTTTTTTCTGCTTGCTAGATATGCCCATTTCTAATAGAGGGGTTAAAGTCTCCAACTATGGTGGTGTATCTATGTTTTATCCCTGGGAGTTCCATTAGTCTTTGCCTTAAAAAGTATGTGCTATGTTGTTAGGCACATACACATTAATGATTGTAATTCTTCTTGGAGAACTGATCCTGTTATCATTTTATAATGTCCTGCTTTATCTCTAATAACTTGCCTTGCTGTGAAGTCTCTTCTGTCTGAAATTATTATAGCTATTCATGCGTTCTTTTGATTATTGTTAGGATGGTATAATTTCCTCTATCCGTTTACTTTTAATCTTTATATGTAAAAGGGGTTGTTTTAAAAGAACATATAGTTGGGTCTTTTTTTGGTTTATTCCACAAATCTCTATCTTTTATTTCATCCATTTAGATCACTGATATTCTATGTGATTACTAGTAATACTAGATAACATCTAACATAATCATTGCTTTTTATTTGTCATCCTAGATCTTTGTCCTTAAAACTTTCTCTTCATTCTTTTTCTTCTTTCTGTGAATTTAATTCCATTTAATTAAGTGGAATTTAATTTCATTTTCTCTTTTATTAGCAAATCATTTATACTTCTTTTTATCACTTTTCCAGTGGTTGTCCTTGAGTTTGCAATATACATTTACAATGAATGCCAGCCTGCTTACAAATAACACTATACTTCTATGTAGGTAGTGTACCTTATAAAACAAAATATTCCTAGTTCCTCTCTTTTCCTATGTATCACTGTTGTCATTCATTTCACTTATATACAACCATACATACATATACATGCATTTCTTTTCATTTTGTTTCATTCAGAGGGTTTCTATCTCTCTGCTTACATTGCCCATCTGTTCTTACAGACTGTCTAATTAATCCAGCAGAGTCCTTAGCATAGTAATCATAGTCATTTCAAATTCCCAGTCTAATAATTCCAACATCCCTGTCAGGTCTGGTTCTGATGCTAACTCTGTCTCTACAAATTGTGGTTTTTGCCTTTCGGTATACCTTGTTGATTTTTTTTCTCTTGATGGCTGCACATGATGTACCCAGGACTGGTCCTGTGGCTAGTTCTGCTTGTGAGGCTCTGCTCTGAGAAGCAGTAACTCCCTGTATTTGCACATCTTTCTCTCCAACCATGGGGACAAGCACTTTGCCCTGTGTCTTCCCTTCTTTTATGGGCCAAAGAAGAGTTGATTTTTCAGTCTCAGGTTTCTGCTTGTTGTTAGAACCAAGTGGTGACTCACAAGCTCCTTATATGTGAAACTGATTTTTTTTTTTAATGGCCAGATAAAATTTTTTAGATAGGTTTTATTCTTTTCTGCCTTTGAAGCACTAATGAAAAACTTAAATCTGCATGCAGCATTTTCTCTCTCTTTCTCTCTCTCACACACATACATTCCATGGTAATATACGCATTCTATATTAGAAGTTGAAACAAGGAAATAAATAGACTGTCAGTTTCAGGATCATGGAAAAACTTCTGCTAGTGTGCCTTATATTAATACTAACACAGTGCAAGTAGGGGAGGAACATGAGTTTTGGTGCTCACCAAAAAATGCACCCTTTGGCTATTTGTTAGTAAATCAATAATAAATATATCAGGATATAAAACTGATACTCTAGGTCATCTTTATCTTCATATTTCTAAATTCAATTAATATAACATCCTTATATAAATGTAACCTTTCATTAATGAAAATAATTCCCTCCACATCACTGACCAAAATAATTACAAATAATTCTGAAGTTGCTGAATCAGCTAACAAAATCTAACTACTAAGATCAATTAACTAGCATTTATTGAGGACCTACTATATGTTCAATAGTGTTAACAAGAGTAGAGAGAAAGACATTCAAAATTCATCACAAAAATGCATTTATAAAGGTATATTTGGATTGGACTCAAATATAGGTATATTTATCAAAAGCCCCCAATAAGATTTTGATGAACACCCAGGGTTAAAAACCTCTGGCCTTTAATAATAAAGTGCAAACTACTTTATACAGCTTGATCAAAACTCTTCCTGTCCCAACCCCTGTCTGCTTTTCATCCTTCATCTCCTGCCTCTCTCCTCCTTATAGTTTCTTTCTGTAACTATTTACCAGCACCCTACAAAACACTATTATATATTTTCATCATACTTTTGCCCTTGTTACTCACTCTGGAATGATTTATAACCATGAATCACCTCATTAATAGTACCTAGTATTTTAACATTATAGAAGTTCAACCTTCTCTTCCTATATAAAGTGTTTCTTAATGCCAAAAAGTAAGTGTAACCACATCTTCCTTCCTTCAAAACCACTAGTAACCTGGACATATTTCCAACACCATACCCACAGGAAGTTATCTCCACCCATTTGACTTTCTCTTCCTATTAGGTGATAAATTCATAAAGAACTAAATTTACTCATATTTGTATCCCTAATAAAGAGCCACTCGTAATATAGTTAAATGTGTTATTTCAAAGCTAGTGATTCAGACTTGATTCCAAAATTTATACATAACTTACTAGCTTATGACCTTGAGAAAATTCTTCAAACCTTCTATAAAGTAGTTATTGAATTCAGTTATCAATAATATGGAATTCAGTTGGAATAATATGACTTTATAATATGACTATAAAGAAAGCTGAGCACTGAAGTATTGATGCTTTTGAACTGTGGTGTTGGAGAAGACTCTTGAGTCCCCTGAACTGCAAGATCAAAGCAGTCAATCCTAAAGGAAATCAGTCCTGAGTACACATTGGAAGGACTGATGCTGAAGTTGAAACTCCAATACTTTGGCCACCTAGTGCACAGAACTGACTCACTGGAAAAGACCTGATGCTGGGAAACATTGAAAGCAGGAAGGGAAGGGGACAACAGAGGATAAGATGGTTGGATGGCATCACCAACTTGATGGGTGTGAATCTGAGCAAGCGTGTATGAATCCCATGACAGGGAAGCCTGGCATTCTGCAGTCCATGAGGTCACAAAGAGTCAGAGACAACTGAGCAACTGAGCTACCTAATATGACTTAACTTCCTAGTTCAAATGAATGAAGCAATACACAAAAGTCCTTAAAACACAGTAATCGCTAGATTAATGTTAACTGCTATATTATTGTGAATGTTGCTGTATGGCCAGGCACAGATAGACAGATAGATTCCATTATAAATTCTCAAAGTAAAACTGAATAGTGGCTCTTTAACAATTATAATAAGCAAGGTTAAGATAGTAGCCAATTTTCAAGAAATTCTTTCTTAATAAACCATCGGACTAGGACTAAGTCCCGGGCTTATTTGATTATGCAGCACTGAACAGAGTAAAATTAAAGAAATATAATGATATACAAATCAAACATCTCAGCAAACTTTAACAGGAAAATACATCTCCTTTATAGATCACCAATTCTTCCCTCTACGAAGTCCAAGCAGAAACCTCCCCTTAACTTATGTTTAATCTCTTCTTAGAACTGGAATGAAAACATTCAGGGTTTCTAGGCTTTTACCTGCCTAATTCTTGGCAGTTTAGAGCAACTTTGGCATCCCAAGGTTTTCATTATTGTCTCTAATGTTTCAGACCTAAAATATAAATATACATTTTAGGTACTTCCTATTTACTTCTTATTCAAAAACCCAAGATCACGGCATCTGGTCCTATCACTTCATAGCAAATAAGTGGGAAAAATGTGGAAACACTGCCAGATTTCATTTTCTTGGGCTGCAAAATTAATGTGGATGGTAACTGCAGCCATGAAATTAAAAGACTCTTGCTCCTTGGAAGAATAGCTATGCAAAAACCTAGACAGCACTTTAAAAAGCAGAGGCATCACTTTGCCAACAAAGGTGTATATAGTCAAAGCTGTGTTTTTTTCCCCAGTAGTGACATATGCATGTGAGAGCTGGACCATAAAGAAGGCTGCGTGCAGAAGAACTGATGCTTTCAAACTGTGATGCTGCAGAAGACTCCTGAGAGCCCTTTGGACAGCAAGGAGATCAAACCAGTCAATCCTTAAGGAAATCAACCCTGAATATTCACTGGAAGGACTGGTGCTGAAGCTGGAGCTCTAACACTTAGGCCACATAATGCGAAAAACTTGCTCATTGGAAAAGACGCTGATGCTGGGAAAGACTGAAGGCAACAGGAGAAAGAAGAGGAAGAGATGGTTGGATGGCATCACCAACTCAATGGACATGAATTTGAGCAAGCTCCAGGAGGTGGTGAAGGACAAGGAAGCCTGGCATGCTGCAGTCCATGGGATCGCAAACAGTCAGACATGACCAAGCAACTGAACAACAATAAGGTGATAGTGATGGACAGAGAAGCCTGGTGTACTGCAGTTCAAAGGGTTGCAAAGAGTTGGACAGGACTTAGCGACTGAGCAACAACAACTTACTTCTAACTCTCCTTTTGCTTTTCACCAGATTTATTTTTGAATAGAAGAAGCCTACTTTATGCATGACTTTTCCTTAATCCACAGCTGTTTGTTTTAATTAGAAAAAGCTTTGGGCAGAAGACCATGCAGATTCTCCGTTACAGTTTTTGTGTAATGTTGTTGTTCAGTCGCCAAGTTGTGTTCGACTCTTCATGACCCCACAGACTATAGCATGCCAGGCTTCCCTGTGTGGAATAGGAATCATTTTTCTGCATTTTTTTCCTCTTGAATTCACTAGTAGTCAAGACCTGGGTTGTAAAAATTATACTCTATATGAACTGAAACACACATAGTAATCGTCATCAAATAGTTGCTGCAGAGATGTTCCTTAAGATTTTCCATCTTTCTCTAGAGATTTATTAAAGGTAACACTTTTTGATAATCAAATAAAGTTAATTTATACTATTGTATAATTTGTGGTTAAATTCTCAGATCATGATTTTTTCCAAACATATTTAGTCATAGTTATTCTATTTCTATTTTGTTTCTGTCAGTTTTGAAGGAAAATAATACTGTAAGTACCTTTCTCCATGTCCTTACAAAGAGGCATATGAGGCTCTGGAAAAGTGTTACTAGCTCTATTAGTCTGGATTAGCTTTCCTAGTCTAGATCTATAATGTATTTATTCAATTATCTTATTTGTTGGAAAACAACACAGTGTGTTGTTTAAGAATGTAATGTTTGGAGCTATAATGTCTAAATCCAAATCCTAACCCTGTATGTTAGTTTTGTAGCATTGCCATAACAAAGTACCACAACTGGATGGCTTAGAGCAATAGAAGTTTACTCTTTTAGAGGCTTTGGGAACTAGAAATCTATAGAGAGGAAGCAGTCATCGTGGGTTGGTTCCTTCTAAGAACTGTGAGAGAGAATCTGTTTCGTGATTCTGTCCTATGTTAAGGTACTTTGCTGGCCATCTTTGGGTTCCTTGGCTTGTAGATGCACAACTTCAATATCTGCTTTCGTCTCACATGGCCTTCTCCCTGGGCTCATGTCTATCTCCAAATTTCCCCCTTTTAATCAGGACATCAGTCATGTTGGATTAGGGGCCCACCCTATTTCCTGGTGGCTCAGAGAGTACAGAACCTGGCTGCAGTGTAGAAAACCTGGTTCAATTTCCTGGGTCAGGAAGATCCCCTGGAGAAGGGAATGGCTATCCACACTAGTATTCCTGCCTGAAGAATTCCATGGACAGATGAGCCTGTTGGGCTATAGTCCACGGCGTTACAAAGAGTGAGCTACAACTGAGCGAAAAACACATTCACTTTCACTACTTCAGTAGGACTTAATCTTAACCAATTACATCTGCAACAATCTCATTTCTCAAAAAGTCATATTCTCAGGTACTAGGGACTAGGATTTAAACATAGTAATTTGTGGGGGAGGGAAGAGGGAACATAACTGAATCCATAGCATTCGTAGTCTTTAGCACTGTGCCAAGGTGCTTAACCTATTCTGTGTCCTGATACCCTCATCTACAAAATGGAGATGAAAATGATGTTAACTTTATGGACTGTAATGAAGATCACACAATTGAATACACTGAAGTACTTAGACTGGTGCCTAGAAAAGAGTAATCACTCAACTCAGAATATTTACGCTGCATTTGGACAGCTATTTCTGAGAACCTGACCAAAATAAATGTAATCACTTTACAATGAAATAATGGCAATCTTAAAATTCCAAGCCCATTAAAATGTAATTTACTATTTTATTTTTAAAATATAAGGTTTATTTAAAGTCATATCACATAGGTGGATCACAATAAACTGTGGAAAATTCTGAAAGAGACAGGAATACCAGACCACCTGACCTACCTCTTGAGAAACCTGTATGCAGGTCAGGAAGCAACAGTTAGAACTGGACATTGGACAACAGACTGGTTCCAAATAGGAAAAGAAAGAGGTACGTCAAGGTTGCATATTGTCACCCTGCTTATTTAACTTATATGCAGAGTTCATCATGAGAAATGCTGGGCTGGATGAAACACAAGCTGGGATCAAGATTGCTGGGAAAAATATCAATAACCTCAGATATGCAGATGACACCACCCTTAAGGCAGAAAGTGAAGAAGAACTAAAGAGCCTCTTGATGAAAGTGAAAGAGGAGAGTAAAAGTTGGCTTAAAGCTCAACATTCAGAAAACAAAGACCATGGCATTCGGTCCCATCACTTCATGGGAAATAAATGGGGAAACAGTAGCCGACTTTATTTTGGGGGGCTCCAAAATCACTGAAGATAGTGACTGCAGCCATGAAATTAAAAGATGCTTACTCTGTGGGAGAAAAGTCATGACCAACCTAGACAGTATATTAAAAATCAGGGACGTTACTTTGTCAACAAAGGTCTGTCTAGTCAAGGCTATGGTTTTTCCAGTAGTCATGTATGGATGTGAGAGTTGGACTATAAAGGAAGCTGAGTGCTGAAGAATTGATGTTTTTGAACTGTGGTGATAGAGAAGACTCTTGAGTCCCTTGGACTGCAAGGAGATCCAACTAGTCCATCGTAAAGGAAATCAGTCCTGAATATTCATTGGAAGGACTGATGTTGAAGCTGAAACTCCAATACTTTGGCCACCTGATGTGAAAAACTGACTCATTTGAAAAGATCCTGATGCTGGGAAAGATTGAGGGCAGGAGGAGAAGGGGTCAACGGAGGATGAGATGATTGGATGGCATCACTGACTCGATGGACATGAGTTTGAGTATACTCCGGGAGTTGGTGATGGACAGAGAGGCCTGGTGTGCCTCAGTCGATGGGGTGGCAAAGAGTCAGACATGACTGAGCAACTGAACTGAACTGAAGAGTCACATCAATTTTGTTTCTATAGTTTAGGAATTGGTTTATTTTTAAAAGCACAATAATTGTGTATGGAAGCTGGATCAGTATTGGGCACAGTATTTTGTGTCAGAAGTGTTTTCCTGTAAACCAGATACATGGTAATGACCAGAATATTGTACAATATTTTGAATGCACTGAAATTTTGGACATAGCTTAAGCCACTTGGTAAAAGTCAAATTTCTTGTAAATGAAAGGTTAGCTCAAGCCACCTATATTGCTTCCTTATCTTCTATACTGCAGGATAGATTTGTCATAACAAGGGATATTTCAAATTGTACTTAAGTAAAACCAAATATACACTATCCTTTCAAGAGATGAGCTTCATGATTCTATTATAATACATCTCCTAAATTTGTAATATTCTATTGAGGGTAGTAGTAAAATGATGCCTAACTCCCCTGGGCTGAACTAGGAGACTCTACAGACTCTAATTATACAGTTATATTCATTCCATAATTTAGCTCTTAGTTGAAGGGCTGAAATTATCAGTTATTTTGATGATTATATTACACTATCAGTGATTAGACATGTGTTAGGTTTTGGACAACCATTATCCATTCCACTAACTTTAGTGACAGCATTTTTAAGAAATTACTTGTCCCCGATAGTGTCCAGTCATGGTAAGGTTGTCAATCATGAGCTCCTACTCCTATGTTGCAGAGGTTCATAACTCAATCTAGGTCATTCAGACACACTCTTGCAGAACTGATATTTTTAGCTGAGTAATACAATTATAGGGGGAAAATGCTGAAATTAATTCAGCCCAACAAGACTGATGATTAATTCCTTCTGTCTAGATCCCAGATGCTGCCCTGATTCCTACTCTTTGTTAAAGTTGGTTCTGTAGAAGTCTCTTCAATTCTGTGGAATCATCTTATCCAATGTCTTTAAATTGAACATTTATATTGTAAATCCAATTTTTATTGATAAAATATCCAATTTCTTATAAACTTCTTTTGTTTACTTTAGCTAGCTTTCAATCCTATTTGCTGTAAACCAAGAACTAGAATGAATACAGATAGAGTTCCCTAAGTCAGAGTTTCTCAAACCATCTGCATATACGTTTAGTAGAGTGCTTATCTAAAATGGCAAGTCCTAAACACTATCTTCAATATACTAAATCCAACTCTTTGGCAGTGAGGCTCAGCAATTTGTCAATTTGAAAAAAATTCTCAGCAATTCTTATAGACACTAAGATGGGATAGTCGCTGTGTTTGATCTGAAATGAGGCTAAATCACAAGCAGCACAAAAGGAGGAGAGTTGGGCTAAAGACTCAAATTGTACAGCTTATCATTAAATACTAAAGTTGCCATTATTGCTCATTAACCAAGACTGCTTGTACAGTGCCTAACCAGCAGTTTAAACATATTCAGACAAATAAACAGACAATAAACATACAAGCAAAAGCACACAATAATGGGCCTTTAATTCAGTTCAGTTCAGTTCAGTTCAGTCGCTCAGTCGTGTCCTACTCTTTGCGACCCCATGAATTGCAGCACGCCAGGCCTCCCTGTCCATCACCAACTAATGGGCCTTACAACCACTAAAATAATTTATAAAGAAAATGAGAGTAAAATTGGTACTATCACTTAATGCCATAACTATTAAATCCTAATTTAGAAAGCATTATAATCCAGAGAAAGAAATTCTTTTTAAGAAATTTTTTCCCAAAAAAGTCTCCCATTCTTTTAAAAAACATTATAAATATTTAAAATAATAAGTATTTTGAAAAGTTTTTAAGACATTAATGTAGAGGAACAATATTTAAATTCAATATCTTTGAAATTTTAATAATCTAGGACTTGCCTGAAAGTCTCCTTCCATTTACAAAGTACACTGATTTAATAGGCTTAAGGTCCACTGTCTTTTTCCTTTGTGGTTACTAATTTGTTCTATCAGCTTTGCCAAGTAACTTAACTTCCATATAAATTCCATAAGTAAAATAAGTTCAGTAATTTATGCTGCTTACCTTGGAAAGGTGGAATAAAAAGATAAAGTGGTAGAATGAAATTAATATACACAGTTGAAAAGCATTTGGTCTTTTTCTTCATTTTTCTTACTATGTCAAATTCATCATCAACTAGAGATATAATACAAATCCTCCATCAACTGGAGATACAATACACTTTTATACGTGTATTAATGAGAGAGTCTGCTGAGTGCAAAACACGTTTGAGTTTTTCACAGAAATATCCTAAGAACAAAGATGCTATCCATTTATTTTGAACTTAAATGAGAGCTGATTTTCCTAAAAATTATAGCCTCAAGCAAGTTATATTTGAAATATTTAATGTAATATGACCCTAAATACTGTAGAAAAAAAATAAAATAGACACATACTTTAAATTTATAGTTTTCTTCATTATAGCACTAAAATGGAATACTTGGAATTATGTGAATCACTACACAATAGTGGAGAAAAAAATTACAGAGCAAATAGCATAGTGTTTCAGACTGCATGTGTATGTGTGTGTGTTTGTATAGAGAGGTAATAAGCACTAGGTCAGAGTGGAAATAATTGCTAAAAGACTGTAAGAACCATAGTAATAGCTAAGTAAGCTATTTTAATCTTTTAATAAAATACAACTCAAGCTTAATATACAGTATTTATGTCAAATATATTCCACGTCATTTGTAAGCATTTAATAGAAAGATTTTAGTCATCAAATCGGAATGTTGAAAAGCACAAGAGGACAGGAAGCAGATGCCACCTCTATTTCCCCATGAGATTGGAAGATGAATCTCATACCCCCATGGACTGCCATATACTTAGTTTCAAGAATAAATACACATTAATTTTTTAATATCAAAATGTTTTAAAAATATCAACATTTCTCCAGCATAGAAGAGAAAGCAAATGACCTCACCTATTTTCTTTTGATTACTTTTGAAAAGCAAACTCCTAATCCAGCTACTTCTAGTATGATTTTATTGGAAAAGGAACATTATACAGTGGTTGAAAGCACAGATTATGACAAGAATTAAACTCCCTGAAGTAAAAGATGATGACTGTATTTCATTATATTTCTTCCTCTTTGTATTAAGTGAACTTATTTTTCCCCATCATAAATTTGCCAAATATGAAATGGCTTATCCCACCCCTTCCACTGATATTTTTATAACTTTAAAGCAAAAGTATTTTTAATTAACAGATAACACTTTTTAGTCCAAAATAAAGTGGGCTGTGTCCCACAGTATGCCCTCTTTTATAATCTTTATAGCATTGGACAGTGATAGCTTCCAATCTCTAAAACACAGCCAGTAAATATAAACTGAGTCTGAAGCTTTGCTTATGAGAAGATGTCCTGACCCTAGTGACCTCAACCAGTTTGTATGAGTGACCATTATTTTTAGCAGTTTTTCCAAATCTGAAAATGTTGCCATTCATAATAGACCCCCACTGGAGATTCATTTGTCAGTAATAGCATATGACCAAAATTAATCCTCTGGTTGCTAAATATCAGGGATGGTGTAAATTCAGCTCTTAGCTGGGTATCAGGCTGCAAGGAGAGTCTAGGATTGGTAGCTGTCACTTAATGTATTGGAAAGTGCAGCATGATTGAGCTATGGAGGTGCTGGGGAATGAGGCAGTGTGTGTCATCCAGGAAAAAGGAGAGGGAGGCAGACAGAGTCCTGCTCTTTCACTTTTACTAAAACAGTCTCCCAATTTCATCTTGGCTGGAAACTATGACCAAATCCCTGACTTCAGAACTCACTGCCATGAGTAAAACACAGCTATTCTGCTGCTGCTGCTAAGTTGCTTCAGTCGTGTCCTACTCTGTGCGACCCCATAGATGGCAGCCCACCAGGCTCCGCCATCCCTGGGATTCTCCAGGCAAGAACACTGGAGTGGGTTGCCATTTCCTTCTCGAATGCATGAAAGTGAAAAGTGAAAGTGAAGTCACTGAGTCGTGCCTCCGTCCATAGGATTTTCCAGGCAAGAGTACTGGAGTGGGGTGCCACTGCCTTCTCCTATAGCTATTCTAGGCATTCATAAAAATGAAAATGAAGCTAGTACATTTAGAGTATATGAAACAAGATTCCATATTGCTAAAATTACCCCTTTCCCTTTTGTATCTCTAAAATCCATCCCTTTGACTTGTGCTCCTGATAAAAGAAACAGAATACACAGTGGACACATTGGTAGTTTTTCTTTTCTTTTTCTTTTCTAATTATTTACCATCTGTAAATTTTACATGGGAATGGCATTATGTTAGAAGATCAATGTTGCTTCCACTGAAGGGATCAGAAACTCATTTTAGGACCAGATGAGAGGCAAATTCCCAACCTAGCTGCAGTTCTGAACAGCCTACAAGACAAAGCAAAGATTCTGCAGAACCCTACATAGATAAATAGCTAAACTCTGAGAAATCTGATCTTTTCAGGATTTTGTTGTTGTTGTGGGGCTCAACTGGTCTTTACTCAGAGAATTTTTATTCATATTTTCTATTCTTGTTTTTCTGGAGATTAACAGACCTGATAAAATGTTGGACATAAAGATGGAGGAAATGGTTAACATTTCAGTCATGCAAACAATTTCAAATAGAACAGACCATCATTTTTAAACCATCCTTTTGGGCATTCCAAATTAATCCTGGAATCTCCATCAGACTGTTCCTACTGCAAAGCCTTCTTTCCTTGTTCTCCTAACATCTCTCTTATGTTTTGTCTCAGTAACAGATATTTCCACCATTTCACATAGAGAGATTTGGGACTCCTGTTGATACACATGCCCTCATGCAAATAAAGAAGTTATGTCTCAGTGAAGATGTTCCTACTGGGGGGCATTGACTTTGATGCCAACTCTTCAGTTTTATAAATAAGGCCAAGATGAAAATCCCTATATAAATTCTGGCCTATCTTTACCCATGCATTCCCCTAGAATTTAAACTCATAAAAGTAGAATTAATAGATCTAAGTCTGTGAATATTTTTTCAACATTCTGTTTAATTGCTTTCTAGAACACTTTACATCTTCAAAAGAAATGTTTGTTGTCATAATACCCTAAGGCATCATATATTAACGTGAAGCAGTAACACATCTAGAAAATATAGTTAAATAAGATGTGCAAAGATTCTTTACCCATTAAAAACCTAAAAATTAACTAAGAAAAAGAATAATAGACATCATTCCACAAAATTATGGACTTCTCCAAAAATATTAAGTGTTGAGAAATGAGAACTGGAGAAGGAAAGTTCCTTGATTGCAGCTAGATATTCAGCCTAAATTCTTAAATTCTCAACCCCCTTTCAACTGTTTTTGAGCTTTCAACTCAAGGAATTTTTCCAGGTTAGACAAGATCAGAAGATTCTGTATGTGTGTGGATCCAAGGTAAAGTCATACCTGCCATAGAGTCTTAGGCAATCACCTTTTTTGTCATTCTCATTGCATAATAAATGATGTAAATATCCCTATACCTCGAGCCTATCTTTTCCTCTCCCTCTTCTACCTACCTATAACTAGGCAGACAACAGCCACTCTTGTTCCTGTGAAGAAGTAGATTTTGGAGGAATTACATTTAAATTGGAAGGTAAGAAAATCCCACTTCAACATAAGTTCCATAGCTGTAATTTTATAACTGACATCTTGGCAGGGACTTATCACTGGTATGTAAAGCACTATTACAATGATTGGTAAATGGGTACTTGCTTCCCAACTGCCTACTGTTCAATGTATGAATGTTATCAGAAGCGAATATTAGGGGGGAAAAACGATAAGTGGAAAAATTTGGAAGTTGAAGCCAGTCTTGATATCAAAGAAGTAATAAAAAAAAATCACTGCAGATGGTGACTGCAACCATGAAATTAAAAGACACTTGCTCCTTGGAAGAAAAGCTGTGACCAAACTAGACAGTATATTAAAAAGCAGAGACGTTAGTTTGCCGACAAACATCCATCTAGTCAAAGCTATGGGTTTTTCCAGTAGTCATGTATGGATGTGAGAGTTGGACCATAAAGAAGGCTGAGTGATGAAGAATTGACACTTTTGAACTGTGGTGGTGGAGAAGACTTCTGAGAGTCCCTTTGACGGCAAGATCAAACGAAGGACAGGGAAGTGGGTACTGCAGGCCATGGGGCCACAAAGAGTCGGACACAAATGAACAACAACAAAAAAAGGTAACTTGGGGGAAAATACTTGAAATTAACATGACACACAAAAACAGTATATAAAGAACTTACACATAAAATAAAATTATTATCATACCTATTTAAGACTAACTAAAGGAGGTAAGTGAAAAAGTTGGCTTAAAGCTCAACATTCAGAATATGAAGATCATGGCATCCGGTCCCATCACTTCATGGCAAATAGATGGGGAAACAGTGGAAACTGTCAGACTTTATCTTTTGGGGCTCCAAAATCACTGCAGATGGTGACTGCAGCCATGAAATTAAAAGATGCTTCCTCCTTGGAAGAAAAGTTATGACCAACCTAGATAGCATATTCAAAAGCAGAGACATTACTTTGCCGACTAAGGCCCGTCTAGTTAAGGCTATGGTTTTTCCAGTGGTCATGTATGGATGTGAGAGTTGGACTGTGAAGAAGGCTGAGCGCCGAAGAATTGATGCTTTTGAACTGTGGTGTTGGAGAAGACTCCTGAGAGTCCCTCGGCCTGCAAGGAGATCCAACCAGTCCATTCTGAGGGAGATCAGCCCTGGGATTTCTTTGAGCGAATGATGCTAAAGCTGAAACTCCAGTACTTTGGCCACCTCATGCGAAGAGCTGACTTATTGGAAAATACTCTGATGCTGGGAGGGATTAGGGGCAGGAGGAGAAGGGGACGACAGAGGATGAGATGGCTGGATGGCATCACTGACTCGATGGACGTGAATCTGAGTGAACTCTGGGAGTTGGTGATGGACAGGGAAGCCTGGCGTGCTGCGATTCATGGGGTCGCAAAGAGTCAGACACAACTGAGCGACTGAACTGAACTGAAAGGAGGTAAATTAAAAATAGTCTATTTGCATGAAATATTCCATAATTTTTCACTGAAAGAAAATTAAGTCCAAATTTTTATATCAGTAGTTGAGAGCAACTGAATAAACAGGATAATCTTAGACTTGAACAATTGTGTATATTAAAAAGAACATATGCGGCTTTTTCCTTAGCTTTAGAGATACTTTTTAAGCTTCCCCTATTCAGATGCACATTAGAAGCAGAGCTTCCAAGCAAGCAAGGTTGCCCATTTAGAAAATAGCAGCTATACCATAATAAATGTGGCTTACGTCTGGTAGTGCATATTTGAAATCATAATCTTTTACAATTAAGATACCAAACCTCAAAAAATATCATCACCGTAGTATAGCCTGACAACAACTCAGATTATCACAGCTTAGACAAATCACCTTCCGTGGAAGAAAATACTTTAAAGACTTATGATATACTCTGGCACAGATTAAAATAATTTTCATGATATAGCATTACAACACCATATTTCAGGTATTTTATACTGATTAAAAGAGGGGATACATTAATCCAATCATAATATACCTTTATAAAGACACTTATTTCATGAGTTAGAAATAATGCCAGCACTAAGGTATTATACTAACAATCATAGCAACAACAAACCTAGAGGCACACAAAGATATGAATAATTCATTGAGTTTCCACAGATCTGTAGTTTTTCAGCTAACCAATTATTAAAAGTTTGTCAAAAGATCTTCAATTATTTCAACTTATTTTAAATATATCTCTATGTTGAAGGAAGGATAAGAATCATAAAATTTTGGATTTGAAAATAATATTATAATTTAGACACTAAATTGATAGTTTTCAGTGCTTTTTGACATTCTAAATGTACAAATTTAAATGTCAACAGCTAATCATGGATAATCTGCTACTGATTTTTTTCTGTTTAAAAATACCCAGTTGTGGCAGAAATTTCTATCCCTATTCCTCTCCAGGCACGTTTATCAAATATAAAATACAGATCAATCAAACAGTAATTTAATTTCTTAAGAAAAACATCAAAGAATATTACCAATTTCCAGGTTATGAACACCTCTAAAAGCCAATATTTAATAGAGGTAGGGATGAGACAATCACAATAAAACAAGAACTTCAGATGACAGGAAACTAAAGAAATATTTTTCATCTTTAAATCGCATATAATATAAATCATACAGGATTTACAATTTTACCATTATCTAAAGATAAAATAATCAGCAGACAAAACCATATGTAATTCACAAAACCATAAGATTTTGTGTTGTTATAGTTTTTATGCTGTTTATCTTTAAAAGAATGGGAAAGAGATCTCTTCAAGAAATTTTGAGATATCAATGGAACATTTCATGCAAAGATGGGCTCAATAAAGGACAGAAATAGTAGGGACCTAACACAAGCAGAAGATATTAAGAGGTGGCAAGAATACACAGAAGAACTGTACAAAAGAGATCTTCACGACCCAGATAATCACGATGGTGTGATTACTCATCTAGAGTCAGACATGCTGGAATGTGAAGTCAAGTGGGCCTTAGGAAGCATCACTACAAACAAAGCTAGTAGAGGTGATGGGATTCCAGTTGAGCTATTTCAAATCCTGAAAAATGATGCTGTGAAAGTGCTGCACTCAACATACCAGCTCATTTGGAAAACTCAGCAGTGGCCTCAGGACTGGAAAAGGTCAGTTTTCATTCCAATCCCAAAGAAAGGCAATGACAAAGAATGCTCAAACTACCGCACAATTGCACTCATCTCACATGCTAGTAAAGTAATGCTTAAAATTCTCCAAGCCAGGCTTTAGCAATATGTGAACCGTGCACTTCCAGATGTTCAAGCTGGTTTTAGAAAAGGCAGAGGAACCAGAGATCAAATTGCCAACATCCAATGGATCATCGAAAAGGCAAGAGACTTTCAGAAAAACATCTATTTCTGCTTTATTGACTATGCCAAAGCCTTTGACTGTGTGGATCACAATAAACTGTGGAGAATTCTGAAAGATATGGGAATACCAGACCACCTGACCTGCCTCTTGAGAAACCTGTATGCAGGTCAGGAAGCAACAGTTAGAACTGGACACGGAACAACAGACTGGTTCCAAATAGGAAAAGGAGTACATCAAGGCTGTATATTGTCACCCTGCTTATTTAACTTCTATGCAGAGTACATCATGAGAAACCCTGGGCTGAAGGAAGCACAAGCTGGAATCAAGATTGCTGGGAAAAATAATAACCTCAGGTATGCAGATGACACCACCCTTATGGCAGAAAGTGAAGAAGAACTAAAAAGCCTCTTGATGAAAGTGAAAGAAGAGAGTGAAGAAGTTGGCTTAAGCTCAACATTCAGAAAACTAAGATCATGGCATCTGGTCCCATCATTTCATGCCTCATCCATTATATTCACCTGACCTTTTGCCAACCGACTACCACTTCAAATATCTCGACAACTTTTTGCAGAGAAAGTACTTCCACAACTAGCAGGAGATAGAAAATACTTTCCAAGAGTTCTTGGAATCCTGAAGCACAGACTTTTACACTATAAGAATAAACTTATTTCTCATTGGCAAAAATGTGTTGACTGTACTGGTTCCTATTTTGATTAATAAGATGTGTTTGAGCTTGGTTGTAATGATTTAAAATTCATGGTCTGAAACTGCAATTACTTTTTCATCAACCTAGTATTTTACTGTCAACTTTACAGCTTTGTCCTCAATGTAAGGGGACAGATCTTACTTCATTTCTAGTAGTCACACAAAGCCAGGGCCAATATATTGTCATGGTCAATATGCACACACACATGCTAAGCTACTTCAGCCATGTGGCTCTTTGTAAACCTATGGACTATAGCTCACCAAGCTCCTGTCCACAGGATTCTCTAGGCAAGAATACCAGAGAGGGTTTTTATTCCCTCCTCTGGGGGATCTTCTCGATCCAGGGATTGAACCCATGTCTCCTACGGCTCGTACTTTCATATTTTTATCTCTGTAAACAATAGTTCATAGATGTGAACTTACCTATGGAACAGCTAAATCCATATTACTTTGTCAAATATTCACTAACATATAAATAGCCTCATTAATTAAATCTTTTGCTCTCAGAAGTTCAAGGCAAAGTGACCCACCTTTATGTTTCCTGTTCCCAGCACAATGAAAAAACATAGTAGGCTCAATACATTTCATTTAAAATTTGGGTGAATATATATTTAATCTGAAATAAATTAAGAATTATAGGAAAATATATACAAATAAACCATACAGATTGAGAACTGAAGTTTGTGTACATGAGTAATAAAAATAAGAATGAACAAACAAAAACCCAAAGATAACTACATCTATATTACAACAGAAAAGCATTTTAGAACTTTATAAAAAAAAAATCAGGCAAACAATTTCATCTGATTTTTAAGGCTTCATAACTTTAGGGGATATTTTTCATTTAGCTTTAACAAGTATTTAAAACTCTAGAATGTTAAACTTTAAAATAAATTATTACATTTTAATTCTTCTTTATTAGGGTATAAAGGTCTTGAAAAGCCTAAAAAATAGTGCATATACATATACATGGATTTCTGGCCATAAACTAGTGAATATTATAAAGGTTCTTACACATGTAATTGTAAGTAAACAAACTACCTATAATTTTAATAACCAGGGTGAACTATAGTTCTCTATAAAATAAAGTTATTTTACTATAGCATTTTAAGACAGTAAGTTAATATAGGTGCAATTTTTCCTCATGTATATCATAAAAATAACAATAAATTTGGAACACGTTATTTTTCATTTATTTTTAAACCATGCTAAGTAATATGCTATACCAACAATATACACTCCTGAAATTGTTCTTTTTCAGATAAAAATTAGGATCTCTTTCTGAATGTTCCCTCATTAAATAAAGAATATAAAACAGCCAAGGTAATAGTGTACTTTCCTCATTAAATGTTGTACTGTTATAAAATTGTTCTGGCTATTACAGTCTTGGGGTTTTGTTATTGTTGTTGTTCAGGCGTTATAACTTTAACCAGTGGACTAATGCATAGATTTTATTCACTTTTAGAAATTGACTAAAGTCTTATGATTTTGTACAATGCTATCTATTAGTTTGCTGAGTTCTTTCCTGTCACATATAATGACAACTACAAATTATTTTCACTTGTATTCACAATTTAAATGTTGTCTAAGTATATTTTAAATCTAGGAGAGTGAAAGGAAATTCTCAGGATTTTTTAAAAAGAGTTTTAGCTAACATTGTCTGAAATCAGGACACTTCTGTACTTGCAGAGATTAAGGATCTAACGCACGGTATAATCGGATATATGTAACAAGAGAAACTGCTTGACCAATTAGGTTCATTTTAAAAACAGTACCATAATTCAGTTTTTTTCTGTTCCTATCTTACTTTCATTTTGAATGTTTATAGCTAGTCCATGGGGTCGCTAAGAGTTGGACAGGACTGAGCGACTTCACTTTCACTTTTCACTTTCATGCATTGGAGAAGGAAATGGCAACCCACTCCAGTGTTCTTGCCTGGAGAATCCCAGGGACAGTGGAGCCTGGTGGGCTGCCATCTATGGGGTCGCACAGAGTCGGACATGACTGAAGTAACTTAGCAGTAGCAGCAGCACTGTACTATATAATAAACTTCAGTTGCTTGAGGTTTCAATTTTATCATAACATGTGGGGCCCTACCTGGGAAACCTTAAAAAGAAAAAAAAAGGGGGAGGGGCTAGCTTTTGCGGTTGGAAACTAAGATGGTGTCTGGCGGAAGAGATAGGGGCGTGGTCTATGTTAAAGTTTTTGATTGGCTCTCTTGACTTCCGTACACATGGACAGTGCGTGATCACCATAGACTCTTGTTACAATGAAGCCCTTGATTACTTGACCTTTAACGTGATTGGTGCAACTCTGTGCATATTATAATTTGACCTTTAATGTGATTGGTGCACCTCTGTGCATATTATAATTTGACCTTTAACATGATTGGTGCAACTATGGCATAGTATAATTTGACCTTTAACGTGATTGGTGCAACTATGGCATATTATAATTTGACCTTTAACGTGATTGTGCAACTATGGGAGGTCCCTCGCAGAACCCCCCTGCTTGCCTATATAAACCAAGAGTTTGTGGCAATAAAGCGGAACTGCTCAGGCAGAACCCCTGTCGAGTCTGATTGTCTCTCTCTCACCAAGGGGCTGGGTTGGCGGACAGCAGGCTCACCTCTCCTCGGGACCCCTTGGCTTTGCTGAGGGAAGTTCCACTGCCTCTCTCTTTCTGCGGAGCGCCCCCCGCAATAACATTTATTGGCCATTACACAATTTTTCTAATTAAACATTAAATTTAAATTATTTTATAATATTAATGTGCCAGCAACATATGGAACACATTTGTGTCTTTTAAAGTAAAAACTAAGGTGATACTGAGATATACTTCAACTCATATTTGGAGGCAATCATTTCAATTAATTCTAGATAATTCTTATTTGGAATATAGATTAATATAATACATTATTTCCTAATATAGAAAATATTTCCTGCTTTATTAACTTGCTTAAAATGTATCTAATTATAATCATAAGTAAGAAAATTTTCATATATTGATTTTTAATTATGTGTAAGTGATTTTACTTATTCTTGATATTATACTCTATATACTATTTCAAGAATGCGTTTCCCCAGGGAGCTCAACCTGGTGCTCTGTGACAACTAGAGTGGTGGAATGAGGGATGGAAGGAGGTTAAAGAGGGAGAGGACATATGTATACTTATGATTGATTTATGCTGTATGGTAGAAACCAACACAACATTGTAAAGCAATTATCCAATTAAAAATAAATTTTAAGAAAAAGTGATGACTCAGAGAGATGGTATGGGGAGGGAGGAGGGAGGGGGGCTCAGGATGGGGAACATGTGTATACCTGTGGCAGATTCATGTTGATATATGGCAAAACCAATACAATATTGTAAAGTAATTAACCTCCAATTAAAATAAATAAATTTATATTAAAAAAAGAAAAAGTGTTCCTCTTTGCAATGCTCATATACCACAAATATTACAGCAATCAACCTAAAATAATACATAATCATTCTGTCATATTAGTAAGTTAACATTAGTAAATAAGTTATATATAAATATCCCATATATCCAGATACCAAACATCACAAGAATTAAATAACACATAACTAATTCTAACTCTTGAACATTGTTTCTAAAGAGATGTTATAACTTCTGTGGTCAGATAAGTGTAACATTACAACATAAGTTATAAAATGAAACAGGAGGAAGAGTGGTGATTTTTCATTTATATCCAGTCAGTTTAGATCATCAAACAGGCCAATAGCTAGAGGACACAGCAGTATTCTGGGAAAGTAACTGAATGCATTTTTCAGGACATGGACTGAAAATACATGCTTTCATCCCAGTTCTTGCTCCACAACTCAGTTAAGATGCATGTTTGCTGCTGTCTGAAACTGGAAACTAGCTTCTTCACCATGAATCACAGTTTTTAATAATAAATCCACCTTAAATAACCACACTAGAAAAAGCTAGTCTAAAGCATGAAAGTGAAAAGTGAAAGTGAAGTCGAGTCCGACTCTTTGCAACCCCATGGACTGCAGCCTATCCATAGGGTTTTCCAGCCAAGAGTACTGGAGTGGGTTGTCATTGCCTTCTCCAAATATCATTTAAACAAAACCTGCCTCCACATGTCAGTTCATGGAAGTCATTAAAGATTTAAAATATTTATATTTTCTATGAATGGTTGTGTTTATTCAATGCATATTTATGTTTTTCATGCAATGAAATAAAATATATGCCTACCCATAAACTAATATTAGAAGATCCCTATGAAGAAATTTTACAAATAAAAACACATAAAAGTGTTAGTAGTACTACTTTACACCCTTCCTTCTTTCCCTCATATCATTTACTGTAAAATTCATCTTATAAAAATCATCAAGTAATTAAGGATTAATTATCAATTACTCAAGGATATATCAAAAGAGATGGTTGATTTTCTAAAGAATAGAGACTGTATGATAATCACTGTTGTAAAATCCAGCTTAGAATCTGTTGTAGAATTCTATCTTAGAATCTAGCATAATGCCTGACACAGGGAGATACTTTAAGATGTGGCTGCTGAGTGACTTATTTTCTTAACTTTGAGATAAACTTTAATGAAATAAGATATTACTTGCAGATAATCAATACATAAATATGAGAGCTGAACATCAGTACTCTTACATGTTATCATATGACAAATGTACTTTAAGTGTTTTTCTAATTATAAAAAAATAATTAATTTTGGATCTAATTTTAAGAAAACAGAAAATTTTCCTACTAGACTTGGTAAGAGACTAGAAACTCTTCACTAAACTATATTAATATATTTTTTAATATAAATTTAATTGGAGGCTAACTACTTTACAATATTGTATTGGTTTTGCCATACATTGACATATATTCTTAAAGGAAAACTTCTTGAATTCTTACATATAGTAAGTACCCTACCTATCAGTGTGTATATGTATGCCAAGTCTCTATAGTCATGTCTGACTCTGCAACCCCATGGACTGTAGCCCGTCAGGATCCTGTGTTCATGGGATTCTCTAGCCAAGAATACTGGAGTGGGCTGCCATTTCCTCCGCCAGGGGATCTTCCTGATCCATGGGTCCAACACCTGTCTGTTAAGTCTCCTGCATTGGCAGGGGCATTCTTTACCGCTAGCGCCACCTGGGAAGCCCAAATAGTAGGCTCTGATAAACACCTTTTTAAAGTACAAACATTATCTCTCAGTTCTAGAATATTTATCATTGAAAATCAAAACTGTATATCTCATAAGAATTCATGTTTACTGAAAGGAAATCACTATAAAACAGTATTCTCCAGAACATTCTAAAGTATAAGATTTACTATGTTTGAATATATACATTTAAGAATATTTACAAGTGTTTAAATGAAACATTTCCAGCGTATCGATTTTCCAAATATATACAAGGTATTTAGGACTGTTAAATTAAGATTTTTATGCTTCTATATATTTAAAAATTGCTGTCATATATTAGTAGTAGTAGGCAATTCACAGTGATGAACAATAACTGGTCAGGGAAAGTTTCTAAGTTACATGCAATTTACTGTTGTTGAGTGGAGAGCCTAATACTTTCTTCCCTCATCTTAAGATCTAATTTCCTGGGTCTTTTACATGCTTACTGAATATGGATTTGTTTCTCTTTAACAAAATGCAGGGAAGAAAGAAGGTTAATAGAAAATATGTGAAAACATGCCTATTTTATATCTAGTATCACTGCTATTTTTCTTTTCAGTAACAGTAGTCTAATAATAACAAAGATGAATAAAACTGGTTCATAAGCCAAACTTTGAGATATTGTTCTCTCTTTTAATAGATTCTGTTGGATCACCATATTGCTTTGTTAAGATATCTCCACCCACCTGTGCCATTATCCACTCTGACAAAAAAACAACTATATACGTAAAGTTATTGTGTCAAAAATGCTTTAACAAATTTCATGTATTGATAAAATATGAGTGTACAGTGCTATGCACAATGGTTTGAAATAATAAAACTGTATTATTAATATTATGCTTTAAATCATAGTTTCAGCAGCATAAAGTAGAGAATGGACCTCTCACCCCATCCTTCCTATCTGCTGTCAATAATCAACTACTACAAGCAAGATCATTTTTACGGGGATTAATGAAAAATTTTTTCAGGTCCCTTGGAAAAAGTAACAAAATACAGAATATCTACATTTATTTTTCTGTAATTATAAGATAATCCCATAATCCTACTTCCAAAAGGTATCTGAAATCCATCTTCTTATCCCCATCTCAGTATTACCATGCTAGCCAGGCCACCAATCCCTTCCCTATGTCCCTAAAAACTGCAATAGACTCCTAACACTACTCTTTTCATTTTCCAGTCATCTCTTCTACTTGCTAGCCATAATGCTCTAAAAATGAAAAATGGTTGAAATCTCATTAGCTTCCCATTTTACCAAGGAAAATGTTAAAAGCTAATTCCTTTCCATGGTTTGTTTTTCTTCTCTGTGAATCCGGTTTCTCATTCTCTTTCAAACCTCACTATAGGCTACTCTCTTCCTTGCCCAGTAAACTCCAGTTCCATATTGGACTTATTTCTTCAAAGGTGACAAGCTCATCTCCCTTCAAGGTCACTGACCAGAAAGTTCCCTTTACCTAGAATGCACTTCTTCCTGTTCTGTACATTTAGCTGTTTCTCATCCTTGAGAATGTCATTTATGTGTCACTTCCCAGATAGGCCTCTCCAACCATCACATTTAAAATAGTGGGTCCCTCCTATTATTTGCTCAGGGCCTTTATTGTCTCTTCCATAGTATATAGTTTCACTTACTTCCATTTTTTTTGTCAGTCTCCCTTGCTAGAAAATAAATTCCATGAGGGCATTTATGAAGTCTGGCTTACTTACTCTTTTTTCTCTTCATCATATAAATATTAAATTCAAAAACAGAATACTCAATAAAAATAAGGCAAATTAGAGGTAATATAATACCTGTTTTTTAAAGAATGCCAGTCCTAAAGAAACTGCAAGTTGATTAGAACACTACAGACATAGTATATCAAATTATGTCACACAACTTAAATGTATATATATATATATACACACAATTTTTTTTTAAAGTTAACACTGTGGATGTATAAACAATTTAATCCTTCTGTTTAAGTTTAGTTTGATTACATGATTAACAAAGTACACTGAACAAAGTTAATTCATGTTTATTATTAAACTACACGTACTGATCTCTACTGTATTTATAGTCCCAAGAAATGGTGAGTCAAGAAGGCAAGAAACTTCTATAACTTTAGGGATCTGTTTGACTGATGGACAGTGTAAGATAACGTCTACTCTCTCACCATTAAGGACAAAAGAAATACATAGTCAGAAGTGCTCCTGTGTGTAAAAGAAGAAAGAGAGTGATTGAGACATGGTATCTGTCACAGCGGAAAAGAATTAGTAGAAAGAAATACAAGAAATCATTGATGCCTTTTGCTACTTATTTATACTAGCAATGATTACTGAAGAAGAAATTTTCAACTCTTGGATTTTTATTAATATTTAATTTTGTAACATAAGAATAATACAAACTCCATATGGAAAAGTTTGAAAGTATTTTAAAAATGTAAAATGATGTTATTTAATCATTAATTTAAAAATATATATAATTTTTCCCCTTGAGAAAATCTATATTAAAACTGCTTTATTCATGTTATTTCTAGTTTGAAGACAGGATCCTTAAAGAATGTTGTATAATTTTTGTGTAAGAAAAAAATTTTAGATATAGTCTTATCCCAAACTCAGAACAAAAATATTTAAATGACCAGTGCATATCAATGACATGTTATATTCTATTTTAAATACTAATCATAATGGCTAATTCCACAATGGCTCACTTCAGTTTTTTAATGTATAAAAAATTACCTTCTAGGTTGTTTTCATACTTATAGAAAACAAGAAAGGCATGTGATTTCAACCTCTTGCACTTTTACAATCATAGTTTATCCCTCAAATTTTATATGAGTGAAAGGTCTTTTAGCAATATTCTTTATAAATCAGTTTTCCTTATTGAACCCAATTTTCAATATTTTCAGTAAAGTTCACTCTTCAACTTTCTAAAAATATTTCAATTCCCCCCTTTCTGTAAATATAAGAACAACATTCAGTCTCACAGTTTACGTCAGTTCAACTAATTTGGGACTATAAATTTAAATAAGCAGGTATTTTTCTGATCAGCTATATTCACCTGTATTTACACACAACTTGGTGGACTTTAGACTTAATTCATTCAACTTAATAAATTTAATGAAACGAATGACTCAAACTATTGTTTTCCTTGTGTATTTCATTTTTCACTGAAATCCCTGAGTGGAGGAGAAAAATCAATTAACACAATCTCGGTAGTAAAATGAACTCACCAAACTCTCATATTCAAACCATATTTTGATTTAATGAATTACTTGAGTATTGATTATTTTTGGAAACATGAGTAACACCCTGAGAGATGCATCAACTCTTTTACACTAAAGCAGAGAAATCTTTGAATTAAGGGATCCCTGGTGGCTACTAATCACTGAGATTGATGTACGTCTTTACTGACATATGAAACAAGATTGTATTTTATATTCTCCTAACTATCCTTTTAGTACAAAAATAAATTTTTCATATCTTAAAAGAGTAAAAACTGTTACTTTTAAAGTTACCAACATGAAATAAATACTGTGGTTTTAAACAGAGGGAAAATTAATGGAATAAGGGAAATTTGAGTACAAATCATGTTTTATTTTCTTAATCAGATGAAGTGATCTAGAAAGCAGCTTTACTTTTTGATCAATTCAAGGAGGTTTCAGTAATAGGGAGAGAGTCAAACTGATTTATTTTGTCTATGGTGCAGAGATTCATAGCCAGTTAAAAAACAAGAGAAGAGATGCTTCCTTTATTCAAGTTACTCTTAGCACTGTGTTAAAAATGAAATAGTTCACTTTTTTGATCCTTTTATTCTATCTATGTATGCAAAACGGGGAATGAGGAAGAGGATGATGCCTTCATTCAACCATGAAATATTTTATATAATTTGGTAAAAATAAATCACATTAAAGAGTTTACTTTTTGATTACTCTTAATGAGAAGGCAAATTATATTAAAATGAAAATTTACCCTCTATAACAAATTTTAAAAATAAAACAAGAATTCCATTAGCTCTTAGGACAAAAAGTTGCTAGAAAAATGAATACATATGCTTAAAATTAAATATTAAGCCTATTATCAATGCTTATTATGTACATAGATAAAATTTGTATTTTGCACTAATATTTCTATACTGTACATGTACTTCAGTAATTCTACAATACCTCATATTTTCAATGTTTACAAATTGGCAAGCTGTTTTGATTCATGTCATCTATTTTTGAAACTACAAATAAGAAAATATCCTCCAATTGTTCACAAAAATAACATTTTGAAGTTCCACATTTTATCAACTATAAGCATAACTTTCAGCATTCAAAAATTATCTCAAGATATTATAAGGCATAATTTCCAACCACTGTAACTTTAAGTCATAAAAAGCATTTTAAAAGCAATTATTAGTGTCTGATGAAAAAAAAAATCTGAGCATATTTTTTCCATAATATTCTGTTGAAAAACTCTAAATTTTACCCAACTTACCCTTTAGGTACGATATTATTCAAGTGTAACACATAGCTTGTGGTTTTAGACTATTAGCACAAATGCAAATTAATAGTTTTTGGAGACTATCTTTAATGATCCTATTTATTAGGTAAGTTGAGTAATATTCACTAAGTTAAGCTAATTTATAAAACACACACAAATTAGATATAATTGGTAAATCTTTTAGTTAAAATGTCTTGTAAAAGTATGAGAAAGCTATTAAAATAGATAAATAAAAATTACTGCAAGAGTTGACAAACAACTCCCCTACACCCTTAAATTTAATATGAATATCTGAAAGGTCATACTTTAATACTTGAGACACTTTGGTAGAATGGCTCTTTACTCATTTGAAGAGTCTAACGTGTTTTATTTTTGGTAGTATCCTCAAGGCCTACAATGGTTACTGGAACTTTGAAAATATAAATGTTGATTTAGGGACATGATTTAAAGAATATAACAGTTAAAATATTCCTAGCCAACTTGACTTTAAGTGTATACCTCTTTAGAAGCCCTAGAGACAGTATAACATAAATGTCTGATTTTCCAATTACTAAAAATTGTTTCTCCTTTCAATAAAAAGGTCAAGTAATTACATGTTATTTTAAACAATGTTCAATTTTCAGAGGTAAATTAAGTAACTATTCCCTTTGATATTTAATGGCAATAGTCCTTGAAACCAAATAAGGGATGTGTGTGAAGGTATACACCTCCATAGGAGAGCATGGCACTATAGGTGGTACTTATAGAATACATTTTCAAAGGCAAGATGGTTGTGTATGGTTTTCAAGCTGACATATGCATTTGTGATTGCAATCTGGAGGTGAAAAAAAAAAAGGACAAAGAATTAGAAAGCATGTCAAAAGTATCAGTTACATAAATGAGAACTGAATATTGATTCTGAATTATTCTATTTCTAACAAATTGGCTGTATATGTTTATGACAAAAAAAGAAGGCTGTGTTGCTCTAATTTCCTTCTCTCTTAACCTTCTCACCCTCGCAAAGAAAGCCCACATTTTCATGCCATCTGACCTCTATTTATATACCTGCAAATTATTTCAAGACCTTGTATGTTGAATGGTAACTCTAAGTTAGTGGCTGGATGGCATCACCAACTCGATGGAGGTGAGTCTGAGTGAACTCTGGGAGTTGGTGATGGACAGGGAGGCCTGGCGTGCTGCAGTTCATGGGGTCACAAAGAGTCAGACACGACTGAGCGACTGAACTGAACTGAATTGAAAAGTGTGACGTAACAGGTGACACCGGCGGTCATCACAGTGCCAGTGAGAGCATCCAGCCAGGTACATGCTGGAAAACTTTTATGGCTGTTCCTCTCAGTCTAGGAGGATTGAAATTATGGAGGTGATTTTTTAATATAGATCTTTAAATATTCACAGCAGAAATCCAATGAGTATGTCTCATAAAGATTGTTGGCTAGAAAGCAAAAAAAAAAAAAAAGTCAAAAATTCTCAGTGCTTTCCATTCGGTAAACCTTTCACTTTCACAGGCTATTCATCTTCACTTTACCACTTTACCTGACTTTAGGCATAAAATATTCACAACTTCTTAATTCATGCCTAATAACCGCCACCCCCCACCCCCGCCCCTTCCGGCATCTGGGCTGGAAACAATTCGGAATAATTTCTAAATGTCTACTACATTCGGTCGGGATGGGGTAAAGGGGTTGCAGCTGGGCGAGGGTTTGGTTTATCGAAGGCACGTGGCTGGTTATTTGGCCAGGGGCTACAGCGAGAACGATCTGCTTTCTTGCAGGCGTGCGGGAGAACCTACACGTTACCGTGCAGTGAGGGACCGCAAAGAGCCAGAAGTCTCCATTAAGCCTCTACCACAGAGCCTGACCTCCCGTGGAGACCGCGCAGGGGGAGCGGTCCCGCGGCCGCCAGTAGTGGGACCCAACTGCTGCTGATGCTCACGCATCCGTGTAGACATTTGGAAGCAGAAGAGACCGCGCAGCTCGTGAGGTCTCCGGTCCCGGGAACTGTGGACAGGCGCTCTGGTGAGGAGACATCCTCGACCCCCTCGTGTGGAGAGCCCGGAGAAGCCCACCCCGAGACGAAGTTACCTGCCACGAGGCGACCAACGCACCGGTCCTCGGAGCACCCACCTCCTCCCGCCCCATCTTGCTACTCCACCGGTCCCTTTACCTTGGTTGTTGGAGACGTGACTGCAGTCGCCCGGCCAAGCTGTCAGCAAAGGCAAGAAGAAACCAAATTGCAAAAGAAATTCCCGGACTTCGCTGCCCCCCATGGTTCTCCCCGGCTCTCTTCTCCTCCCCCTTAAAGAGAAGTGGCTGCAGCGCAGCCAGGTGTTCAGCGTCGGGTCCGAGTCCACGTCTTCTTCCTCCTCCTCTTCCTCCTCCACCCGGCCCACAGAGGGTGTCCCGGGGCGACCCCCGCGCGAGGCCCCGGGGGCAGGGCACGAAGGTCCAGGCTGCCCAGGTGCAGGCGCAGCTGCTTCGGAGGAGGACGCTGCCTGCGGCGCCAGGGAGCTCCTGGCGGCTGTAGACGAGCGGAATTGCATCCACCGCCGTGTCCCGCTCGCGCGAGGACTATTCACTTGGGCCTGGGAGAGCGCGCGCGCAGGAGCGAGCTCGGGCTGTGGTTTGGGGGAGGGGAGCGCAGGGGCGGGGGAGGGCGCCTCACGGCGAGAATGGGGGGAGGGACGGCCAGGTGCGGCGGTGGCTCGGGCAGCTCTGCCGGTCTGAGCGCCTCTCCGAACTCAGAGTGGGCACTAGCAGAGCCAAAAGCAGGGCGGGCGCCGCAGCTGTGAGCGGGCGGGGGCCGTGGGAACTTTCCTTCGGCCAGTGCAGCGAGAGCCGAGCGACTGAGAAGGCTCCGCGGGGCCGCAAGCGGTCCGAGCAAGCCACAAGCTGCGCCCTCAGCCCCTAGCCTAGGTGGCGACGGCAGCGGCCCGCAGAGCGGACCCCTCCAACTCGGCCGCGTCTGCGCCGCGCTTCGGCCTTGGCAGCCTTTTCCCCGGCCTGTCTGAGGCCGCACTTAGTCGCCTAAGCACTTTCCTTCCCATTTCGCAGCAGCAGCGTCCAGCGTTTTAGGGCTACTCTGCACCCTGAAGGGCTACCCTCGACTTCACATTTCCGCCGCCGGAGGGGGCGAGTTCTGTGGCGGAGCGCTCCGAGTCCGGGTTGAGCTTGACGGCGGCGGACCAGCCTACGGCTCCTCAGCCTGGGTCGCCTAAACTTGCCCGGTAGGGCGAGAGCCTCAGCTTGGCGGCCGCCTCCGCAGCTAGTCCTAGGAGAGCGAAGGAAGGCAGCGAGCTTCAGAGGAGAGTCACCTCAGGCTGGAGAGGGGCGGGTGCCTGGCACCAGGTCTCACTGAGGTCTTGTCGTCACCGTGCGGCCGCGACTTCACAGTGGAGGTCAAGAGCATGGTCGCAGCCGCAGGCGCCGGGATTTCGGGCGGCCCGGGACGCCTGCAGCGTGACCGCGTCGGACCGCAGACTCGGAGAAGCCCACGGGCGGAGCTGTGCGTGGCCGCCTCCACAGACGCGCCGACTGCCTGCGAGCTGACAGCTATCCCCGCGGAAGCCGCCCCCTCGCGGCACCCACTCCCTCCCAGCGCTCCACGGCGCCGGCTGCCTGGTGGGACCACTCGGCCCTCGCCTCCAGCGTTGGGAGTTCGGAAAGGGGGCAACACAGGTGCTAACAAAGAGGGAGTCTCAGGGCGCCTAGTCCTGACGCCCTCGCCCCGCGGCCGAGGCCGACGTGGAGGGTAGGGCACGAGCCGCAAGCGCCTCCCAGCTCCGCCAAGCCCGGCGCTGGCCCGCCTGGCGGCCGCCGCTCGGGTGCCGCGAGTTCGGCGCTAGAGGGGGTTAGTAGACAACAAAAAAAACATGCCTCCACTGCTCGCAGGTGGAAGAGGCTGGTCACGCTAGGAACCTCAGGAAGGAAGAGGAATGCGCCCAGGCTAAACTTAACACGTTTGTGAAGGGCGCGCCAAGGAATCTGTGCCACTAGTGTGAGGGTTCCTTAATAGTTTATTCTGTTATTATGATAATCATCATTTTAATTGAACGGATTTAGGGTTTTACAATCTAGTGAGGTCGAAAATCCCACCTCAAAATTCATGAGAATATTAAAAAAATATATTTATGTCAGGGAAGAAAATATTAAACCCAGAAGAAAAAAAACGATATTATGAAAGATATTTTTCTTTAGGGCAGAGGGAAGGAAATGGTACAGTGGCGGGATTTGGGAAAGTGGTAAATGGAAGAGCAAAGGATCTGCGTTCGATGCTTACAAAATTCTGGAGGAGAAAACAGCCTTCCATTCGACGCGTTTCAGCGCTGCTATGTTTGTGTCACACACAGTTGAAGTGCTTCCAGTTACTGCATTATAGTCAGTGGGAAGCAAAGAGAAAGACAGCAAAAAGATGCCCCACGTCCAAGTCAGCTGCAAGGAGAGAAATATGAAAGGCACATGATTTTGAGGATGTGAGGAAGGTTTCCGATTGGTGACTGTACTTCCACTTTCTTTCGGAATTCAAACACTGCCTCTCTTTAAAGGTGTCCAAGCTAATTTAAATGTATGCAGAAAACTTCTGTGAAGATAACCAAGTATAGAGTTTATGTGTTAGTACTCAAAGGAATAAAATCTGATTTTGCTACTGATGCTACCACTCTTACTGATAGACTGTCAGTATCATTTGCAATATGCATTTGCAAACTCAGTTTACAATTTATAAACTGTAAAATTAAAAGATTACATTATAATATAAATCATTATGCTTAAATGTTCATAAAAGCATTAGATGATTCAATAATTTATGTTTTGATTTAAAATAATCTTTATATTTACTATCGAAGAATATAGCTTCATGACCTTTTTATAATTAAATTTGAATTCCTTATGTTTAAATGTTTAAAATCATTTACAGTAAATAGTTTTATAGATGTCATTAACAACTCACTAAGAGAATAATTTTATCCAAAGACACTCATTTAAAATGGCTGTGTGCTCAGTTGCCTTAGTCGTTTCAGACTCTTTGAGACTTTTTGGACTGTATGTAGCCCACCAGTCTCCTCTGTCCCTGGTATTCTTCATGCAAGAAGACTGGAGTGGGTTGCCATTTCCTCCTCCAGGGGATCTCATCTACCCCGGGATCTGAACCTCCTCTGCCAGCGCTTCCTGCGCTGCAGGCGGATTCTTTACCTACTGAGCCACCTGGGCAGCCTTTCATTTTCTACTTTCTCTGTTCCCTCTCCCCTTCCTTCTTTCCTTCCATTCATTAGAGCCACTTCCTTCTAATTTGAAAAGAATGTTATTGGTGTTATGTTTACAATATAGTCTCTAAAATGTAATATTCAAGCTAAATATAAAAATTTAAGTTAAAACTTTGATATTAAGATATTTTTACTCCGGGTTTTGGGAGGAGACAACTTCTTTTTAGTGATATTCTATTTTTCTAGTTTTCTGATAAACTGAAGGGTACAATATGATTTATTAACTTAGAGATGCAAATTATGTCAATATCTAAACTTGTAGTTTTTAAATTAACTAGACTTGCAAGATTTTCAAAATAGAATACCACTAAAAAGAAGTTGTCTCCCCCCGAAACCCTAGAGTAAAAGTATTTTAATATCAAAGTTTTAACTTAAATTTTGATATTTTACTTGAATATTACATTTTAGAGACTATTTTGTAAACAGAACACCAATAACATTCTTTTCAAATTAGAAGAAAGTGGCTCTAATGAATGGAAGGAAGGGTAGAGGGAAAAGAAAAAGTAAAAAAAGAAAAGCTGATTCATTTCTACAATTTACACTTATTTCCAAATCAAGGCACAATATTTCCAATTAGGGTACAATTTCCAAATTATAGTACAATATCATGATACAAATGCTGTTATTTATTTCAGAGTAATCATCAACTCAGTGAACATGAGTTTGAGTAAACTCCAGGAGTTGGTGATGGACAGGGAGGCCTGGCATGCTGCAGTTCATGGGGTCACAAAGAGTCTGACACTACTGAGCAACTGAACTGAACAATAAGAGCTGATAAACTTGGATTTCTATCTTCATCCCTACCTAAAAATTCACCTACAGTTCACATTTTTTGTTTGTTTAAATAAATCATAGTCAAGCATGACATAATATATTACTTACATGGCCAGATAGTTGAAAATCATATTCTGATTTTGGTCTTTAAGAAACCAAATAATTTTAATTTTTTTCTAAATATTAAAATACAATATGTTTCATGTGTTTAGACACTGCTTATTACATATCTAAAATATAATGGTATCTTAAAAATTCACCTCAAGAATTGAAATATAATTTTCTTGACCTTTGACTAGAGTAAGATTCCATGGGTTTGATGTAATTATCAATGCCAAGGACTTTTCAGATGGTAAAGAACTTGTCTGCAATGCAGAAGACCCAGGTTCAATCCTTGGGTTGGGAAGATCCCCTGGAGAAGGAAATGGCAACCCACTCCAGTATTCTTGCCTGGAGAATTCCATGGACAGAAGAGCCTGTTGGGCTAGAGTCCATAGGATCACAAAGAGTCAGACATGACTGAAGAGACTGAGCACACACAGTGATAAAGAACCCAGCTGCTGATGCAGGAGACATATAAGAGACCTGGGTTTGATCACTGGGTTGGGTGGATTCTTTGGAGAAGGGTATGGTAACCCACTTCAGTATTCTTGCCTGGAGAATCTCAAGGAGAGAGGACCCTGGAGGGACTACAGTTCATAGAGTTGCAAAGAGTCAAACGCCACTGAAGAGCCTTAGACTGCATACACCTGCACACATATTGGCACACACAATGTGTACATGTGTATTCATTCTAAAATATTTGTTGAGCTCTTTTAAATGTTCAGTTCTCTTCATTCAGAAGAGTTAATGGTGATGTGAGTAAAAGAATTTATTCTTTAAAAGTAACTTTTTATTTAAAATATAACCATGGTCATCTTATGTGAGTTAGAAACAATTGCAATTACCAAAATGTACTTCCTTTTTTATTTTTTAGCAGTGTTGATATATTTGCTGACATTTGAGTTTCAAAGTTATAAGCCACTCAGTGAACCAGATGCAATATTCATGTAGATTTATTTGCACTTGTCTGTTTGAATCATACTTATATTCAGAAAAGCATTGATGTCTCATTTTTCAGTACTATATTGTTCGTATGCTCTCAGACCATTGTGCTTCATGATAAATGTGGTCTAGATTCAGGTATGAATGATTAACTTTTTATAAAATAAGGAATATATGACACTAAAACTAGTCTAAGCTTTCATTTGTAGTAGAAATAATTGTAATCACAAATACTACTTGCTTTTACTTATTTTTATTTATTTTTTTAATTTAAATTTATTTATTTTAATTGGAGGCTAATTACTTTATTGTATTGGTTCAGGATTGGAAACTACTTGCTTTTTAAATGATGAGACTTAAACTGCAATTAATTTATTTGGAAAAAAGAAGAAGGATTCTAATGTTTAATACTAAGCATGTTTAAAGGCTTGAGATAGTCTTAACTGTTTTATTTTGGTAAAACAGTAAATTAATCCATTTATATCTATAATTCACATTCTCTAAGTTTCAAGATAGAAGCAACAAGAATATAAAGGATATTGATCCATGAGTATGTCAAAACATCAGGTCTAAACTTTTATTTAATTTAGTACTTTGAATAAGTACCATTATCTAAGTCACATTTTTGTTAATATAAAATTCAGAAATGTTCTATAAACAGTATTGTTTTCATTTCATCAGCTTTAAAATATAAATTAAATGATTGAATTTTATGTTTTGCCATGCATACAACTAAAGTAAAAAGAAAAATCCACAAAGTCAAATACGTATAGTTAATTTGAAGCTCTTTCCTTTAAGAAGCTGTGTAATCAGGGAAAAGCACATACACTATTTATTTTGGAAATTTTTCTTTGATTTTAGAATGTAGTTAATATTTTTCTGGAAGATATTCAAAATAGTTCTAGGTACTTTACTGTTAACATATCAAATCTTTAAAACTTCACAGAAAGGAAAAGCAACTTGAAGCTACACAAAATATACTTTGGCTTTTTCTGCTGTCATATTGCATTTTCTTCTTGTATGGTATATTTATAGTAAAAGAAAAATATGTGTATATAGCATATGTTATGTACATATCACAGATATGTAATAGATATTGCAAGTATATATGCTTTTAATTCAATGAAAACTTTCTAGTAGTTTTCTAATTCAGGAACCAAAAATTTACTAAGCAAGGATTTTGTGTGCATTTGTGCTGAGCATTGTGAGGAAGGTACAATGATTATTTGGATTTGGTTCCTAACCATCAGAAGTTTATATTGTATTGAAAGGTACAGACATGTGAATTACTCCAGTACAAACACTTTATGCTACCTCATAATGGAGTCCAAACTGTTACAATTATGAAAGAGGAGAGGAATCTTACTCTCACCCTCGGAGGCATGAATCTCTACAGTTACTACTTTGGCTCTACAGTTAAACCTAGTACTGGTATGGATTGATTCTGAAAGCTAGTGATGAACTTTTACTTATATCAAATGTAATACTAGAGGTTATATACAATGGCCGAATAATGCTATTAGACTCAAGTAACTTACAGTTTTTAAGTGAAACGTGCTTAACAGTCTTAACGTGGCATCTGCGGCTGCTGCTAAGTCGCTTCAGTCGTGTCCGACTCTGTGCGACCCCATAGATGGTAGCCCACCAGGCTCCCCCGTCCCTGGGATTCTCCAGGCAAGAATACTGGACATCAGGTACCCACAAAAAATAATTTTAACTAAATTATGTAGAGATTTCTTAATGCTATATTTAAATTTATTTTATTTTTACTGGTAATGTATTATTATTTGTCTTTCATGCCCCAGAATAACCAGCCTTGTCAAAATAACTGTTTTCATGTAATTAGAATAAATACCTTTGAATATTGACATAGATGTTTGACATTTATTCAAACAGGGAACAACTAATGAAAGAAGGAAAACTATCTTTAAAAAATCTTTTGTATATTGAAATATGCGTGATTATTCCATCATAATAAATAAAATAACATCACAGGACTATTGTTATTATTTTCCATTCAAATATTCAAATTAGCCTATCAAAATAGACTTGCTATTTTGTCTTGCATTATACCTGCACTAAGATGCTTTTCGCCCTGCTTCTGGAAATGACAAAGTTAAGTTTTACAGTAAAAATATTTTGGTATGTCAAATAGTTGAATGTTAAATTTATAAATAATATTGTGGTTTGGTTGCTCAGTCGTGCCAGACTCTTTGCGACCCCATGAACTGTAGCCCACCAGGCTCCTCTGTCCATGGGATTCTCCAGGGAAGAATCCTGTACTGGGTTGCCATTTCTTTCTCCAAAAAATAATATTATCCATATTAATAACCAATTTCATTTAAAACATTTTATTTTTATATGAATAATACAAAATATTGTTTTAGTACAGTCAAATTGGAGGTAGATTAAAAGTGTCAGATAAAGAGAAGTGATTCCCTAATCTTTAAGTAAAGGTAATTTTCTTTTTATAGAAGTGTTTCCTATAATATTTCAGTTTATTTTGAAATTAGGTAGCAGGCTTCCATTTTTGAAGTTCTCTTTTTTTTTTTTTTTTGATGGGGGTGTATATTAAACTTGATTAAAAAATAAAAGAGCAAGTCTTGAGTAACATAGCATTTTATTTCCAAGTGAGTTTTAACAATCCAATATTAATAAAAACAATATGCCTAACAGTTGCTTTTTAGTTCAGGTTCTAAACCATTTTAATTAAACTGTGTTTCTTTACTATGGCTGTTAACATGTATGCATGGAATATAAACATTTCTCAATATACCCTTATATTTTTCTGATGATTAAAAATTCTATATAACTCACTTACACCCATCATTTGACAATTAGCATATGGTTTTTCATATCCTTTCCTAACTTTGATACAGATTCCAAATTCCCTAAGGACCTCAAAAAATATAAAGAGAAGAAAATGTTTCTGTCACATCTCTAAAAAGTATATGTGATAAATAATTTGTATTTAAATACTAATAATATTTATCTTTTTCATTAAATTTACCATCTTTATTAACTTTCTTCATAAAAGATAATCTATTTTTCAACAGTATAAATGTATATAGTTGCCCTTTTCTTATTTATTAAAAATTATTAAGTACTCGAGTCATTTTTAACTTTATAAAGTATAATATATGAGTAATAATTATTACACATATGTGGTGCCTATTGTGAGTTGTTGGGAAAATCATCTTTTCTCCTTGGGGAACTAAATCCTACTATAGAGTCCATTTGAGACGTCTCTAGTATTTCAGAATTAAATTCCATCATGGTTCATTGTATTAGAAGTATACTGAGGCTGATAGTGTTTAGAATTCTATTGTATTATATGTTATATTGTGGTTTGGTTGTATTATATTTTGTTATATTTTATTATATTATATTTTGTATTATATTTTTATAGATAAAAAGTAAATATTTTAAATTAGTGGCAGAAAAAGCAAACATAAACATTAGCTTAGCTTAGATTAGCTTTGATATGTAGTCAAAGACTTTTCTTGATTTGCTTGCTCCTGACTTATTTTGCAGCATAATTTGAAATATATAAGAAAAGGGAAGAATATTCATACTTGTCTTTGATTATTTTCATCTAATGAAAAAATTAGTAAAGTTATTTTCTTATGGAAAGTATGTACAATTGTAAAATAAATATTAAGCTTATATGTTATTTATCTAAAGCAAAGTTCTGTTAATACTGCCTTACAGAATTTGCAAAACTAAAAATGTTGTATTTCTTTGCTGTTCAATACAAATGCCACTAACCATATTCAACATGTAGCTTTTGAGTGTTTGTGCTTAGTGTGACTGGAAAACTGAATTTTTTGTTATTTATTCAATTTAAAATTAAATAGCCATGTGTGGCATTAGCTAATACATGTGTGTGTGTGTTTGTGTGTGTGTGTGTGTGTGTGTATTCAATTCTGGTTATTTTCAATACTTCCACTTCCATGTTGATAATGGGAGAAAATAAGAAAGGAATTTGAAAAGCATGTGGACACACAGTACAACGTTCTACAAGAGGAGCTCACTTTTACTAGAAAGATTCTGTTACGAACAGTCATGTTTATCATCAACAAAAATGAAGTTCACCTTGAACAATAACTTTGCTACTGCATGTGTTTACAGTCTTCAAAGCTAGCCTATGATGTGCCTTTTTATAATGCATTGAGTTAGTTAGAAGGCATTAAAAGTAATCACTCTGATAAAAACTTTATTAAAAATTATTTCAATTCTGAGTAGAATTATTGCCTAACATGCCTAATCATGGATACTAAAACTTTTTAGATGATTCAGGATCTACCATCACCCTGCTATGACCACTATGTCTGTTACACCTCCCAAGGTTCCACAAAGATCACAGTGGCCTCAAAGACTCAACAGCATCAGTGGAAGTTCCAAATGCAATGTCCCTACCTGGAGATTTGTCAAAGAAGCACCAAGATGTTTACATCTAGATGCTAGTGTTTGTATTTGTTTTTTGTTTTGCTTTTGAATTTTCAGTTTACATGTAAAAACACTGTCAGGATCTCATTTTTATTTTAGTAGATTTTTTAAAACATGAGGTTTCACAGGCAAGTTAGAGAATCTGTTTACCACTGTTTTATTAATATTGCCCTAACGTTTGTCACTTGATGATATCCTTTCTAACTTTAATTTGTCATAAGCATCAAAGTTAAAAAAAAAAAAACAGAAAAAAATTCAATAAAAAGCCATTTCCTAAAGAAATCTTAAAATATGATAAAATAGAGTATTAAGTTTTATATTACTTAGCAACCAGTTATATAGTATTTACAAAGTGCCAGACACTGTTCCAAGTCCAGATATTCATTTCAGATAATTTAAAATAGATAATTAGTGGGAAGTTGCTATAAAACACAGGGAGCTCAATCTGATGCTCTATAATAACATATAAGAGTGAGGTAGCAGATGGATGAGAGGGAGGCTCATTAGGTAGAGGATGTAGGTATACTTATAACTGATTCACGTTGTTGTACAGCAGAAACCAACATGATATTGTAAAGTAATTATTCTCCAGTCAAAAATAAAAATATTTTTTAAATTTCAAATACTAATTATAACCAAGAATTTAATTACTTCTCAAAAACAACATTCTGAAGTATTTGCTGTTGTTATCATTATCTTACGGATTAGAAAGCTGAAACACAGAACTCGCCCAAAGCCACCAGGACAGGAAGTGATGGAGCAGAGATGTGAACCCATCTCTGTGCCTTTCATTACTATGCTGCCTCTCCTGTATCTCGGACTGTTGACCCAAATATACACAAGCATGAGCATACACATACACCTGTGTATCTATGAAAACTTGTCCAATTCTGTGTAATTAATCCTAGGTCATGGAATCCTTTTAGTGAATCTTCTTCCCAACTGTGACTAAGTTCCCAAATGACCTCATTCTGCATTCCCATGGCCCAACATTTGTTACTCTTGCCTGCAGCCTACAAATTGGCACTTTCTGTCTGCCTCAACAAGGATTAAATTATGAACTGCTGCAGCTGCTGACCTTCAACACTCCCTGTAAAGAGTTCAGGGTGGATATTAGAAATGAGGCACTCTGTGCTCTGGGAAAAATTGGCAGACCGGGTCTTCAGAAAGTTAGATGTTTTCAGAAGATTTTATGAGCCCAATTCTTGCATGTCCTTATCTAGAAAAGCACTAAAATCCTTCATGGCGATGTCTGCTCCTGGGGACTAACAGTAACCTTCACAAGACTAGCAGAAACCATCTGTAAAAACATATGTGCTTGATTGCATGTACATCCACTTCACCAAAATCACACATACTGACCTTCCTTTCTACCTCTTGGGAGTAGATTCTCAGAGCTATTTGCAATGCTGTCTCCCAGGCTATAGTCCTCATTTTGCCCCAAATACAACTTGAGTCAGAATTCTCACTTTGTGCATTTTTTTTCAGTTGACACACTGAATACTTTTTCTCTCTTCTCTTAAAGTTGTTCTCCTAAATGACACCTGTCTCCCAATACTACTAGCTCACATTTATTCAGCAATTTTGCTATGCATTGTATGTGGAGGACCATTTCAGGGCACTAAGGATTAAAGTGATGAACAAAACAGACAAAAGTGTGCTTACATATAACTCACATCCTAGAGTTCATATGTCTAAAATGCTTATCATGTGTCTCACTGTTCTAAGTGCATCATGCATGCTAAGTCATTTAATATTCACATTCCTACAAAGTAGATACTCTTATTATACCCATTTTACAAATGATGAAACCAAAATATACAGAATATACACTAATTAGAGGCAGATTAGTGATTCTTGCATTAGAGTGTTCTGTCTGCTCTTTGTAGTTCAGGCAAGAATATAAGCAGAGTAAAGAAATGGGAGGCTTGGTCAATAATTCTAGAGTGAGTTAGTAGTGGTTTGTCCTAGGGTGTGGACAGGAAGGGAAAAGTGAATGGATTTTCTATATATTTTTAAGGTGGAATGGATAGGACTTCCTCATGATTTGGATGGTGTTTCCTGCTATTTTATATGTGTTGTATGTATATATATATATATATATATACAATATATACAATAATACAATATATAAATACAAATACATATTTGTGTGTATATATATATATATATAACTAATTTACATTTGAAAAAAAGCCCATTCAAGCCATAAATTGAGCTATTGAAGGAGACTTTAAAAAAGTTTCATTTTGTGCATTGTTGGGAGTCTCATGGACTGCAAGGAGATCCAACCAGTCCATTCTGAAGATCAGCCCTGGGATCTCTTTGGAAGGAATGATGCTAAAGCCGAAACTCCTGTACTTTGGCCACCTCATGCAAAGAGTTGACTCATTGGAAAAGACTCTGATGCTGGGAGGGAATGGGGGCAGGAGGAGAAGGGGACGACAGAGGATGAGATGGCTGGATGGCATCACTGACTCAATGGACGTGATTCTGAGTGAGCTCCGGGAGTTGGTGATGGACAGGGAGGCCTTGCATGCTGCGATTCATGGGGTCGCAAACAGTTGGACACGACTGAGCAACTGAACTGAACTGAACAGTACCCGTGGAATAGAAATGCAAAAAAGAAAAATGGCTGTCTGGGGAGGCCTTACAAGTAGCTGTGAAAAGAAGAAAAGTGAAAAGGAAAGGAGAAAAGGAAAGATATAAGAATCTGAATGCAGAGTTCCAAAGAATAGCAAGGAGAGATAAGAAAGCCTTCCTCAGTGATCAATGCAAAGAAATAGGGGAAAACAACAGAATGGGAAAGACTAGAGATCTCTTCAAGAAAATTAGAGATACCAAGGAAACATTTCATGCAAAGATGGGCTCGATAAAGGACAGAAATGATATGGACCTAATAGAAGCAGAAGAAATTAAGAAGAAGTGGCAAGAATACACAGAAGAACTGTACAAAAAGAGCTTCACAACTCAGATAATCATGATGGTGTCATCACTCACCAGAGCCAGACATCCTGGAATGTGAAGTCAAGTGGGCCTTAGAAAACATCACTATGAACAAAGACAGTGGAAGTGATGAAATTCCAGTTGAGCTATTTCAAATTCTAAAGGTGATGCTGTGAAAGTGCTGCACTCAATATGCCAGCAAATTTGGGAAACTCAGCAGTGGCCACAGGACTGGAAAAGGTCAGTTTTCACTCCAATACCAATGAAAGGCAATACCAAAGAAAGCTCAACTACGGTACAATTGCACTCATCTCACACGCTAGTAAAAGGAATGCTTAAAATTCTCCAAGCCAGTCTTCTGTTATATGTGAACCATGAACTTCCAGATGGTCAAGCTGGATTTAGAAAAGTCAGAGGAACCAGAGATCAAAATGCCAACATCTGCTGGATCATTGAAAAAGCAAGAGATTTCCAGATAAACATCTGTTTCTGCTTTATTGACTATGCCAAAGCCTTTGACTGTGTGGATCACAATAAACTGTGGAACATTCTGATAAAGATGGGAATCCCAGACCCCCGGACCTGCCTCTTGAGAAATCTGTATGCAGGTCAGGAAGCAACCGTTAGGACTGGACATGGAACAACAGACTGGTTCCAAATAGGAAAAGGAGTACATCAAGACTGTAGATTGTCACCATGCTTATTTATCTTATATGCAGAGTGAATCATGAGAAACGCTGGACTGGAAGAAGCACAAGCTGGAATCAAATTGCTGGGAGAAATATCAATAACCTCAGATATGCAGATGATACCACCCTTATGGCAGGAAGTGAAGAAGAACTAAAAAGCCTCTTGATGAAAGAGAAAGAGGAGAGTGAAAAAGTTGGCTTAAAGCTCAACATTCAGAAAATGAAGATCATGGCATCTGGTCCCATCACTTCATGGGAAATAGATGGGGAAACAGTGGAAACAGTGTCAGACTTTATCTTTTTGGGCTCCAAAATCACTGCAGATGGTGATTGCAGCCATGAAATTAAAAGACATTTACTCCTTGGAAGAAAAGTTATGACCAACCTAGATAGCATATTCAAAAGCAGAGATATTACTTTGCCAACAAATGTCCATCTAGTCAAGGCTATCGTTTTTCCAGTAGTCATGTATGGATGTGAGAGTTGGACTGTTAACAAAGCTAAGGACCGAAGAATTGATGCTTTTGAACTGTGGTGTTGGAGAAGACCCTTGAGAGTCCCTTGGACTGCAAGGAGATCCAACCAGTCCATTGTAAAGGAGATAAGTCCCGGGTGTTCTTTGGAAGGACTGATGTTGAAGCTGAAACTCCAATATTTTGGCCACCTCATATGAAGAGTTGACTCATTGGAAAAGACCCTGATGCTGGGAGGGATTGGGGCAGGAAGCCAAGGGGACCACAGAGGATGAGATGGCTGGATGGCATCACTGATTCGATGGACATGAGTTTGAGTGAACTCCGGGAGATGGTGATGGATGAGGAGGTGTGGCGTGCTGTGATTCATGGGGTTGCAAAGTGTCGGACACGACTCAGAGACTAAACTGAACTGAACGGTACCTAGATCCTGCCCTCATTCTTCTAGAAAATAGTAATAGCAATGTATCAATATTGGTTCATCTACAGTAATAAATGCACCATATTTTGATGTGCTAATGCAAAATGCTAATAATAAGAGAATTTACTTCCCAGAACCCAAAGATAATAGGACCTTTATTTTATGTTCATTTTTTTCTGTGAACCTAACACTACTCTGAAAAATAAAGTTTGTTTTTAAAAATGACATTCTTATTCATCTGTGAGAATTATTTTTCTATTATTTATATTCAGTCTAATATTTATTTATTTTATATCTCCAGTACAGTATATTATTATATAGAACTGGACCTTCTGATGTGATTTTTTTCCAAGTTAATTTTTCCTTTTTCTATGTGGTCAAATTTTGATGAACTTGTTGGCTCTAATTAATATTATTTGAAAATTTTAATAATATTAAATTTCCAAAACTCTTTTTGAATGTTTGATTGCCCTATTTCAATTACAGTTCAGTTTTTGTTGTTTTGTTGTATACAGCAATATTTTCTTTGCTTTATGATTAATCTGAGTCAGACTTCTTCAATTTCAAATGACAGAAACCCTATTTCAAACTAGATAATGAGAAGACATTCATTGGTATTAATAGTTCAACTCTGACCAATGGACAGATTTAACAAATCATGATTGCCAGAAGGATATACAATTCTCTTTGTTTGTGACTTTTTCATATATCTACTCCAATACCGTGGGATAGGTTAAACACTATGTAAGTGAAAGTGTTAGTCACTCAGTTGTTTCCAACTCCTTGGGAACCCATGGACTGTAACCTGTCAGGCTCCTCTGTCATGGGATTCTCCAGGCAAGAATACTGGAGTGGGTAGCCATTCCCTTCTCCAGGGGATCTTCTAAACCTAGAGATCAAACTGGGATCTCCCGCATTGCAGGCAGATTTTACCTTCTGCATCACTTTACCTTCTGAACCACTAGGTATGCCCCTAAACACTAGGAGATCTATGCAGGTTAAAACTAGTAGACGGTGGTTTTTGAAGAAGAAAAACAATGGATGCTGGTCAGACAAAAAGTTTATCAGAAGGAAAAATATTATACTATTTTAAAATATATCTGTTTTCCAAGGTCAGCTGTTTTATTTGTTTAAATAATTTATTCTTTGTTGGATGTGGAGAGAGTAAGGGGGCAGAGTGTAGAAGTGGAGATTTACTTTCTTTAAAGAAACTAGTTATGTTTGCTTCTCCTTATATTTCTAAATAAAGGACTGATTAATTAGTAAAATTAGCTAGTTTGGATCTTCTCTTTATATCACAATTTTATTTGCAGATTTGGCCTCTCTTCTGCCTTGAAAGATTCATTGGAAGTTTACTTCCATTGCCTTGGCAGGAAACTATCAGGCTACTTAGACTCCAACCCATCCTCTTATCAGAATAATTAATTCTTCATTAATTTCTTCACATAAAACAAAACCCATTTTAGGAACACTTTTCCACTCCTGAAATTCAATTCTATTTCTCTAGAAAAATAGGCCTTTGAATTTGTCCTGGGTCATATATTATTGTCATCGGTCAGCTCTTGGTATAGTGTAAAGTCTGTTGCTGGAGCCCCAAGGGAAGAACACCTCTTATCTCTGCTCCAAAATACTATGGATGCTTTATACTGTGTGTAACAAATAGTGAAATAGATGTTTTGACAGTAAGCTGATACCAAGATACAGCAAAGCCAGATTATTATGTGTATTTACAAAGGAACTTTACATGACTCCACTCCATGTCACCTGGACACATCTGTTAGAAAAAGGATTAGGAATTAAAGGAGAAGGATTTTGAAAAAACTTCTGTGAAAAAACAAAAACAAAAACGTTGTCTTACTGCAAAAATAAAATGGTGGTTGAGAGAGATTCATCAGACCACTTCAAGCTCAAAATATGTTTGTTGCATATGGAAGACATAGGGGGCTGATGCATAATTCACTCATGATATTTCATATTTTTACTGCTTGTACCTTAGTAGCATAAAAATTTTATTATATCCAAGACTCAGTGGGGCAGGAATTCAAGCAGGGTGCAACTTGGAGCAAGACTCATCTCTATTTCACAAGGCCCAAGGCCTCAGCACAGAAGACTCAATGGCTGTGGATGATGCAAGGCACCTTTCCTAACTTGTCAGGTAGTCGTTACTGGCTGGTACCTCAGCTGGGACTGTCAATCAGGATTTCTATACTCAATACCTGTCCATCTGGTCTAGGCCTCTTCAGAGAACAAAAGCCCTACATCTCAAATGTAGACATATGAATATCACATTGTAAGAAAAACGTGTGTGCTGGAAAATCTTGTTGTGGTCGTTTTACAAAGACATTAAGATAGGGATGCAATCAGAGCAGCCCAAACCTCTATTTGTTGGACAAAGAATGAGTGGGACTTATGAGAGTGAATATTCCATCCGCTCATATTGAATTCAGCTTCATAGGGAGTAAAAGATTGAGGAACTCCAGTAGTAAAACCAGAAACTATGTCATCAGGAAAATGCAAATTAAAAAACATCAAAGAGATACTATCACTCACCTATTAGAATGGCCAGAATCTAGAATACCAATGACACTAACTACTGGTGAGGATGTGGAGCAACAGGAACTCTGATTCACTGCTGGTGGAAATGCAAAATAGTACATTTTGGAAGATGGTTTGGTGGTTTCCTACAAATATAAGCATAATTTTACCATACAAGTCAGTGCTCCTTGATATTTATTCAAAGGAGTTGAACTTTTATCCACACAAAACCCCACATATTGATGTTTGTACCATCTTTATTCATAATTGCCAAAACTGAGAAACAACCAAGGTTTATTTTAGGTAGATGAATGGATAAACTGTGGTACATTCAGGTAATGGATTATTATGCAATGCTACACAGAATTGGACTATTAAATCATGAAAAAAATGGATAAACTTTAAATGAACATTACTAAGTGAAAGAAGCCAATCTGAAAAGGCTACATACTATATGATTCCAACTATATGACATTCTGAAAAAGGTGAGACTTTTTATATGATATGCTGGAAAGGAGACAATAAAAAGCTCAGCGGTTGTCAGGAATTAGGAAATGAGGTGGGTGAATAGATGGGGCACAGAGAATTTTTAGGGCAGTAAAAAAACTCTATATAACACTATAATGATGGATCCATACTGTTATACACTTATCGAAACCTATAGACCACACAACACCAAGATTGAACCACAATGTAAACTATGGACTTTGGAGGATAATGATTGTCAATGTAGGCCCATCAGTTGTAACAAATGTACCATTTTGGTGAGGGACATGGATAGTGGGGGAGGCTGCCTGTTTGAAGACAGAGGGTACATAGGAAATTTCTGTACTTGCCTCTCAATTTTGTTGTGAACCTAAAACCGCTCTTAAAAAAGTCTTTATTTTTTAAAGACTATTAAAAACAGAAGATAAATACTGGGTTTATAAAAGAATGTGAAATGAGTCATAAGGGTCCAACTGGAATAGAAATGCACCCTCTCAGTTCAAAGGAATGAAAATATCAGTCACAGAAAAAAATCTGGAAATTTTACAATAGCAGCTCATGAGAAAGAAAAAGAAAGTTGGTATAAAACCCTTGTCAGCAGCAGAAAGAGAGAAGCCACCAATTTCACATAAAATTCTTCCTATTCTCTTGTATCTTTTTCCTTCCCTGGTGGAATAAATCATTGCTAGAGTGGAAAGCCTTGACTGAAGAGAGAGCAGAGATCAATTATATCACTGAACATGAAAGTAGGTAGGTTAAAATAGAAGTAGAGTTAGAGGAAAGAACTGTGTTAAGAAACCATACTCCTGAGTTAGTGTTTAATTAGTATTTTAAGAGATACTCTATTCTAAATCAAGTCCATGATTATGAGGTTAAGTGGTTGTCCACTGCCTGAAATAGAAAACTCATGGAATATGTCCAAATTTATATTCAAGGGTGGGGAAGACTTCTTTCCCCATTGAAAGAAAATGTTAAGGAACAGGAGGAAACCAAAATAGGCATTCAAATAGATGACATTCTATGAGCTATATATTTAACACACTGATTGCATGCAGCTTACTTTGATCAGGTCTTTCATCTTCCAGCTATACACACATATTTCTATCTAGTTAATGGTCTGCTAATAGTACTTCTATGAAATTGCCCATTTTTATTCTTTACTACATGCAGGGACAGAAAACATGCGTCCCCAGATGAACCTCAATCCCAAAGTAAAATACCCAGAGTCAGACTAGTAGAGAATATTGAATGTCAGGCTTGCCAATTAATTTTGTTTCAAGTTGTAACTTCAGTTTTCAGAAATGGTATTTCTGCTCTCATCTTGCTAATCTTCTACTGAAATACTTGCCACACACACAGTCTCCTTCCAGATTAGGTAACTTGTAGAACAATACTGACTTATTCCAGGTGATAACTGATTCACATGTATACATAATTTTATGTATAACATAAAATGTACAGAGTTGGTTTAAGAAACATGATATGGACCCTGATAAGTCCCTGATACTGTGACTGATTTTATATAACCTATACAGTGTTGTTCATAGTTACAGGTACACAGGTGTGATATTATTCTGTTGAAGAACTTGCACAATATGCCTCAAGTGGTCACTTGATAACAGCAGAAGCATTAGAAGACTACCTAGAGGAATTTAAAAGTTACTGCTTCTGACGTTTCACTCAACTACTTTGCAAAATGAAATTTCTTAACTGCTAAAATGAGTCATTTGGCATTTGTGGGAATTTTTTCAGTTTCAGTAGAAAAGCACTCTATTAGTGTTATACCAATAAAATCATAAGGTAAAATATTAACTAAACAGTCCTATTAGTTCATAGTCACTGCAATACTAATTTGAACTTTAAGGGAAGATATATTTGTTGATAATTACAAAGAGGGAAAATATTAGCATAAATAATAATATCTGTAGGTGTATGAAATGGTGAGAGTGTTGAAAATACTTCTAAAGGAGAATTCTAATAGGGTTGCTTATCAAAAAACACGTTCTTGTAGAGAAACTTGCTGTTCTTAGTAATGACTGATAAGACCCTTGAACCCAAATAATGTGAACCGTAAGATATTGTGATTTTCCTTCAACATTTAGAAGATAAATACATTAATTTGGACGGCAGATCTTTAAGATGACTAGGTAAAGGCAGTATTGATGTGACTGAAGGTATTATTGCTTGCTGGAAGCTATGTAAAATATAATGCAGTTTTTCTTAAAATACTGAGGTAACAAAAGCTCTCTGGGATATACAACACAATTACACTTCATGTTATTTCCAGCTTTATATCAGAGAAGGCATTCAGATAAATTTGGCAGACTATGGTAAATAAAAACCTTATGTGCATAAAGGGATGTTTATCTATCTGATTTTAATATATGCATGTATGGAAGATATGCTTAATATCACTTTTAAATCACAGTTTTAGGTCCACTAATAATTATCTTAAAAATCTTGTTGGAATTGAAAATACCTGATCAATAGTGAAAATGTGAAATTAAGAAAAATATGACAACAATGAAAAAAGTTATGATTAATTGATTTCTGTTTCATTTCTGTTATATATATATATAAAGTAATATTCAGGTTCTTTAAATTGAAAGTCAACAGAATGTAACAATTTATTTTTAAGATATAAAGGATAAATTCACATTTATTGGGTACTTTAGAATGAAATTTGTGGATGGGGGCATCTAAATAATTTACACACTTGAACAGATTTAAAATTATTTATTGACAAATGTTTCGTTGTGATGTGTTTCCTCTGTAGAATTCCCATTCAGTCATGAGATGAGTTTTAATCCATGTGAAAATACTGGTGGAAATTCTTTTGATATATAATGTCCAAAGATAGCTGCTATCAATTTATTCCTCTTGAGTGAAATACACATATTCTTCCACACATCAAAAGGTAGAATTTAATTTCCTATTCTCTTGAATCTGGACTAACTGTAGTAACTTGTTTGAACCGCTAGAGGGCAGTGAAAGTGGTATCTTAGAACACCTGAGGCTAGGTCGTAAGTCTCACTTGTTGCCTGAGCATCTTGGAATGCTTAGGATTCTGAATCTTGGAAGGAGACGGACCATGCTCTCAGAAACCCGAGCCCCGTGGAGTGGCCATTGCAGATGTATTAATTGGAAGCAAAGGATGCTTCAATTCGACGATGAGCATTTAGTTGGAAGTAGACGATCCTGCTTTCCTCATTTACAAATCACAGGCACAAACAAAAAAAATACATTTTTCAGCTTATAAACATTTTAGGAAGAAATTAAAATTATGTTAATTAATAGGTTGTTTCTCTTCATGAATCAGGAACCCATTTCTGAGGTAGAAATTAGTCAGGTTGCTGGTGTGGAGGGCTGAACTGTAAGCATTCAGGCCTTCAACTCCAATCTATTGTAGAAAACATAGCCAAAGAGTGATACTCATTGTTTTCCAAGCATCTAGATGAATAGACCGGAGAAGGCAATGGCACCCCACACCGGTACTCTTGCCTGGAAAATCCCATGGATGGAGGAGCCTGGTGGGCTGCTGACTATGGGGTCGCACAGAGTCGGACTCAACTGAAGCGACTTAGCAGCAGCAGCAGCAGATGAATAGAGTCGTTCACCCCTACAACTTAAAACATGCCTTCATCAATAATCCTGAAGAAAGATACATGCTCTTCTGCATTTTAAAGATTTTATTTGAATTGGGGGCTATTTTTATTTATATCAGAAAAATTGCCAACAGAATATTTTCACCTTATGGTGAGATTTCTGACAGTTGTATTTTAAAGATTTGTTTTAAATTTTGAGAAAACTAAATTTGAAACCCTTCTAAATTTGTTACCTTTTTTCCTTTCCTTTCTTTGTTTTCTTCTCTTCCTTTCTTCCTACATTCCTCATTGTCTGACTTGTCACCATTTATCTACATTTTACCTTTTAGAACAATAGCATAAAAAAGGACTAGGATTTGGGTGAATTGATTTCTAAACTAAATTTTTCAAGTAACTAGATATGTAAACTTGGTTAAATCACTTATAATCTGGAGGCCTAAATTAATCTCTTTGAAACTTTAGGGAACTAAAATAGATTTCATTCTAACCCTGTTTTAAAATAACACAATTCAAAAATGTTTAAAACAAGGCAAATAAACATCAGATGCATATTTGGAAAAGAGAAAAAAATGTATCAAGTACTTAGTGTGAGTGACTTACTGGAATGAATTAAAATCAGAATGAAAAGGCAAATTGCTTTAGGCTATTTATTTTTATAAAATAATAAAACAGTATACAATTTCTCTCTGGAAGGAAATAAACTTCTCATCTTTGACTTCTAGGAGAAATAAACATGATTCTCATGTATAAGGGCTATTGGATAACATAATCAGATCTGTATTAAGGGATCCATCTTTGTAATCCCATAGGCCACAGATATACTGCATCTCATGCATAAACTAATTTGTGTAGTTGTATATTTTAATAATTTATGTGTTAATTTGTCTAATTAAGCTGAAATTTCTTAGGGATATCTGACCTTAACTTGTTCAATTTTTATTCCCATCCCCTACACAGTACATGGGGCATCCAACTGGTTCTAAATAAATTTTTTGTAGAGGAAAGAGGTACAGAATTTATCAAGTGGATATTTCTTGAATCATAACATGCTGTGCTTAGTTGTTCAGTCGTTTCTGACTCTTTGCAATCCCATGGACTGCAGCCTGCTAGGCTCCTCTGTACACGAGGATTCTCCAAGCAAGAATACTGGAGTTGGTTGTCATGCCCTCCTCCAGGGAATCTTAACAACCCAGGTCTCCCGCGTTGCAGGTGGATTATTTACCGACTAAACCACCAGGGAAGCCTGTATCATCACATAAAATATGTCAAAACCATATAATGAAATTGTAATTAAGAAAGGCATGTCTGTATAACTCTGACAATACTTTCATGTAAGCATCTTAGTGTTGGCGTAACAATATATTTGAGATTACCCTGTAGCTCAGTCAGTAAAGAATCTGCCTGCAGTGCAGTAAACTGGGGTTCGATTCCTGGGTGGGAAATATCCTCTGCAGAAGCAAATGGCAACCCACTCAAGTATTCTTGCCTGGAGAATTCCAAGGACATAGGGGCCTGGAGGGCTACAGACCACGGGGATCGCAAGAGTCAGACATGACTTAGCGACCAAACCACCACCAAACACTATGTTTATAAAGATCTTAGCACACTCCAAGTAAAAAAAAAAAAAAAAAGCCCCTTAAAAAGCATTTTCCTAATAATGAATATTCCATGGGAGTTTATAAGTACTTTTGGTCGATCCAGTGTTATAAGTTGATACTAGTAATAAGAGTGCCAAATTTTACTGTATTCACTCTAAATATGTTTCAAAATAAGATTCAGGTGGTAAAGGTAACATCTTACAACGTCAAATTAGGAGTCTGATATATTCTCTCTCAAGTAGAGGTCTGTCCTATTCCTTTATCAGTTTATATCTGAAGGATTCTTAAACAGAGTTTTACCCAGATAGTAGTTTAAAGCATTCCCATGCACTTGAAATAATGGATTAAAGTAAGTTTGGATCAGGTGCAGAAAGTTAAAAGTAAATATCATCAGTTGGCCACAGTTTGTTTAACTGTGACTTCCAACGAAAGCCTAATGATGGTAAGGCTTTGCAAAGGTGTAAACTATAATTGTTCCTCTCTGTCTCTTTCACCTTCAGTCACTGAAAGAGCTGTTGTGCAGGTAGAATTAATCACTATTTAAATCTAAAAATGTTGGTTAAACTTAAAGGTTTTAAGTATGATATTGATAATGCTGTATGAATGTTTCACATGGTGCTTAACAAATACTTTCAGCTGCTTTTTAGGGCGGGATACAGTATAGCAATTCAATTTCCCAGTTCCAGATTTCCTATGGATGTAGCATTGGCAGAATTCTGACATTTAAGTTTCTAAACTTTGTTCCAGCTATTGGGTTCTTGGGATATGGCTATAAAGTTTAGAACTGCCAAATTGGTTCTAGACATCTGCTGGCTCCCTGTACTAGTTAGTGGAGTAAACAACCCTCTTATACATAAAGGGTATATTATATATATCCAGGGAGACTTGTCAGCAGGTCTCTTCAGCCTTGCGAATAATATGTTCTTGTTATTTAAAATAAGTATTTCAGAATTTGACTTTTATAACAACTGAAATTAGTATCAGTCCAGGTCAGTTCAGTTCATTTCAGTGGCTCAGTCATGTCCAACTATTTGTAACCCTGTGGACTACAGCACACAGGCCTAACTGTCCTGGAGTTTACTCAAACTCATGTCCATAGAGTCAGTGATGCCATCCAACCATCTCCTGCTCTGTTGTCCTCTTCTCCTCCCACATTCAATCTTTCACAGCATCAAGGTCTTTTCCAATGAGTCAGCTCTTCATATCAGGTGGCCAAAGTATTGGAGCTTCAGCTTCAGCATCAGTCCTTCCAATGAATATGCAGGACTGATTTCCTTTACGATGGACTAGTTGGATCTTCTTGCTGTCCAAGGGACTCTCAAGAGTCTTCTCCAACAAACTAGCATAATCCCTTTATTCTTGTTCCTGATTGCTCAAATATTGGATATAAATAAGATTAACATTACATATAGAAAAACTCATGTTATAAAGCCTAATTATTGTAGACAGAACTTGAAAAATCCTAAATAGAAGTTTAGAAGGTCAGATTTTACTTTGGGTTTGTTAGAATAGCCCTCTAAAAATTTGGGCTATTCTTTACTGGCAAACCTTCTTACAAGAAATTCTGAAGGAAATTCTTTAGTCTGAAAGATGGGGACATCAGACACAATTTGAATTCATACATACACACACACGAAGTACCTTGAAAAGTAATTAAATAATTAGAAAATAAAATATTAATACAATTAGCAATTATCTAAAATATATAATTGAATCTGTAACACATAAAAATGTAGTAAATTCAACAATAATCGGAGAAAGGAGGCAGGCCAAGCTGTATTAGAGTAAGAAGGTGATACCAGATTTTAATTTGAACCCACAGGAACAAATGAAGATGTCTAAAAGTAAGTGAGGAGATTAAATTGGTAAACACTGTAAATATATATTTATTTTCCTATCTTCCCTTGGTTTATCTGAAAACATAAAATAATATAATGATTATGACAATACATTATTAGACATAACCTACATTCATATATGTATGTTATGAAACATACATTACTTTCTTTTTTTTCAAGATCTTAGTTTTTATTTTTTTAATTTAAATTTATTTATTTTAATTGGAGGCTAATTACTTTACAAAATTGTATTGGTTTTGCCATACATCAACATGAATCTGCCACAGGTATACACGTGTTCCCCATTCTGAACCCCCCTTCCACCTCCCTCCCCATACCATCCCTCTGGGTCATCCCAGTGCACCAGCCCCAGGCATCCTGTATCATGCATCGAACCTGGACTGGCAATTTGTTTCACATATGATATTAGACATGTTTCAATGCCATTCTCCCAAATCATCCCACCCTTTCCCTCTCCCACAGAGTCCAAAAGACTATTCTATGCATCTGTGTCTCTTTTGCTGTCTTGCATTCAGGGTTATTGTTACCATCTTTCTAAATTCCATATATATGAGTTATTATACTGTATTGGCGGAGAAGGCAATGGCAGCCCACTCCAGTACTCTTGCCTGGAAAATCCCATGGACAGAGGAGCCTGGTAGGCTGCAGTCCATGGGGTTGCTAAGAGTCGACACGACTGAGTGACTTCAGTTTCACTTTTCACTTTCATGCGCTGGAGAAGGAAATGGCAACCCACTCCAGCATTCTTGCCTGGAGAATCCCAGGGATGGGGGAGCCTGGTGGGCTGTCATCTATGGGGTCGCACAGAGTTGGACATGACTGAAGTGACTTAGCAGCAGCATACTGTATTGGTGTTTTCTTTCTGACTTACTTCACTCTGTATAATAGGCTCCAGTTTCATCCACCTCATTAGAACTGATTCAAATGTATTCTTTTTAAAGGCTGAGTAATGCTCCATTGTGTATATGTACCACAGCTTTCTTATCCATTCATCTGCTGATGGACATCTAGGTTGCTTCCATGTCCTGGCTATTATAAACAGTCCTGTGATGAACATTGGGGTACATGTGTCTCTTTCAATTCTGGTTTCCTCGGTGTGTATGCCCAGCAGTGGGATTGCTGGGTCGTATGGCAGTTCTATTTCCAGTTTTTTAAGGAATCTCCACACTGTTCTCCATAGTGGCTGAACTAGTTTGCATTCCCACCAACAGTGTAAGAGGGTTTCCTTTTCTCCACACCCTCTCCAGCATTTATTGCTTATAGACTTTTGGATCACAGCCATTCTGACTGGCATGAGATGGTACCTCATTGTGGTTTTGATTTGCATTTCTCTGATAATGAGTGATGTTGAGCATCTTTTCATGTGTTTGTTAGCTATTTGTATGTCTTCTTTGGAGAAATGTCTGTTTAGTTCTTTGGCCCATTTTTTGATTGGGTGATTTATTTTTCTGGAATTGAGCTGCAGGAGTTGCTTGTATATTTTTGAGATTCATTGTCAGTTGCTTCATTTGCTATTTTCTCCCATTCTGAAGGTTGCCTTTTGCCTTGCTTATAGTTTCCTTTGTTGTACAGAAGCTTTTGATTTTAATTAGGTCCCATTTGTTTATTTTTGCTTTTATTTCCAATATTCTGGGAGGTGGGTCATAGAGGATCCTGCTGTGATTTATGTCGGAGAGTGTTTTGCCTATGTTCTTCACTAGGAGTTTTATGGTTTCCGGTCTTATGTTTAGATCTTTAATCCATTTTGAGTTTATTTTTGTGAATGGTGTTAGAAAGTGTTCTAGTTTCATTCTTTTACAAGTAGTTGACCAGTTTTCCCAGCACCACTTCTTAAAGAGATTGTCTTTTCTTTTCTCCATTGTATATTCTTGCCTCTTTTGTCAAAGATAAGGTGTCCATAGGTGCATGGATTTATCTCTGGGCTTTCTATTTTGTTCCATTGATCTATATTTCTGTCTTTGTGCCAGTACCATACTGTCTTGATGACTGTGGCTTTGTAGTAGAGCTTGAAGTCAGGCGGGTTGATTCTTCCAGTTCCATTCTTCTTTCTCAAGATTGCTTTGGCTATTCGAGTTTTTTTGTATTTCCATACAAATTGTGAAATTATTTGTTCTAGCTCTTTTGGGGGAGAAAGTGGTCTCCCTGTCCTATTCCTCTGCCATCTTAGGACCACCCCTACATTACTTTCTTGATGAAAGTGAAAGAGGAGAGTGAAAAAGTTGGCTTAAAAATCAAAATTCAGAAAATTAAGATCATGGCATCCAGTCCCTTCACTTCATGACAAATAAATGGGGAAACAGTGGAAACGGAGAGGTTTTATTTTTTGGGGGGTTCCAAAATCTCTGTAGATGGGGACTGCAGCCATGAAATTAAAAGACGCTTGCTTCCTGGAGGAAAAGCAATGATCAACCTAGACAGCATATTAAAAAGCAGAGACATTACTTTGTCAACAAAGTTCCATCTAGTCAAAGCTATGGTTTGATTACAGTTTATGATTTTTTCAGTAGTCACGTATGGATGTGAGAGTTGGACTCTAAAGAAAGCTGAGTGCCAAAGAATTGATGCTTTTGAACTGTGATGTTTGAGAAGACTCTTGAGAGTGCCTTGGACTGTAAGGAAATCCAACCAGTCCATCCTAAAGGAAAGCAGTCCTGAATATTCATTGGAAAGACTGATGCTGAAACTGAAGTTCCAATACTTTGACCACCTGATGTGAAGAACTGACTCACTGGAAAAGACCCTGATGCTGGGAAAGATTGAAGGAGGGATGAGAAGGGGACAACAGAGGATGAGATGGTTGGATGGCATCACTGACCCAATGGACATGTGTTTTGAGTAAGCTCTGGAAGTTGGTGATGGACAGGTAGGCCTGATGTGCTGCAGTCCATGGGGTTGCATAGAGTCAGACAGGACTGAGTGACTGAAATGAACTGACTGATATAGATATAATATGTATAGAAACAGAAGTACAAAAAAGAGGAAATTGAGCATATGGGGATAATAATATTCTGTAAAGACTAGTCCAAGTTTACTAATCAGAAAATGTCTTTATGTTACCTTCATTTTTTGAAAGATAAACTTGCAAAATGAATGTGAGATCTGGTTATATAGTGATTTTTTTTTCTTTTTGCATTTTAAATATGTCATAGCACTGACTCTGACATCTGTGGGTTGTTGTAAGAAGTCAACTGCTAATTTTATTAGGGTTATCTATATGTATTAATAAACCATTCTCTCTTCTTTCAAACTTTTCTTTATGTCATCTTCTTCTAACATTTTTGCTATATGCAATCTCTTTGCTTATCTAACTTCGATTTTGAACTTGGAGTATATTGAACTTTAGTATATCCAGCTTGGAGTATATTGAACTTCTTGGTTATGTAGATTTTTAAATTGAATTTGAGATAAGTTAGTGATTATTTAATTATTTACTGCTCTTTTTCTCTGGTATTTCCATTAGAGCTTTCTTGGGGAACTTAATAGTGTCCTATACTTTTCTATGGCTTAGTTCATTTTCCTTCATTCTTTTTTATCCTGTTCTTATCTTTATTAATCTAGTTCCATGTTTGTTAATTCCTATCCAAAGAGTTAAAATCTAGTTTTGACCTTTCTAGTACATTTTAAAATTTAAATTATTTTAACTCTAGAATTCTCAGTTCTTATTTTATATTTCTATCTTTTTTAATGTTATTCTCTATTTAACAAGACAATGTCATCATATCCCACTTTACTTTTCAAAGTATGATTTCCTCTAATTCTTTGAACATAATTGTAAGACTGCTTTAAGTTTTTGTCTCCTAACTCCAATATCTTGTTCCTTATCTAGGCAATCTCTATTGTGTGCTTTTTTCTTTGTATATGGGCCATTTTTCTCTATCTTTGTTTGTCTCATAATTTTTGGTTGACAACTAGACATTTTATATAGTATGTCTTCTACTGTGGGGCTCTGCTTATTTTTTCAGTAGCTTGACCCAGACCTGTTATAATGGAGTTTATTTTCTCTTCAGTTTAAGGGTGTTGATATTACTCCTCAGAGGACACATCCTTGGGCATACATCTAGTCACCCTGATATAACAATGGATTTAGCAGAGCTCTCATTAGCCTTTTCCCTGATCTCTCTGTTAAGCAATTTGCCTCATTTGGTATTACAACCAGATGTTAGGCTGTACTATTATTGCTGATTGACTTATTATTTTCAACAATGTCCTATAGTAGATACTGTTTTATAGTGTGATGCAGTTATGAATAGACCATTTTGCCAGAGTAGTTATAGAAACAAATCTTTGAGGTGTCTGCTGATACCAAGAAGAATTGTTTTGTTTCTTTCTCTGGTTCTTTCTGGTAAACTAGCTGACCTACTGTTTGGCTTGGTTCTCTCCTGAAGCTACTAATCTCCCCTTAGATACTAACCACCAAAATATACATTGATTTTAGACTTCCCCACACACTATTCCCTGGTGGCCCAGATGGTAAAGAATCTGCCCTGAAATGCAGGAGACACAGATTCAATCCTTGGGTCAGGAAGATCCCCTGGAGAAGGGAGTAGCTAAACACTCCAGGATTCTTGCTGGGAAAATCCTACAGATAGAGGATCCTGGCAGGCTACAGTCCATGAGATGGCAAAGAACTGGACACAACTGAGTGACTACACACACACACACAGTATTTCAAATAAAGTCAGTTCCCTTGGAGAGAGATTTAAACGCTGTTCTTATGGCCTGCCTTTCCCACTGGGCAAATCCCTATTCCACTGCTCTGAAGTTTTGGAAAGGGACAGTGGCCCATTTCTAAAAGAGGAACTTTAAGACCCCCTATAAATCAAAAGAATGTGATATAAACACAAATATAAACAGAGATCAATGGAATAATTTATAGAGTTCAGAATTAGACCCAAAAACCCACTAAATTTTGACAAAGATACTAATATAATTCAATGGGAAAAGATAGTTTTATTATTTCCCAAGAAAAGTGCTTGAACAACTGAATACTTATACGGGAATAAATAAATCTTTGCTGAATATAAATAACATTAGTTCTTAATATGTTATGAACATAAAAGTAAAATTTAAACCTATAATACTTCTAAATGACAGAGATTTGATGACTAGGGATAGGTTTGAAAAGGTAAAGAATTTTATACAGGACACAACAAGAATTTATAAAAAAAGAAAATTTGGACATCATCCAAAAAAAATTCTACTTTTTGAAAATCATCCCTAAGGAATGAATAAAAAGGCAAACCACAAGCCATGAAAATATTTACAAGCATATGTAAGGTGTTGGAACTAAATCCAGGATATATGAAGGATTTAGGATAAAAAGATAATTCAAAAATAAAATATGAATGAACATTTGAACAAATACTTCTGAGAAGATATATAAATGAATAATAAACCCAGAATGATTCTCAAGATCTTTTAAATTCATCTGAAGTTAAAGTATCCTTTATGTCTCAGTGTGGCCTCATTTAAACTGAAGACTGGTACTCTTTCTCATCTTTTGCATTTAAACCTTTTAAATTAATTCTTATTGGGGTATAGTTACTTCCCAGGTGGCTCAGTGGTAAAGAATCTGTCAGCAATGCAGGAGGTGTAGGCTTGAATCCTAGGTCAGGAAGATCCCCTGGAGAAGGGAATGGCAACCCACTCCAGTATTCTTGCCTGGGAAATCCCACAGACAGAAAAGCTGAGTGGGCTACAGTCTATGGGATCACAAAAGAGTCAGACACGCTTTAGTAACTAAACAATAATCTAGTTACATTACAATGTTGTGTTATTTTCTACTATACAGTAAAATGAATCAGCCTCACTTTTCAGTTTCATGCATTGGAGAAGGAAATGGCAACCCACTCCAGTATTCTTGCCTAGAGAATCCCAGGGATGGGGGAGCCTGGTGAGCTGCCGTCTATGGGATCACAGAGTCAGACACAACTGAAGCGACTTAGCAGCAGCAGCAGCAGCATACGTATACATATGCGCCCTCCCTTTTGGACTTCCTTCTCATTCAGGTCACCACAGTTCCTTACATAGAGATCTCTGTGCTATACTGTATGTTCTCTTTAATTATCTATTTTATACATAGTATCAGTAGTGTAAAGAAGATGTGGTACATGTATACAATGGAATATTACTCAGTCACAACAATAAACAAAATTAGGTAATTTGTAGAGATGTGAATGGACCTAGAGAGTGTCATACAGAGAGAAGTAAGTCAGAAAGAGAAAATAGTATCATATTAACACATATATGTGAAATCTAGAAGCATGGTATAGACAATCTTATTTGAAAGCAGAAATAGAGACAAACACCTAGAGAAAAAAATATGTGGATACCAAGGGGGAAAGGGAAGGAGGGGGAAGAATTGGGAAATTGGGATTGAAAGCTGATGGTCTTAATTTTCCAGTTTACATATCACCTGGCTATCACCAGCCAACACAATAGTGGCTTTTAACACATACAGTTCGGGGAAGATAAAGGGAAAAAAAGTAAGGGACAGGCGGTTGTCATCACTCTATCTGCCCAGGGTATACTTCCCCCTCCCTTTCAAGCAAATGAGAACGGGCTTCAAAAAGAGAGATCTGTCTTGCTGGAAACAGTAGTCTGGTGTCTGAAAATTGAGAGGCTTGCTGAAGCACCCAGGGTCAGAAGAGTAAAGGTTGAGTTTGGAAAATTTCTGCACTCCCACGTAGCAAGCTAAATGTACGCTTATTTCATGGATCAAATGCAGCCCAAAGGAGAAAAAAAAAAAACTGATTTTTTTTTTCGCCTTAGATCATGTCTGACATGACAACTTGGATGGTCTGGGAGATGATTGCTGAAAGAGATTGGAGTTACAATACTGAAACCCCAGCGGAGAAAGTGGGAATTATCTGTAAACAGCCAGAGAAGATTTACATGACATCAGATACACTTTAAGGGAAGGTCCCCAGCAATGTAGCATCTCTGTATCCAAGAAAACGCCCTCAGGAAAAGTCACTTTTAAATATTTATCTTATCCAGGGACAATCTCCATTAGCTCTTTTCAGGCACATGAGAATGTTTCTGTGAATAACACTTAACTCTTGAACTTGTTTGAGATTCCATTCCCAGCACGGAGCACAATGGTAAACTTCAGTTCAGTTCAGTCGCTCAGTCGTGTCCGACTCTTTGCGACCCCATGAATCGCAGCACGCCAGGCCTCCCTGTCCATCACCATCTTCCGGAGTTCACTCAGACTCACATCCATCGAGTCCGTGATGCCATCCAGCCATCTCATCCTCCATTGTCCTCTTTTCCTCCCGCCCCCAATCCCTCCCAGCATCAGACTCTTTTCCAATGAGTCAACTCTTCACATGAGGTGGCCAAAGTACTGGAGTTTCAGCTTTAGCATCATTCCTTCCAAAGAACACCCAGGGCTGATCTCCTTCAGAATGGACTGGTTGGATCTCCTTGCAGTCCAAGGGACTCTCAAGAGTCCTCTCCAACACCACAGTTCAAAAGCATCAATTCTTTGGCACTCAGCTTTCTTCACAGTCCAACTCTTGCATCCATACAGGACCACCTGAAAAACCGTAGCCTTGACTATACAGACTTTTGCTGGAAAAGTAGTCTTGGCTTTTCAATATGCTATCTAGGTTGGTCATAACTTTTCTTCCAAGGAGGAAGCGTCTTTTAATTTCATGGCTGCAGTCACCATCTGCAGTGATTTTAGAGCCCAGAAAAATAAAGTCTGACACTGTTTCCACTGTTTCCCCATCTATTTCCCATGAAGTGATGGGACCGGATGCCATGATCTTCGTTTTCTAACGTTGAGCTTTAAGCTAAATTTTTCACTCTCCTCTTTCACTCTCATCAAGAGACTTTTTAGTTCCTCTTCACTTTCTGCCATAAGGGTGGTGTCATCTGCATATCTGAGGTTATTGATATTTCTCCCAGCAATCTTGATTCCAGCTTGTGCTTCTTCAAGCCCAGCATTTCTCATGATGTACTCTGCATAGAAGTTAAATAAGCAGGGTGACAATACACAGCCTTGACGTACTCCTTTTCCTACTTGGAACCAGTCTGTTTTTCCATGTCCAGTTTTAACTGTTGCTTCCTGACCTATGTACAGGTTTCTTGAGAGGCAAGTCAGATCGTCTGGTATTCCCATTTCTTTCAGAATTTTCCACATTTTATTGTAATCCACACAGTCAAAAGCTTTCACATAGTCAATAAAGCAGAAATAGATGTTTTTTCTGGAACTCTCTTGCTTTTTCCATGATCCAGCGGATGTTGGTAATTTGATCTCTGGTTCCTCTGCCTTTTCTAAAACCAGCTTGAACATCAGAAGTTCACAGTTCATGTATTGCTGAAGCCTAGCTTGGAGAATTTTGAGCATTATTTTACTAGCATGTGAGATGAGTGCAATTGTACAGTACTTTGAGCATTCTTTGGCATTGCCTTTCTTTGGGATTGGAATGAAAACTGACCTTTTCCAGTCCTGTGGCCACTGCTGAGTTCTCCAAATTTGCTGGCATATTGAGTGCAGCACATTCACAGCATCATCTTTCAGGATTTGAAATAGCTCAACTGGAATTTTATCACCTCCACTAGCTTTGTTTGTAGTTATGCTTTCAAAGGCACACTTGACTTCACATTCCTGGATGTCTGGCTCTAATTGAGTGATCACACCATTTTGATTATCTGGGTCGTGAAGATCTTTTTTGTACAGTTCTTCTGTGTATTCTTGCCACCTCTTCTTAATATCTTCTGCTTCTGTTAGGTCCATACCATTTCTGTCCTTTATTGAGCCCATCTTTGCATGAAATGTTCCCTTGGTATCTCTAATTTTCCTGAAGAGATATCTAATCTTTCCCATTCTGTTGTTTTCCTCTATTTCTTTGCATTGATCGCTGAGGACGGCTTTCTTATCTCTCCTTGCTATTCTTTGGAACTCTGCATTCAGATGCTTATATCTTTCCTTTTCTCTTTTGCTTTATGTTTCTCTTCTTTTCACAGCTATTTGTAAGGCCTCCCCAGACAGCCATTTTGCTTTTTGGCATTTCTTTTCCATGGAGATGATCTTGATCCCTGTCTCCTGTACAATGTCACGAACCTCAGTCCATAGTTCATCAGGCACTCTACCTATCAGATCTAGTCCCTTAAATCTATTTCTCACTTCCACTGTATAATCGTAAGGGATTTGATTTAGGTCATACCTGAATGGTCTAATGGTTTTCCCTACTTTTTCAATATAAGTCTGAATTTGGCAATAAGGAGCTCATGATCTGAGCCACAGTCAGCTCCTGGTCTTGTTTTTGCTGACTGTATAGAGCTTCTCCATCTTTGGCTGCAAAGAATATAATCAATCTGATTTCAGTGTTGACCATCTGGTGATGTCCACGTGTAGAGTCTTCTCTTGTGTTGTTGGAAGAGGGTCTTTGCTATGACCAGTGCATTTTCTTGGCAAAATTCTATTAGCCTTTGCCACGCTTCATTCCATATTCGAAGACCAAATTTGCCTGTTACTCCAGGTGTTTCTTAACTTCCTACTTTTGTATTCCAGTCCCCTATAATGAAAACGACATATTTTGGGGGCATTATTTCTAAAAGGTCTTTTAGATCTTCATAGAACTGTTCAACTTCACCTTCTTCAGCATTACTGGTTGGGGCATGGACTTGGATTACTGTGATATTGAATGGTTTGCTTTGGAAACGAAGAGAGATCATGCTGTCGTTTTTGAGATTGCATCCAAGTACTACATTTTAGACTCTTTTGTTGATCATGATGGCTACTCCATTTCTTCTAAGGTATTCCTGCCCACAGTAGTAGATATAATGGTCATCTGAATTAAATTCACCCATTCCAGTCCATTTTAGTTTGCTGATTCCTAGAACGTCAACATTTACTCTTGCCATTTCCTGTTTGACCACTTCCAATTTGCCTTGATTCACGGACTTGACATTCCAGGTTCCTCTGCAATACTGCTCTTTACAGCATCAAACCTTGCTTCTATCACCAGCCACATCCACAGCTGGATATTGTTTTTGCTTTGGCTCCATCCCTTCATTCTTTCTGGAGCTATTCTCCACTGATCTCCAGTAGCATATTGGGCACCTACTGACCTGGGGAGTTCCTTGTTCAGTATCCTATGATTTTGCCTTTTCATACTGTTCATGGAGTTCTCAAAGCAAGAATACTGAAGTGGTTTGCCATTCCCTTCTCCAGTGGACCACATTCTGTCAGACCTCTCCACCATTACCTGCCCATCTTGGGTGGCCCCAAAGGGCATGGCTTAGTTTCATTGAGTTAGACAAGGCTGTGTTCCATGTGATTAGATGGACTAGTTTTCTGTGATTGTGGTTTTGGTGTGTCTGCCCTCTGATGCCCTCTTGAAACACCTACCATCTTTCTTGGGTTGGTAATAATATGTACATACTAGAGATTTTTTTCTTGAAAGGAGTGCCAGTTTGGGGGAATATTGTTATCAATTGGTTATGGAAAAATACTGAATTCACTTTTATAAGAATACAATATTAAAATATTAACCAGATGTAGAAAAAAATCTACTAAAAGAAAGCATGTTTGTAACTCAGATAACACTTTAATTAAAATAGAATAAAATAGGACTGTCAACAATTTTATATTTTGTAGTTTTTTCCTACAGAAATTGAGAGAAATTCTAAAATGGCTTTCCCCTATTTTTCCCATGAAACTATGCTTCTTTAGTAGGCTTCTTAGACTAAAAATCAAGATTATGGTAAGAAGCATCCTATTATATAAATTTTGTATATTTTATTTTCTATCCTGACATGGTCCAACATTGCTTAGTGTGAGGTATCCCTTACATAATTTCAATAGAATTCAAGTTGTGAATAATCATAAATACAAAAAGTTAAATGGTCAAATCTTAAACTTCATTTAAAAATGAAGCAATATACATATTAATTCACCTTTCAGTGAGACATTATCTGGTTAAAAAGTGGGAAAATGAACCAATTTAATTATATCAGAATTTTAGATTTAAAAACCTCTTTTTGACCCATTCACCTTCTTGCAGCTTAGTATTACCCTTCTACTTGTCAATTTAGAATTAACTGTCAAGTTTTTCTAGTTACATGTCAGTCTTTCTCTTCATTTTTAAACAGTTTTATTTTAAGAGGGATGTATAGTAAAAAGTGCCTTAGATAAACCCCTTGCTCTAGCAATGGTAAGAGATGTGACATTATTTTTTGAGTTTTACATTTTTAAGTGAAAAATGATACTATTCTATAAACTCATTGTTAATTAAATTATATGAATAAATGGGTAAAATACTTAGCATGAATTTGATGTTCAATAAATATATTTTCTCTGCCCCATATGGAACTATCCCTTTGAATTTTGAAAATGTGATAGTTTTATCAATTTTAATATTAATTTGACAAAATTCATATAAGAAAATCAAAGGATAAATATATATCAGAATGAGTCAATATTGCAACAAATAAATGACTGATAGTTCCATTATTTCTAAATATAGATTTTATTAATAATTTTTAAATATTTTACTGTATTCTCTAAGCACTGAGAAAAATAACAACTTTTATTTTTATTACAAATTTTACATTAGATACCACTAGAGGGACTTGTATTATTAGAAGTGTCTTTCAGAAGCATCAGTAGAAAATATAAGAGGAAAATGTACTAAAATGAAAATGCCAGGTAATAATTTCTAAATTTAGAATTTCAACATTTTATGAAATATAAAAACTTTTTTCTTTCATTGATTCATCTTGCCTTTATAGTCTGTCTCACTGTAATGGGCATTTAGTGTACTATTAAGAATTACTATGTCTCACACTTAATTTTAAGTAATTAAAAACAATGTATTAAATAATTCTTTAATAGTTTAATAGGTCTTAGTTGTAAGACTTATTGTTTTAAAAAGAACTCTTTAAAGGTGTTACTCTGCCTTATTTTACATTTGGAGGCATAATATTGTCAAAATAAATTCTTCACATATTTCTACAGCTGATTAAGACTAAATCAGAAGTTCCCTTAAAATTATATTTTATGCATAGAATTTTCAGTAATATGTTCACCTCAAGGTGATATCCAATACAAATCATTTCCCATTTATGAAGCATCCTCTACGTTAAAGGATCTCCACCTGAATGGATACAAAGATGAAGAGAATCACAAGGCATGTTCTACATTACTTACGTGAATTATAATTTCCTGTGTGTCATTTAGCATATAAAGAAGAAAGAGCTATCGTATTTAAATTAGGATAAGTGTAGGTTTAGCTTAAAAGGCTTCTTTTCAAAAAGTGGTCTGCCAATTATTGGGGAAGCTTAGGAAGATTAAGCCAAGACTGCAGTGAGGAAGGGAGGAGGCACTTACAGGAGAGAGAGTCCTATGGAGGAGACTCTCTGGAGAGGAGCGGTGATCGTAGGTCAAGAACATAGCCAACCATAGAGGAAACAAGGAGGATAAATATCTCTCCTCTCTTTTTTTGTTCTCTTCATATCTGCCAGGGATGCTCCCTCTGCAGCTCATGAATAGAACAGACTCCAGGGCAGAGCTCAGGGTAGACAAGAGTTAAGAAGGTATCTACAGAGACAAAGAGAAAGTATTGAGCAAAAGAATCAAGACTAAACTGCTGTAAGAAATAGCATGTTGAATTCTAAGTATAAGTAACTTTCTATGGGAACTTACAGAAAAAGTGATTAACTGTGTACTTGAGACATCCAGGAACACTGAAGGAAGGAGATGACGTGGAATGTGAGAGAGCTGAATAGTAAATTGTAAACTGTTAAAAATAAACAGAAGTGAAGCAAAAAGTGTAGTTTGAACAGAAGTTATGCAAAAACTGTAGTTTGCTTGGCTAGAAGACAGTTTTCTGTGGTAACAAAGGTTTAACACATTTTTATTAAGGTGTATGTGATATACAGTTCAGTTCAGTTGCTCAGTCGTGTCCGACTCTTTGCGACCCCATGAATCGCAGCACGCCAGGCCTCCCTGTCCATCACCAACTCCCGGGGTTCACTCAGACTCACGTCCATCGAGTCAGTGATGCCATCCAGCCATCTCATCCTCGGTCGTCCCCTTCTCCTCCTGCCTCCAATCCCTCCCAGCATCAGAGTCTTTTCCAATGAGTCAATTCTTCCCATGAGGTGGCCAAAGTACTGGAGCTTCAGCTTTACCATCATTCCTTCCAAAGAAATCCCAGGGTTGATCTCCTTCAGAATGGACTGGTTGGATCTCCTTGCAGTCCAAGGGACTCTCAAGAGTCTTCTCCAACACCACAGTTCAAACGCATCAATTCTTTGGCGCTCAGCCTTCTTCACAGTCCAACTCGCACATCCATTGTGATATACAGTATTATATTAGTTTGGGGTATATAGCATAGTAATTTCCTTACAGATTATAAACCATTAAAAGTTATTTCAAGATAATGGCTGTAATTCTCTGTGCTATACAATGTATCCTTATTTCTTATTTTATGCATAGTAATTTGTATGTATTTTCTAATCAGACACCCCTAAATTGTCCCTTTTCTCTTTCCCTGCTTATAACCACACATTTGCTATGTCTGCGAGTCTGTTTCACATATATGTTCTTTTGAATTCTTTTTTATATTTCTCATGTAAATTATATGAGAGAGTATTTGTCTTTCTTTGTCTGACTTATTTCACTAACCATGACATTATCTAAGTCCATCCATGTTGCTTCTAATGACACCATGACATTCCTTTTTAAGACTGAGTGATAGTCCACTGTGTGTATGTGTGTGTGTATGTGTACATATATTTATATACATACTACAATTTTTTAATCCATTTGTCTTATCCATCCTTCTGTTGATGAATGCTTGTGTTGCCTCAATATCTTCACTGCTATAAATAGTCCTATGAAGACTGGGGTTTATATACCTTTTCTAATCAATGTTTTTAGTTTCTTCTGGATATAAACCAGGAGTGGAATTGCTGAATCACACAGTAGTTCTATTTTTAGGTTTTTGAGGAAACTTCATATCATTTTTCATAGTTACTGAACCACTTAACCTTCCCACAAAGAGTGTACTAGGGTTCTTATTGTCATTTTATTTGCATTTCTTTAAAAACTAACAATATTGAGCATCTTTTCTTGTCCCTATTAGCCCTTTGTATGTCTTTGTAAAAATGTCTATCGAGGTCTTCTGACCATATTTGGATTGAGTTATTTGTTTCTTGATATTGAGTAGAAAAATATTTTGAATTATAAAAATAATTTGGTTCATCTACATGGTTTTCTTAAAAATTTTCTGTATGGGTGTGCTCTTTTTCCAATGTAGTTGAACATAGACAAATTAAAATAATTTTACCTATGTGAACCTGACATTTCCCATGATTTCTTTTTAAGTTCATGTTTTTCAGTAGCCAGTTAAATAGAAAAAAAGATATTGAAATAAGACACAGAACTCACATGAGAGTATATTTTCCTTTAAAAAATTATTCTGTATTAATTTTAGATTTATCTAGCATGAAATATCAAATGCTATTAACTGCTGTCAACTAAAACAACACTAAAAAACAAACAGTAGTTGCTAATAGAGTAGATTTTTTTTTTTGTTTTCATCACAAGAAAAAAATTGTAACCATGTATGGTAATGTATATTAGGTAGGCGTTATAGTGATAATTCTCAATGTACACAAGTATCAAATCATTGTTTGCAGTCAAATTACTAAGAAACTAAAATATTTAGCATATAACATTATATTTCAATTTTTAGAACACCTTGAAAATTACATCAGAAAGTTTCATAAGTTGAGGCTTTTTTTTTTTGCTATGAATTTGAGTTTGACTTTAATATTAAAGTACAAAATAAACTCATAATTTTTTTTTAAAAATTGAAAAAAAATTTTTCTATTCCCCAGGTTCATGGATAGCCTTGGGGTGTCATCCTTACTTGAACCACTATTCAGGGTACTCTCAGAAGAGAATACTCTGTTAAGTTTGTATATTTAAACATAAACAATGATCTTATCCCTTGCCCAGTGAAAGTTTTCCTAAAGTTTTTTTAAAACTCCCAAAGATCTGGTTCCCTTATTATTTCCCTAGGTTTTACTCTTCATTAAATCAAAATAGTTTCTTAGAACACGGGTTTTCAGCTGTTCTGGGAGAATGCAACTATTTCATCCTCTCACTCCCCAAACAAACAAACAGCAACAAACAGTAATTCTCTGGACACCCTCCCCTACCATATCCCATCCCCTGGAGGAGAATCTGCATCTTTCTATTTTCAGTTGACAATAATTGATCAAATCCCTTCAAATCAACTGGAAGTGCCATTCTTTTTAATAGCTTCATAACATTATAACATATTTACATGATGTTACATCTCACTTGTCTTAGATATACCATCATTTATTTAACAATTATCTTACTGGGACATTCACTTGGTAATTTTTTAACACTATGACAAATGCTACAGTATATATTTTTGTACATATATACTTATGTGCTGCTGATTTTGTATCTCTAAGATACAGTTCCTGGACTGCACCATCATTAAATTTTGGTAAGATGTTGGTAAGATGTTTACCTGTTGCTTAGGTTTTTATTTCATATATCTCTGATACAATCAAGTGTCATTTTGGGACAATTAGTATAATCATATATTTTGTCTCCTATTCTGAATGAAATGAATCTACTGATACATAGTTGGCAATTTTAACATACTTGAGTTACTGTTATAAACTGCTGTGTCAGTCATAATTCTCCCTTGCAAATAGTAATTTTAAATAATTTAGTTGCTGTTGTTTAGTTTTTAATCCATGTCCTACTCTTTGCAACTCCATGTACTATTGCCCTGCAGGTCAGGCAAGAACACTGGACTGACTTGCCATTTCCTTCTCCAGGGGATTTTCCCCACCCAGGGATCACAACCTGTATCTCTTGAGTTACAGGTGGATTCTTTACTGTTGAGGCATCAGGGAAGCCCAAAGTTCTAAATACTTTAATTAGAAAATGAATTTATTGTAGTATATCAGCAATTCAGAAAATCTCCAGTAGAATCAGAGCTTTTCAGACTGAGAAATGCACAAATCTCTTCAACATACTGCTGCAAGGTGCAAGTACCATGCACAGACGTGGAAGAAAAAAAGGCTCTGATAACACTGAACAAAGAAACCTAACTGCTAGGACTACAGCCAGTTTAGGCTCCACACTTGCAATCTTTCTCCTTCCCCAAGCAAAATGGACTCTATACGCTGATTCCTTATCTTATGAATCAAGAAGCAGGTCGGGTGGTCTGGTGTTCCTGTCTCTTTCAGAATTTTCCACAGTTTTTTGTGAACCACACAGTCAAAGGCTTTGGCAGTCAATAAAGCAGAAATAGATGGTTTTTTGAAACTCTCTTGCTTTTTCAATGACCCAGAGAATGTTGGCAATTTGATCTCTGGTTCCTCTGCTTTTTCTAAAACCAGCTTGAACATCTGGAAGTTCACAGATCACTTATTGCTGAAGAATTGCTTGGAGAATTTTGACCATTACTTTACTAGCATGTGAGATGAGTGCAATTGTGTGGTAGTTTGAACGTTCTTTGGCATTGACTTTCTTTGGGATTGGAATGAAAACTGAACTTTTCCAGTCCTGTGGCCACTGCTGAGTTTTCCAAATTTGCTGACATAATGAGTGCAGCACTTTCACAGTATCATCTTTTAGGATTTGATATAGCTCAACTGGAATTCCATCACCTCCACTAGTTTTGTTCATAGTAATGCTTCCTAAGGCCCGCTTAACTTCACATTCCAGGATGTCTGGTTCTAGGTGATTGTGAGTGATCACACAGTCGTGATTATCTGGGTTGTGAAGACTTTTTTTGTACAGTTCTTCTGTGTATTCTTGCCACCTCTTCTTATATCTTCTGCTTCTGTTAGGTCCATACCATTTCTGTCCTTTATCGAGCCCATCTTTGCATGAAATGTTCCCTTGGTAGCTCTAATTTTCTTGAAGAGATGTCTAGTATTTTCCATTCTATTGTTTTCCTCTATTTCTTTGCACTGATCACTGAGGAAAGTTTTCTTATCTCCCCTTGCTATTCTTTGAAACTCTGCATTCACATAGGTATATCTTTCCTTTTCTCCTTTGCTTTTGACTTCTCTTCTTTTCACAGCTATTTGTAAGGACTCCTCAGACAGCTATTTTGCCTTTTTGCATTTCTTTTTCTTGCGGATGGTCTTGACTTTTGTCTCCTGTTCAATGTCACTAACCTCAGTCCATAGTTCATCAGGCACTCTGTCTATCAGATCTAGTTCCTTAAATCTATTTCTCACTTCCACTGTATAGTCATAAGGTATTTGATTTAGGTCATACCTGAATGGTATAGTGGTTTTCCCCACTTTCTTCAATTTAAGTCTGAATTTGGCAACAGTGGAAACAGTGGCTGACTTTATTTTGGGGGGCTTCAAAATCACTGCAGATGGTGATTGCAGCCATGAAATTAAAAGATGCTTACTCCTTGGAAGGAAAGTTATGACCAACGTAGACAGCATATTAAAAAGCAGAGACATTACTTGGCCAACAAAGGTCCATCTTGTCAAGACTATGGTTTTTCCTGTAGTCATGTATGGATGCGAGAGTTGGACTATAAAGAAGCTGAGCGCTGAAGAATTGATGCTTTTGAACTGTGGTGTTGGAGAAGACTCTTGAGAGTCCCTTGGACTACAAGGAGATCCAACCAGTCCATCCTAAAGGAGATCAGGCCTGGGTGTTCATTGGAAGGACTGATGTTGAAGCTGAAGCTCCAATACTTTGGCCGCGTGATGCAAAGAGCTGACTCATTGGAAAAAAACTCTGATGCTGGGAAAGATTGAGGGCAGGAGGAGAAGGGGACAACAGAGGATGAGATGTTTGGATGGCATTAGTGAGTCAATGGAGATGGGTTTGTGTAGAGTCTGGCAGTTGGTGATGTACAGGGAGGCATGGTGTGCTGCGGATCATAGGGTCGCAAAGAGTCAGACATGACTGAGCGACTGAAATGAACTGAACTGAACTATCTTATGAATCAAAGACTCTTACCAGTGAAAGTTGGGGAGTCTGATAGCTAAGTTCTGCCTTCTGAATGAAGACTATGGATATGTGATATGAGAAATTACTAGAATACAAGATACATGTTCCAAAGATGCTGACTGCTGTTAATTTGACAACTCTCTGCAAAGGTCTTAGAATAGTATTCTTTCAACAAACTGCTGTATATAATTTTCTTATGTTTTACTTAACTTTTGTATGTTTACTAGGGAGATAGGTAGTTTTATTTTTGTACTATTTTAATTTGGTTTTGAATTTAAAGTTATATTGGCTTCTTAAAACTTATTTGCTATAGAAGATTAGGGAGATATGATTGATTAAAACTATATTTAAAAAAGAAACTGTAAATTCTTTCGTGCATATTATATTTAAAATTTCTTAGGAGTTATGATCACTTTTTTGAAATTCTTTCTGCAACAGTATGATTTTATTGTAGATATATTCTCATAATTCAAGTTGTTTTATTTTCTTTTCTTTTAATGTTGAAACTTCTCATCATGGTGTTCTCTTGAACTTTTAATTCTATTTTTCTATCAGTGTTTTAGGCTAAACTTTTCAGCATAATGTCTTAATTTAAGACATCAATTTAGACAGCTGTGGGTACTTCAAATCTTTCAACCTTCAGAGAAATTTTTTTCTTAGATACTGCCACGTTAGAACATTTAAACTGTTTTAAAGCACCATGTTTTTCCATCAACATATAATTTTGCAAAGATATTTCCATAGTTATATAAGTTTTGTACCACTCATCAAAATTTCATTTCTTTTTCCTGATATCTGCTCTGTAGAGCAAATTCTATAATGATGCAGATTTTTGAATGGCCTTTAACAAAAATAAGTGTTATCACTTAAGCACTAACTTAAGCAGATTCAGTGGGATGTCATTGTGTATTTATTTATGCTGTGATTCCAACAGGAGTACCAGTGTATTATAACAAGAGTTTGTATCTATTCTCATGAGTTATTTAGATGTAGTAAAAGTGAAAATTGCTCAGTCCTGTCAGACTCTTTGAGGCTCCATGGACTGTAGCCTGCCAGATTACTAGGTCCATGGAATTCTCCAGGCCTGAATACTGGAGGGAGTAGCCATTCCCTTCTCTAGAGGGTCTTCCCGACCTAGGGATCGAACCCAGGTCTCCCACATTATAGGCAGATTCTTTACCATCTGATTCACCAGGGAGATCCAAGAATACTGGAGTGGGCTGCCCATCTCATCTCCAGTGGATATTCCAGACCCAGGAATTGAACTGGGGTCTCCTGAACTAGACGGGTTCTTTACCAGCTGAGCTACCTGCTAAGCCCTATTAGATGTAACTTATATTTCTTCAGCAGAAATGGTAAAAGTTACAAGTGAATCATTTGCCTACAGACTATCTAAACTTTCCTGATTTTTGTATGAAGAATGTTTTAGTACAAAATACATTTGAGATTTAATTGGTAGAATCTTAAAGACTGGATCATTACAGAGTAGTTCCACCAGTACTTCCAAGAATAATAGAGTATGTCTGCTCCTGTAAAGTTTAATATTCTAAAAGGAAGGAGTAAAGATTAAAAATTTAAAAAATAAATCTATTATAATATTAGTTAAAACTATTAAACATGGACTCTCATAACTAATGGAGAAGGCAATGGCAACCCACTCCAGTACTCTTGCCTGGAAAATCCCATGGATGGAGGAGCCTCGTAGGCTGCAGTCAATGGGGTCGCGAAGAATCAGACACAACTGAGTGACTTCACTTTCACTTTTCACTTTCGTGCATCGGAGAAGGAAATGGCAACCCACTCCAGTGTTCTTGTCTGGAGAATCCCAGCGATGGTGGAGCCTGATGGGCTGCAGTCAATGGGGTCACACAGAGTCAAACACGACTGGAGCGACTTAGCAGCGGTCATAACTAACAGAAATCTAAAAAGACAGAAATGTAGTGTGGCATCCTGGATGTAATCCTAGAATTTTAAAAGAAGAAATGAGGTAAAAACTAATAAAATCTGATTAATGTATAGATATTACTTGACAATAATACATCAATACTTTTTAGCTATAATAAATGTGTCATGTTAATGTAAGATGTTAATAATAGGGACAAGTGATGCAGCATATATGATAACTATCAATATTTTCTTCAACTTTTCTAAAACTGTTCTAAAATAAAGTAGTTGGTAAATGTTCACCTTCTATGATTCAATATATAAATTTTCCCCAACACTTACTGTGACCTTAAATTAAGAGCTTTTGAAAATTGAACCCACTCTTTCAGGGTTTAGAATCATTCAAGATCAATTGATGTTATAATTTCAATATATAGACTTTTACCAAATCTAAGAACTCTAATTGAGATAAGTTCATTTTTACACTGCCTTTTTACAAGGGAATCAATGCCAATGATTTAAATCATTCATATATTTTTGTTTTGGGAGGCATTCTTATGAGAGTAATAACACAACACATTTATAGAAATAAATTTCAATTTGAAGAGATTTCCTTGGAAAACAAATTGAATACAGAAATCCCTTTATAGTATTAAAGCTCTCAATGAGGAAAATATGAAGGGATTTTCTATAAATTTATTCCTATTTTGTTTTTAGTTCATTATAAAATATTATAAGGAAAAGACAACTTGTTCACTTAAAAAGTTGCAATAGTACAATAAAGTAAACATTTGTCTATAAATTTAAAAAAAAATTGTATTTCATCAAGGAATGCTGAGTTGCTTATGCTATTTATATGTTTGGTAGAGCATCCCTAAGAAACAGCATAGCCTGTTTGGACAAAGAACAACTCTATTTATTTGTGCATGAATCATCTATGTGTAGGTTTGCATATGTTAATTCATTATTTTAATTGGTTATATTTGTCATATCATTACACTGACTAACGAAATTTCAAATATCTAGTAACCTCAGGAAACACACAAACAGCTAAATCCATTCTTAAAAAGAAAAACATTAAAAATAAAAATTTAATTATACATTATCTATCATATATTCTCTAATGTAAAACTACTTAATATAGTTAATATAAGATATGATATGAAGTGAATGTTGCTCAGTCTTTCTAACTCTTTGTGACCCCATGGACTATACAGTCCATGGAATTCTCCAGGCCAGAATGCTGGAGTGGGTAGCCTTTCCCTTCTCCAGAGGATCTTCACAACCCAACGATTGAACCCAGGTCTCCTGCATTGCAGGTGTGCTCTTTACCAACTGTGCTATCAGGGAAGCCCTATGATGCTAAATGCTTTATAATTATGACTTATTTAATCTTCAACACTCCCCATGAAATAGTGACTGTTTTTTTTTTTTTCCCAGCACAACAACTTTATTAGAAGGCTGTTTTAAATGACAACTTCTGATTCTTTCTTAATTTGTTTTGTCACCAATTCCACTTACAACTTTATTTATATATAACAGTAACTTTTGCATTGATCTTTGCATCCTATTTGAATTGTCCTCATCAGGCCATTCGGGTGAACGGACGTGTAACCGTGCCTTTGCATGGTGGTCAGCATTATTGAGCAGGGGAAGCGGGTGGGTGGGGGTGTGGTGGCTGGGACGGAGGGAGCCTGCTTCACAGAGGGTGGTGGGGGAAGCTGGTGGCCCTCTCCTATGGCCCTCACCCCCAAACTCACAGTGATTGGTACCTCACTGCCCTATCCTTCAAAAATGTGAGGAATAAAGAAATCCCTCCCCAGTCCAAGAAATGATTTGGACTTCCATCTTCCATGGGGTGGGAATTTCCCTCCCTCTTCCATCTTTGATCAACCTTCAGCTCCTAAGGCTTCCTGGGTGCTGGCCCCCGCCCTCCAGTGACTGTTATTTATTCCATTTAGACATAAGGAAATCTACAGCTTTTGGTTGTCACAGTATTGAGGAGTTATTGACTAAAGGAAAGAGGTCATAAAGCTGGGTGGGCTAGATCCACACTCCTCAGATCATTAATTTTATAAGAAGTATAATTGCTTCTGAGCTTATTGCAGGAATGTATTTTGACAAATACATTCCAGTGTACGTCATTGACATATATTGCTGTATCTACAGTTAGTTTATTCAATGTATTATACACTGCATCTGTGAAATGAGAGTTTTCAACATCTGCACTGAATTACAAATGAATAAATTGATGCTTTTGAACTGTGGTGTTGGAGAAGACTCCTGAGAGTCCCTTAGACTGCAAGGAGATCCAACCAGTCCATTCTGAAAGAGATCAGCCCTGGGTTTTCTTTGGAAGGAATGATGCTAAAGCTGAAGCTCCAGTACTTTGGCCACCTCATGTGAAGAGTTGACTCACTGGAAAAGACACTGATGCTGAGAGGGATTGAGGGCAGGAGGAAAAGGGAACAACAGAGGATGAGATGGCTGGATGGCATCACTGACTCGATGGATATGAGTTTGAGTGAACTCCAGGAGTTGGTGATGGACAGGGAGGCCTGAGGTGCTGTGATTCATGGGGTCACAAAGAGTTGGACACGACTGAGTGACTGAACTGAACTGAACTGAAGTGTAATATTCATTTGTAACTAAATAAGTAAATATAAGATTTGCTAAAAAGCAGTATATACATATATATATATATATGACTTAATAGAAACTGATTTGCTTTTGTTGACACAATGCTAGTGTCATTATTTGAAAAGTAAATGATCAATTAACTTATCTAAGCCTACAATCAGTGAATTTCACTCTGATCATCTATTCTTCCTTTTCCTCTCCCCAGCCTCCCTCCCTTTCTCCTCCTTTTCCTTATTCTTCCTCTTCACAAAATGGTTCCATTGTTTGATTGTTACATTATGTTGGCTGAGTCTCAGCATGTATTTACCTTCAACTTCAACAGTATGAGATTATGTAATTCATTTTTTAAACTTGTAAAAGCTTCTGTATTATAAAAATTAACATGATCATATAGGCTTATTAAAAGAATAGGCTTCAGAAAAATGATTTAAATTTCAGCATTAAAATTAATGCAATAATATATCTTTCAGACCATTTCTGTATCATATAACAAAGGGAAAATTTTTCTTTTTCCTAGTTGGGTCATATGATACCATAGACTGAGGTAGTTACTTAACTGACAAATTTAATTCACATAGATTTTTTTTTTTGTATGGAATTTATTTCCATGAAAACATCTTTTTAATATCTCGAGCTGTTTGGACTACATCAAACAACATAGCCAATAAAATTCACACATGTATACAATCAATTAAAATATTCATTGATTTTGGTGGATAATGTATTTGTGGGGGCTTGAAATTTTGTAAAGTATTCACATGCTTTCATTTGCACAAATGTATTTTTATGTTATTTTAAAAATTCTTTTCCATCATGGTTTATCATAGGATATTGAATATAATAGTTCCCTGTGCTATACAGTAAGAACTTATTTTTTATTTACTCTATATAAAGAGTTTGCCTTACACAAAATATTATAACCAACTTTATATTATTTAATTTAGAATTAATCAGATTCTACCTTTCAGTTATATGTATTGAATGTATATATTTTGATATTCTCTAGAAAAATACTAACATAATGATAAATGCACCCATTATGAGAATATTTAATTTACAGCAATTATCTTCCAGTTGATTTCAGATTATTTCAAAAGCATTTCTTTCATTGTAAAAGTTTACATTTGTATTTTGCCTTGGTGAATATAACTTCCTTTTTAAAAAAAATGGAAACATAGTTTATTTACAATATTGTGTTAGTTTCAGGTGTACAGAATAGTGACTCAGTATTTTTACATATTATATTCTGCTCAGAAGGTAAAGGGTCTGCCTGCAATGCTGGAGACCTGGATTCGACCCCTGGGTTGGGAAGATTCCCTAGAGAAGGAGATGGAAACCCATTCTAGTATTCTTGCCTGGAGAAGCCCATGGATGGAGGAGCCTGGCAGACTACAGTCCATAGGGTCGCAAAGAGTTGAAGATAACTAAGCAACTTCACTTTCACTTTCATAGGTTTTTGCAAGATAATTGGTATAATCCCTGCGCTAAATAGTATGTTCTTGTTCCTTGTCTATTTCATATACTGAAGTTTGTATCTGTTTATTCCATATCCGTAATGTGTCCCGCCTTCCACCAATCTTTCTCCTTTGATAACCACAATTTGGTTTTCAATACCTGTGAATATGAGAAACAACTTAATCTTCAAATAAGACATCTCATTAAGTATAAGAAATTAATAAAACAATTGCTATATGTTACGTATGGGTGAAATATTTGATCATGGGTAATAAAGCATCTGAATGCAGAGTTCCAAAGAATAGCAAGAAGAGATAAGAAAGCTTTCTTCAGCGATCAATGCAAAGAAATAGAGGAAAACAACAGAATGGTAAAGACTAGAGATCTCTTCAAGAAAATTTGAGATACCAAGGGAACATTTCATGCAAAGATGGGCTCGATAAAGGACAGAAATGGATGGACCTAACAGAAGCAGAAGATACTAAGAAGAGGTGGCAAGAATACACAGAAGAACTGTACAAAAAAGATCTTCACGACTCGGATAATCACGATGGTGTGATCACTCATCTAGAGCCAGACATCCTGGAATGTGAAGTCAAGTGGGCCATAGAAAGCATCACTACAAACAAAGCTAGTGGAGGTGATGGAATTCCAGTTGAGCTATTTCAAATCCTGAAAGATGATGCTGTGAACGTGCTGCACTCAATATGCCAGCAAGTTTGGAAAACTCAGCAGTGGCCACAGGACTGGAAAAATTCAGTTTTCATTCCAATCCAAAGAAAGGCAATGCCAAAGAATGCTCAAACTACTGCACAATTGCACTCTCTCACACACTAGTAAAGTAATGCTTAAAATTCTCCAAGCCAGGCTTCAACAATATGTGAACCGTGAACTTCCAGATGTTCAAGCTGGTTTTAGAAAAGACAGAGGAACCAGAGATCAAATTGCCAACATCCGCTGGATCATGGCAAAAGCAAGAGAGTTCCAAAGAAACATCTACTTCTGCTTTATTGACTATGTCAAAGACTTTGACTGTGTGAATCACAATAAACTGTGGAAAATTCTGAGAAAGATGGGAAGCCCAGACCACCTGACCTGCCTCTTGAGAAATCTGTATGCAGGTCAGGAAGCAAAAGTTAGAACTGGACATGGAACAACAGACTGGTTCCAAAGAGGAAAAGGAGTACGTCAAGGCTGTATATTGTCACCCTGCTTATTTAACTTCTATGCAGACTACATCATGAGAAATGCTGGGCTGGAAGAAGCACAAGCTGGAATCAATATTGCCAGGAGAAATCTCAATAACCTCAGATATGCAGATGACACCACCCTTATGGCATAAAGTGAAGAAGAACTAAAAAGCCTCTTGATGAAAGTGAAAGAGGAGAATGAAAAATTTGGCTTAAAGCTCAACATTCAGAAAACGAAGATCATGGCATCCGGTCCCATCACTTCATGGGAAATAGATGGGGAAACAGTGGAAACAGTGTCAGACTTTATTTTTCTGGGCTCCAAAATCACTGCAGATGGTGACTGCAGCCATGAAATTAAAAGACGCTTACTCCTTGGAAGAAAAGTTATGACCAACCTAGATAGCATATTCAAAAGGAGAGATATTACTTTGCCGAATAAAGTCTGTCTAGTCAAGGCTATGGTTTTTCCAGTGGTCATGTATGGATGTGAGAGTTGGACTGTGAAGAAGGCTGAGCACCGAAGAATTGATGCATTTAAACTGTGGTGTTGGAGAAGACTCTTGAGAGTCCCTTGGACTGCAAGGAGATCCAACCAGTCCATTCTGAAGGAGATCAGCCCTGGGAATTCTAGGAGGGAATGATGCTGAGGCTGAAACTCCAGTACTTTGGCCACCTCATGCGAAGAGTTGACTCATTGGAAAAGAGTCTGATGCTGGGAGGGATTAGGGGCAGGAGGAGAAGGGGACGACCGAGGATGAGATGGCTGGATGGCATCACTGACTCGATGGACGTTAGTCTGAGTGAACTCCGGGAGTTGGTGATGGACAGGGAGGCCTGGTGTGCTGCGATTCATGGGGTCGCAAAGAGTCAGACACGACTGAGTGACTGAACTGGATAGTTGTCTAAATCCATGTTGACTGTCCAGACAAATGCAGTATTTAACTTAATGTTGAAAAGTTACATATTGAACCCTTTTGGGGGTTATGTATGTAGTTTAAAATTTTTGTCATGTATAATTATTTTTAATGATATTATAAGTCACCATTGTAGAATTTAATGCTATTTAGCATATAAGACTTATTTTGAACTAGGAAATGATCAGATAAGCTTACCACTATAGCATTTTTTAAGACATAATCACTACTAGATAAGATTAAATATCTCTTGAAGAAACAGTCTTGAATAAAACAATTCCATAAACAAATCCCCCAGATACATAAATAACATTAATGTGTTGCAATGGGAAATTATGATTTGTTCAAAAAAGAAAATGTCTGCATTATATGAGTTCTCTGTAATAATCTGAGATCTTCTCTGACACTAATTAGTGATCTGACCTTGAATAAATCACCAAATTCTTGTATGCTTCATTTTGCTGATTTGCAAAATGAATACATTTACGTGAATAATTGCCAGCTTTTTTTCCAAGAACCAAATTCTCATATCTATGTACTATATTTGCCTATAGAAGATATCAATAAAAGAATCATAAGCAAGTATTTGATGAAATAATTTCTCTCTCATTTTATTAAAACATCATATAATTTACCTTAAATTTTACAACAGTTGATTATGGTTTTGAGTTTTGGGGTTTACCAAACTGCAGATGACACCACCCTTATGGCATAAAGTGAAGAACTAAAAAGCCTCTTGATGAAAGTGAAAGAGGAGAATGAAAAATTTGGCTTAAAGCTCAACATTCAGAAAACGAAGATCATGGCATCCGGTCCCATCACTTCATGGGAAATAGATGGGGAAACAGTGGAAACAGTGTCAGACTTTACCAAACTGCAAGCAGGCTTCATTGCTAACCAAGACTTCCTGGGATTCTGGACAGTTGACATCTGCTGGGAGGGTCACAGCCCGAGATCAGCTCCTCAGAAGAGACACACGGCACATCTGAGAAGGCGCAATCATTGTACACCCAGAAAACTGAGCGGCAGGGACGGGGGAGACAAGTCGCAGCGACAGCACTCACCAAGCACCTGGTCATTCGAGCTGCTCAGACCTGGGAAGGGCACAAAATGCAGGCACAACTGAGTCTGTGCTTCTGTGGAGTACCTGAGAACCTGAACCTGAGTGACTTAGACCTGGAACGTGCACACCACCCAGGGCCCACCTCAAACAGTTCCCGGCCGAGCAACCTAGAGCTTGAGAAATGTAGACCATGAAAGCACACACGCCATGAGTGGCGGGCAAACCCGGTGCATCTGGAACACTGCGAGCACTCCCCACACACGCCAGTGACATTTGTTTACAGTGTTCCTTCCTCCTGACAGCACGACTGAACAAGTGAGCCTAAAAAAGTGACCACCACCGCCCCCTTGTGTCAGGGCAGAAATTAGACACTGAAGAGACCAGCAAACAGAAGCTAAAATAAACAGAGGGAATGGATTTGGAAGTGACAGGTGCAGTACATTAAAACCCTGTAGATAGCAATGACTACATAGGAAGGGGCCTATAGATCTTGAGAAGTATAAGCTGGATCAAGGAACTATCTGAAAATGAACTCACCCCACACAGTCCACAACAGCTCCAGAGAAAATCCTAGATATATCTTTACTGTTATCATTTTTTTAATTTAAAATTAAAAAAATTTTAAGTCCTCTATTACTCCTTTAATTTTCATTTGTATAACCTACTATTACCTTGCAAAAAAAAGACCCTATTTTAAAAGCAAACTTCATATATATTTTATAATTTTTGTGAGTTTGTTTTGTTTTATTAATATTGTATTTTTGAGAATCTAACCTCTACTTTAGATTTTTAATCTTTGCTTTTTGGTATTTGTTATCAATTTTGTACCTTTAAAAACCCAATTTTCAGTACCCATTTTTACTTGGGAGTGAGATTACTGGCTTGATTGCTCTCTCCCCCTTTTGACTCTTTTCTCCACCAGGTTGCCTCTATTCCCTCCCTCCCCCTTCTCTCTCTTCCCAACTCTGTGAATATCTTTGTGTGTTCCAGACTGTGGAGAACACTTAGGGAACTGATTACCTGGATCTTTCTCCTTTGGATTCCCCCTTTTATACACCTGGCCACCTCTCTCTCCTTCCTCCCTCTTCTCTTCTCTGTGTAACTCTGTGAACATCTCAGGGGTCCAGACTGGACAGCACATAGGGAAGTGATTACTGGCTAGCTTGCTCTCTCCCCTTTTGATTCTCCCTCTTTTCCTCCTGGTCACCTCTATCTCCCTCCTCCCTCTTCTCTTCTCCATGTAACACTGTACTTCTCTGGGTATCTCTCACTGTGGAGAGACGTTTCATCATTAACCTAGATGTTTTATCATCACTGGTGTATAGATGTAAGTCTTGAGGCTACTGTAAGAATATGAACTGGGAGGCTTAAGTCCAAAATCTGAGAACACCAGAGAACTCCTGACTCCAGGAAACATAAATCAATAAGGGCTCATCAAAAGCCTCCATACCTACATTGAAACTAAGCACCACCCAAGAGCCAACAAGTTCCAGAGCAGACATAACACACAAATTCTCTAGCAACACAGGAACATAGCCCTGAGCTTCAAAATACAGGCTGCCTAAAGTCACACCAAACCCACTGACATGTCAAAACTCATTACTGGACACTTCATTGCACTCCAGAGAGAAGAAATCCAGCTCCAACCACCCGAACACTGACACAAGCTTCCTTAACCAGGAAACCTTGACAAACAACCTGTCCAACCCCACTCACAGCAAGGAAATTCCACAATAAAGAGGAACCACAAACTGCCAAAATACAGAAAGGCCACCACAAATACAGCAATATAAACAAGATGAAAAGGCAGAGAAATACTCAGAAGGTAAAGGAACAGGATAAATGCCCACCAAACCAAAGAGGAAGAGATAGAGAAACTACCTGATCAGTTCAGTTCAGTCGCTCAGTTGTGTCCAACTCTTTGTGACTCCATGGATCACAGCACGCCAGGCCTCCCTGTCCATCACCAACTCCTGGAGTTCACACAGACTCATGTCCATCGAGTCAATGATGCCATCCAGCCATCTCATCCTCTGTCATCCCCTTCTCCTCCTGCCCCCAATCCCTCCCAGCATCAGACTCTTTTCGAGTGAGTCAACTCTTCGCATGAGGTGGCCAAAGTACTGGAGTTTCAGCTTTAGCATCATTCCTTCCAAAGGAATCCTAGGGCTGATCTCCTTCAGAATGGACTAGTTGGATCTCCTTGCAGTCCAAGAGACTCTCAAGAGTCTTCTCCAGCACCACAGTTCAAATGCATCAATTCTATGGTTCTCAGCTTTCTTCACAGTGCAACTCTCACATCCATACATGACTACTGGAAAAACCATAGCCTTGACTAGACGGACCTTTGTTGACAAAGTAATGTCTCTGCTTTTCAATATGCTGTCGAGGTTGGTCATAAATTTTCTTCCAAGGAATAAGCATCTTTTAATTTCATGGCAGCAGTTTCCATCTGCAGTGATTTTGGAGCCCCCAAAATATCTAACACTGTTTCCACTGTTTCCTCATCTATTTCCCATGAAGTGATGGGACCAGATGCCATGATCTTCATTTTCTGAATGTTGAGCTTTAAGCCAACTTTTTCACTCTCCACTTTCATTTTCATCAAGAGGCTTTTTAGTTCCTCTTTACTTTATGCCATAAGGGTGGTGTTATCTGCATATCTGAGGTTATTGATATTTCTCCTGGCAATCTTGATTCCAGCTTGTGTTTCTTCCAGTCCAGCATTTCTCATGAGGTACTCTGCATATAAGTTAAATAAGCAGGGTGACAATATACAGCCTTGACATACTCCTTTTCCTATTTGGAACCAGTCTGATGTTCCATGTTCAGTTCTAACTGTTGCTTCTTGACCTGCATACAAATTTCTCAAGAGGATGACAAAGAATTCCAAATAATGATAGTGAAAATGATGCAAAATCTGGAAAACAAAATGGAGTTACAGATAAATAGTCTGGAGACAAGGATTGAGAATATGCAATAAATATTTAACAAGGACCTAGAAGAAATAAAAAAGAGTCAATATATAATGAATAATGCAATAAATGAGATAAAAAACACTCTGGAGGGAACCAACAGCAGAATAATGGAGGCAGAAGATAGCATAAGTGAGGTAGAAGATAGAATGGTAGAAATAAATGAAGCAGAGAGGAAAAAAGAAAAAAGAATTAAAAGAAATGAGGACAACTTCAGAGACCTCTGGGACAATGTTAAATCCCCCAACATTCAAATCATAGGAGTCCCAGAAGAAGACAAAAAGAAAGACCATGGGAAAATACTTGAGGAGATAATAGTTGAAAAATTCCCTAAAATGGGGAAGGAAATAGTTATTCAAGTCCAAGACACCCGGAGAGTCCCAAACAGGAAAAACCCAAGGTGAAACACCCCAAGACACATATTAATTAAATTAACAAAGGTTAAAGACAAAGAACAAATATTAAAAGCAGCAAGGGAAAAACAACAAATAACACACAAGGGGATTCCCATAAGGATAACAGCTGATCTTTAAATAGAAACTCTTCAGGACAGAAGGGAATGGCAGGACGTACTTAAAGTGATGAAAGAGGAAAACCTACAGCCCAGATTACTGTACCCAGCAAGGATCTCATTCAAATATGAAGGAAAAATCAAAAGCTTACAGACATGCAAAAGCTTAGAGAATTCAGCACCACAAAACCAGCTCTCCAACAAATGCTAAAGGATTTTCTCTAGACAGGAAACACAGAAAAGGTGTATAAACTCAAACTGAAAACAACAATGAAATGGCAATGGGACTATACTTATCAATAATTGCCTTAAATATAAATGGGTTGAATGCCCCATCCAAAAGACAAAGACTGGCTGAATGGATACAAAAACAAGACCCATATATGTGTTGTCTACAGGAGACTGACCTCAAAACAAGGGACACATACAGACTGAAAGTGAAGGTCTGGAAAAAGATATTCTACACAAATAGAGACCAAAAGAAAGCAGGAGTAGCAATACTCATGTTAGATAAAATAGACTTTGAAATAAAGGCTGTGAAAAGAGACAAAGAAGGACACTACATAATGATCAAAGAATTAATCCAAGAAGAAGATATAACAATTATAAATATATATGCACCCAACATAGGAGCACCACAATATGTAAGGCAAATGCTAACAAATGTGAATGGGGAAATTAACAATAACACAATAATAGTGGGAGACTTTAATACCCCACTCACACCTATGGATCAATCAACTAAACAGAAAATTAACAAGGAAACACAAACTTTAAGTGATACAATAGACCAGCTAGACCTAATTGATATCTATAGGACATTTCACCCCAAAACAATGAATTTCACCTTTTTCTCATGTGCATAGGGAACCTTCTCCAGGATAGATCACATCCTAGGCCATAAATCTAGCCTTGGTAAATTCAAAAAAATTGAAATCATTTCAATCATCTTTTCTGACCACAATGCAGTAAGATTAGATGTCAATTACAGGAGACAAACTATTAAAAATTCCAACATATGGAGGCTAAACAACACGCTTCTGAATAACCAGCAAATCACAGAAGAAATCAAAAAAGAAATTGAAATATACATAGAAATGAATGAAAATGAAAACAGAACATCTGAAACCTATGGGACACTGTAAAAGCAGTGCTAAGGGGAAGGTGCATAGCAATACAGGCTTACCTCAAGAAACAAGAACAAAGTCAAATAACTAACTAACTCTACACCTAAAGCAACTAGAAAAGGAAGAAATGAAGAACCCCAGGATTAGTAGAAAGAAATAAATCTTAAAAATTAGGGCAGAGCTATATGCAAAAGAAACAAAAGAGACCATAGCAAAAATCAACAAAGCCAAAAGCTGGTTCTTTGAGAAGATAAATAAAATTGATAAACCATTAGCCAGACTCCTCAAGAAACAAAGGGAGAAGAACCAAATCAACAAAATTAGAAATGAAAATGGAGAGATCACAGCACACAACACAGATATACAAAGGATCATAAGAGACTACTACCAGCAATTATATGCCAATAAAATAGACAACTTGGAAGAAATGGACAAATTATTAGAAAAGTACGACTTTCCAAAACTGAACCAAGAAGAAATAGAAAATCTTAACAGACCCATCACAAGCATGGAAATTGAAACTATAACCAGAAATCTTCCAGCAAACAAAAGCCCAGGACCAGATGGCTTCACAGCTGAATTCTACCAAAAATTTAGAGAACAGCTAACATCTATCCTACTCAAACTCTTCCAGAAAATTGCAGAGGAAGGTAAACTTCCAAACTCATTCTATGAGGCCACCCTTATGCTAATACTAAAACCAGACAAAGATGCCACAGAAAAAGAATACTACAAGCCAATATCACTGATGAACTTAGATGCAACAATCACTAATAAAATTCTAGCAAACAGAATCCAACAACACATTTAAAGGATCATACATCATGACCAAGTGGGATTTATCCCAGGGATGCAAGGATTTTTCCATATCTGCGAATCAATCAACATAATACACCACATCAACAAACTGAAAGATAAAAAAAAAAAACATATGATTATCTCAATAGATACAGAGAAAGCCTTTGACAAAATTCAACATCCATTTATGATAAAAAAAAAAACCTTCCAAAATGCAGGAATAGAAGGAACATACCTCAACATAATAAAAACTATATATGACAAACCCACAGCAAACATTATCCTCAAAGGTGAAATATTGAAAGCATTTCCTCTAAAGTCAGAAATAAGACAAGGGTACTCACTCTCACCACTACTATTCAACATAGTTTTGGAAGTTTTGGCCACAGCAATCAGAGCAGGAAAAGAAATAAAAGGAATCCAGATTGGAAAATAAGAACTAAAACTCTCACTGTTTGCAGATGATATGATCCTCTACATAGAAAACCCTAAAGATTGCACCAGAAAATTACTAGAGCTAATCAATGAATATAGTAAACTTGGAAGATATAGAATCAACACACAGAAATCCCTTGCATTCCCATATACTAACAACGAGAAAACAGAAAGAGAACTTAAGGAAACAATCCCATTCACCATTGCAACAAAAAGAATAAAATACTTAGGCATATATCTATCTAAAGAAACAAAAAGACCTATATATAGAAAACTATAAAACACTGGTGAAAGAAATCAAAGAGGACACAGATAGATGGAGAAATATACCTTGTTCATGGATTGGAAGAATCAACATAGTGCAAATGAGTATACTACCCAAAGCAATCCATAGATTCAATGCAATCCGTATCAAGCTCCCAATGATATTTTTCACAGAACTAGATCAAATAATTTCACAATTTGTATGGAAATACAAAAACAAACAAACAAACAAACCTTGAATAGCCAAAGCAATCTTGAGAAAGAAGAATGGAACCGGAGGAATCAACCTGCCTGACTTCAGGCTCTACTACAAAGCTATGGTCATCAAGACAGTATGGTACTGGCACAAAGACAGAAATATAGATCAATGGAACAAAATAGAAAGCCCAGAGATAAATCCATGCACGTATGGACCCCTTATCTTCGACAAAAGAGGCAAGAATATACAATGGAGAAAAGACAATCTCTTTAACAAGTGGTGCTGGGAAAACTGGGCAACCACCTGTAAAAGAATGAAACTAGAACACTTTCTAACACCATACTCAAAAAAAACTCAAAATGGATTAAAGATCTAAACGTAAGACCAGAAACTATAGAACTCCTAGAGGAAAACACAGGGAAAACACTCTCCGACATAAATCACAGCAGGATCCTCTATGACCCACCTCCCAGAATATTGGAAATAAAAGCAAAAATAAACTAATGGTACCTAATTAAACTTAAAAGCTTTTGCACAACAAAGGAAACTATAAGCAAGGCAAAAGGCAGCCTTCAGAATGGGAAAAAATAACAGAAGAGCAACTAACAAAGAATTAATCTCAAAAATATACAAGCAATGCCTGCAGCTCAATTCCAGAAAAATAAATAACCCAATCAAAAAATGGGCCAAAGAACTAAACAGACATTTCTCCAAAGAAGACAGATGACTAACAAACACATGAAAAAATGCTCAACATCACTCATTATCAGAGGAATGCAAATAAAAACCACAATGAGCTACCATTTCATGCCAGTCAGAATGGCTGCTATCCAAAAGTCTACAAGCAATAAATGCTGGAGAAAAGGATGTGGAGAAAAGAAAACCCTCTTACACAGTTTTTGGAAATGCAAAGTAGTACAGCCACTATGGAGAACAGTGTAGAGATTCCTTAAAAACCTGGAAATAGAACTGCCATATAACCCAGCAATCCCACTGCTGGGCATGCACACCGAGGAAGCCAGAATTGAAAGACACATGTGTCTTCAATCACAGCACTGTTTATAATAGCCAGGATATGGAAGCAACCTAGATGTCCATCAGCAGATAAATGGATAAGAAAGCCGTGGTACATATATACAGTGGAGTATTACTCAGCCATTAAAAAGAATACATTTGAGTCCGTTCTAATGAGGTGGATGAAACTGGAGCCTATTATACAGAGTGAAGTAAGCCAGAAAGAAAAAGACCAATAAAGTATACTAATGCATATATATAGAATTTAGAAAGATGGTAATGATAACCCTGTATGCGAGACAGCAAAAGAGACACAGATGTATAGAACAGTATTTTGGACTCTATGGGAGAGGGCAAGGGTGGGATGATTTGGGAAAATGGCATTGAAACATGTATATTATCATATATGAAATGGATCCTCAGTCCAGGTTTGATGTATGAGACATGGGGCTTGGGGCTGGTGCACTAGGATGACCCTGAGGGATGGATGGGGAAGGAGGAGGGAGGGGGGTTCAGGATGGGGAACACTTGTACACCCATGGTGGATTCATGTTAATGTATGGCAGAACCACTACAATATTGTAAAGTAATTAGCCTCCAACTAAAATAAATAAATTTATGTTAAAAATAAATATCTATTTGTTTAAGTTTACTCTAATTGTAACTAATGATAACCATTACAAATTTCACTTGAGGTTTTAGGCAAAGATTATCTTTTCCTCTTCATAAAATCTTACCTACATTTAAAATTATGTGCTTTATAATATTTTCAAAAATTATTATCATACTGAGACATAATTAACACAATTAAAGTAACTTTCTGTGTTGGAGCATCACTTCAATGAAGGGTGGAGATTCATATTTCTTTTACCTGTTTACTAGTTTTTTTTTCTTATTATATGCAATTAATCAGAAAATATTCTGAATTAGTTCCTTTTCCTCTTCATTTTTTGAATTATTTGTATAATATATTAGGTTTCTTAAATATTGCTTTTAGAATGACCTTTATTTTTTTTCTTTAGAGCTAAAAACATCATAACTCTACATCCTGACTTCACTTGTAGCTTGAGTCTGTAATGTTGACATTACATATTTTCCCACCATTTAGTAGGAAAAATTAGATTTACTAATACTGCAGTGTTCTTGCCTGGAGAATCCCAGGGACAGAGGAGCCTGGTGGGCTTCCATCTATGGAATCACACAGAGTCAGACACGACTGAAGTGACTTAGAAGCAGCAGTTATGGAATGAGGTTTGTGACATTGTACAGGAGACAGGGATCAAGACCATCCCCATGGAAAAGAAATGCAAAAAAGCAAAATGGCTGTCTGTGGAGGCTTTACAGATAGCTGTGAAAAGAAGAGAAGCAAAAAGCAAAGGAGAAAAGGAAAGATATAAGCATATGAATGCAGAGTTCCAAAGAATAGCAAGAAGAGATAAGAAAGCTTTCTTCAGCGATCAATGCAAAGAAATAGAGAAAAACAACAGAATGGGAAAGACTAGAGATCTCTTCAAGAAAATTAGAGATACCAAGGGAACATTTCATGCAAAGATGGGTTCAAAAAAGGACAGAAATGGTATGGACCTAACAGAAGCAGAAGATATTAAGAAGAGGTGGCAAGAATACACAGAACTGTACAAAAAAGATCTTCATGACCTGGATAATCATGATGTTGCGATCACTCATCTAGAGCCAGACATCCTGGAATGTGAAGTCAAGTGGGCCTCAGAAAGCATCACTACAAACAAAGCTAGTGGAGGTGATGAAAATCCAGTTGAGCTATTTCAAATCCTGAAAGATGATGCTTTGAAAGTGCTACACTCAATATGCCAGCAAATTGGGAAAACTCAGCAGTGGCCACAGGACTGGAAAAATTCAGTTTTCATTCCAATCCCAAAGAAAGGCAATGCCAAAGAATGCTCAAACTACCACACAATTGCACTCATCTCACATGCTAGTAAAGTAATGCTCAAAATTCTCGAAGCCAGGCTTCAGCAATATGTGAACCGTGAACTTCCTGATGTTCAAGCTGGTTTTAGAAAAGTCAGAGGAACCAGAGATCAAATTGCCTACATCCTCTGGATCATGGCAAAAGCAAGAGAGTTCCAGAAAAACATCTATTCCTGCTTTATTGACTATGCCAAAGCCTTTGACTGTGTGGATCACAATAAACTGCGGAAAATTCTGAGAGAGATGAGATTCCCAGACCACCTGACCTGCTTCTTGAGTAATCTGTATGCCGGTCAGGAAGCAACAGTTAGAACTGGACATGGAACAACAGACTGGTTCCAAATAGGAAAAAGAGTGCGTCAAGCCTGTATATTGTCACCCTGCTTATTTAACTTATATGCAGAATACATCATGAGAAATGCTGGCCTGGAAGAAACACAAGCTGGAATCAAGATTGCCAGGAGAAATATCAATAACCTCAGATATGCAGATGACACCACCCTTATGGCAGAAGGTGAGAAGGAACTAAAAAGCCTCTTGATGAAAGTGAAAGAGGAGAGTGAAAATTTGGCTTAAAGCTCAACATTCAGAAAACGAAGATCATGGCATCCGGTCCCACCACTTCATGGGAAATAGATGGGGAAACAGTGGAAACAGTGGCAGACTTTATTTTTCTGGGCTCCAAAATCACTGCAGATGGTGACTGCAGTCATGAAATTAAAAGACGCTTACTCCTTGGAAGAAAAGCTATGATCAACCTAGATAGCATATTCAAAAGTAGAGACTACTTTGTCGACTATGGTCCGTCTAGTCAAGGCTATGGTTTTTCCAGTGGTCATGTATGGATGTGAGAGTTGGACTGTGAAGAAGGCTGAGTGTCAAAGAATTGATGCTTTTGATCTGTGGTGTTGGAGAAGACTCTTGAGAGTCCCTTGGACTGCAAGGAGATCCAACCAGTCCATTCTGAAGGTCAGCCCTGGGATATCTTTAGAAGGAATGATACTAAAGGTGAAACTCCAGTACTTTGGCCACCTCATGCAAAGAGTTGACTCGTTGGAAAAGACTCTGATGCTGGGAGGGATTGGGGACAGGAGGAGAAGGGGACGACTGAGGATGAGATGGCGGGATGGAATCACTGACTCGATGGACGTGAGTCTGAGTGAACTCCAGGAGTTGGTGATGGACAGGGAGGCCTGGCGTGCTGCGATTCATGGGGTCGCAATGAGTCGGACACGACTGAGCGACTGAACTGAACTGAACACAATACTAGGAGAAGCAACTGGCAACCTACTCCAGTATTCTTGCCTAGAGAATCCCGTGGACAGAGGAGCCTGATGGGCTACTGTCCATAGTGTCACATAGAGTCGAACACGACTAAAGTGACTTAGCAGCAGCAGCAACATGCACTGGAGAAGGAAATGGCAATCCACTCCAGGATTCTTGCCTGGAGACTCCCAAGGACAGAGGAGCCTGTTGGGCTGCCATCAATGGGGTCGCACACTGAAGTGACTTAGCAGCAGCAGCAACACAATACTACAAACTACTTTTCTCTTTCTGTAAATAATTCATATTATCTAGAATTTATTTTACTTTTTTCTTGAGTAAAATGCATTTGACCTTCATGATTTATACAAGCTCCTATTTCTGGTAATGTTTCCTTTCTTCTTCTACATACACATACACAGACATGTTTGTGTATTTTAAATTTAACTCTATTTTTTATTTTCTAATCAATCTTAAAAATTATTATATTGGTAATTTAAAAATTATATAGTTTATCCTTTTTTAAAATTCATTATTTTCAGTGTTGATCATTACTAATTTCTCATCCTACTTTGATTTAACTTCTTTTTAATTTACCATAAAGTATTGTCTCAGGACTTCTAGCCATTAAATTTATGTTCTAGGCATCAGTGAGGAGGAAAAGAGAAGGTAGAATAGGTATACCTCCCTGCCCAGTCTGTAACATTTAATAGCTTTCCAACCAATACATCAAAATCTCCACATAGATCTATCACATTGCACTTGGTCACATGGCTCTTCCATCTGCAAGGCATGGCATAAAATGTCACGTTTTACTTGGATACATTGTTGACATGAATAAAATTGAATTTCTATTAATAAGGGAGAGAAATAAAATGGGCATTGGATAGTTACTAACAGTTTCTGCTGCATATCATTCCTTTGGGTGCAGGTGTGATAGTTAAAATATTTTTATTGGTTTTCCATTCATATAACTGCAAGGTCCTGGATATTGTTGAAATCTAGTTTTAGGGTTTTCCTCACAATTTGTCTCATTTCCTTTAAGAAACCTTATTTTACAGCCGTACTATAATTTTCCAATCATAGTAACATTTAGAGTTGAATAAAAATCCATTTAGACTCAATTTTGTAAATAGACTAATTACCACTCTGTCCAACATCCTTATCTTTTACAGTATCTTAGTTCTGATTTAATAGTCATTTGGTCATTACATTTTTTTCTCAGAAACACACAGGTGATATGAATTCTGAATCTACTTAAATCTGAAAATGTCACTCCTTTTCTCTGACAGGTAAATTGTAATTTGAATCTAACTCCTTTGTTCTCAGGAGATTATATTTCATTGACTGCTAAGTTTTAATATCATACATAAGAAAAGTATTAGTCAGATTCTCTTTCCTCTAAAAGTTTCTTGCTCATCTAGAAGCTTATAAGATTTCATATTACTTTTGGAATTAAAAATTTTCTGGGATATACCTAAGTAAATGACCTTTCTTATTAATCCTCATTGAGACCCAGGGAATCCTGTCAATCTTTAGGTGAAATCTTTCTTCAAATAAAGGAAAATTTCTCAATTTGTTTAAAAATGATCTCTCTTCTATAACTGCCTTAAAAAAAAACATTTCTAGATCCTTTTAATCTGCGTCAAAATTCTCTTGTCAGTGTCCTCAATAACTCCTGTTTTCATTGATTGCCATAATTTATGCTATTTCTACATTATTTTGTATTTATTTTAATAGATCTTTCAGGACAACTTAACTTTTAACCATAGCTATTTTTTAATCATAACTATTGAAAAATGTAAATTGGAAAATATATATTTTGTTGTTGTTTTTCCACAAGTTATTTTGTAGCTGATGTCCTTGACAGATCGTATTACTTTATTTATCTCACTTGACATACCCATTGGTTTCACTTCTTGTGAGATGTTTCTTTGCTTTTTTTTTTAATTTTATTGCTGGTCTTATTTATTTATTTATTTTGCTTGCTCATGCTTTAAAACACAGCGACATCACATGTGCTGCTAGCATACATCAGCCACTATAGCATTTGAGAACAGCTCAGCCTACCAGCATAGCTATATTCACGGTCCTATAGTTCTTTAAGCATCTCACTCTAGAGAGCAGGGCAGATGCAACTTGTCCCTTAAACCCTCAGAATAATGATGTTTGATATAGCTGTAAGTGAAAAGTGAAAGTTGCTTAGTTGTTTCGGACTCTTTGCGGACTATATACAGTCTGTGGAATTCTGTCAAACAGAACCTGCTTTATATTGTCTGAGACTTATTTATTTATTTATTTATGTGAGGATGGATATTTTATTTTTATTTTTTAAAATTTTTATCTTTACTTTATTTTACTTTACAATACTGTATTGGTTTTTGCCATATTTCGACCTCTGATGCACAGCGCCCATTCACTATTTCTGGTAAGAAGCCCTGTTTATTTCTGTTTGTTTTTATAAATAGAAAAACCTTTTCCCCATTTTCAGTCCAAATAGCTTGGAAGAAATTGACCCTACAATAGAATTCATGGGAGCATGTTTGAAACCAGCCATCAGCATATTCTATTCTGGGTCAAAAATATGATCATGGAGATGAGAACAGTCCACTGATGCACAAGGCATTCATAGAATGAAAAATTCATTTCTCCACTGTGTTTATATTTGAAAGGAAAAATCTAAAATGACTGAAAGTCTTTTTCACACCATGCATAGTCTTGTAAGTCAACACAGATGAGAAAACAACTGAGAAATGGGTAAACTTTGTCTTCCTCAGAAACAGGTTGTCTGAAGCCTGGGTTGCCTGAGTTTTAAACTGTGTTAAAAAAATAAATGCATATTTTTCTAAGGAATTTTAGAAAGTTTTGGAATATCATAAATAATGTATTTTCACAATTAAGATAAGCTTGTGTAATTCAAACCTAGATCAAGAAAAAGAACATTACAATTACCCCAGAAACTCCTTTTATCCTTTCTTCTAGTTAATCAGTAACATCCAACGATAACCACTGTCCCGTAGCCAAACAGTATATTAATAGATTAGTTTTGTCACTTTTTACTTTAATATGAATAGTATGTATATGATTTTTGTTCTGGATCCTTTGGCTTGATATTTTGTTTATGAGATGCATTGTTGTTGTCATGATGTTGAAGCTGAAACTCCAATACTTTGGCCACCTGATGTGAAGAGCTGACTCACTGGAAAAGACCCTGATGCTGGGAAAGATTGACGGCAGGAGGAGAAGGGGATGACAGAGGATGAGATGATTGGATGACAGCACCAACTCGATGGACATGAGTTTGGGTAAACTCCGGGAGTTGGTGATGAACAGGGAGGCCTGGCATGCTGTAGTGGGTTGCAAAGAGTCAGACATGACTGAGTGACTGAACTGGACTGAACTCCAGTTTGCTTATTCCTATTGGTATTCTGGATATCACCCTGTGAACATACCACAATTTACTTATCAATTTTTCTGCTTATAAGCATTTGGGTAGTTTCCATTGGAGGGTATTATTTATGTAATGCCCTGAGCATACTGGAACTTGTTTTTCGGTAAACGTTTCTAATGCATTTCTGTTGGGTGTGCACCTAGGCATGTAATTACCAGGCCAAAGGATAGGCACATATTCATCTTCAATAGATCCTGACAATTTTTCATAATAGTTATAAAATTCATACTCTTACTAGCAATACTGCTGCTAAGTCGCTTCAGTCATGTCCGACTCTGTGTGACCCGAGATGGCAGCCCACCAGGCTCCCCCATCCCTGGGATTCTCTAGGCAAGAATACTAGAGTGGGTTGCCATTTCCTTCTCCAATGCATGAAAGTGAAAGTGAAGTTGCTCAGTCGTGTCCGACTCCTAGGGACCCCATGGACTGCAGTCTACCAGGTTCCTCCGTCCATGGGATTTTCCAGGCAAGAGTACTGGAGTGGGTTGCCATTGCCTTCTCCGCTAGCAATACATGAGAGTTCTATTTCTTTACAGTTTTGCTAATGCTATTTTCTTTAAAGGCTTAAAATGCTTAGTTCTCTGTCACTTGAAATAATTTATTATTATTAAAAGACTTCCTGCTTTATTGGTTATGCTGCTCTCACTGTTGTTTTATGGAGGAAATTGGGAAGGAAGATTGCTTATTCATGTCAAATTCAAGTCTCAATCTTTCTGGAAAATTTCAAGCACTCTATTCCTTTTAGTATAAGCTTATATATCCTGTCATACAGCCTCTTGTCATTCCCATGTTAACAATAACTTTATAGAGTCAATGTTTCTATTTTTGATTTATTTCCCTCTTAAATCAAATAAATTAATCTTGTTGTGGAATTATGTGGCCAGTTGATGAGGAGATGCTGTTTCATTAGTCAGATATTGACCCTATTCTATTTTTGACTCAAGATAAATTTAGACCATGTATTAATTCCATTTAATGAACAAATAAGTAAATTTCAAAAAGGAAAATAATTGTCATAATTGTCTCTTCCAGAAAATTATGATTGATAGTAAAAACACATTTACTTTCTGTGTGGTTGTTGAAAAGAAAATTTAAAAATATACAAATGATAAATGAAGGAGAGGATATGGAGAAAAAGGAACCCCCCTACACTGGTGGTGGGAATGTAAATTGATATTATGGAGAACCATATGTAAATAGTATAGTGGTTTCTTATGCAACTAAATATAGAAATACCATATGATTCAGCAATCCTTCTCCTGGACATATAGCTAGAGAAAACCATAATTTGAAAAGATTCATGCACCCCAATATTCATTGCAACACTATTTATAATAGTCAAGATATGGAAGCGACCTAAAGTATTAATAATATCCTAACATTAATTTTGGGCTTCCTAGGTGATGCTAATGGTAAAGAACCCGCCTGTCAATGCAGGAGACATAAAAGACATGGGTTAAATCCCTGGGTCAGGAAAAAACCCTGGAGGAGAGCCTGACAACCCCACTCCAGTATTCTTGCCTGGAGAATCCCATGGACAGAGGAGCCTGGAAGGCTACAGTACATAGGGTCGCACAGAGTCGGACATGACTGAAGTGACTGAGCAGGAACACGCAAGCACAGGAGATAAGAAAGGGGCTTTCCGGGTGGCTCAGATGATGAAGAATCTTCTTGCCAATGCAGGAGATGCAGATTTGATTCCTAGGTCAGGAAGGTTCCCTGGAGAAGAAAATGGCAATCCTCTCCAGTAATCTTGCCTGGAAAATCCCATGGACAGAGGAGCCTGGCAAGCTATACCCCATATTGTCGCAAAGAGTTGGGCACTACTGAAGCGACTTAGCATGTATAACATTAAGTTATGATATTAATGAGACCAGGGTTCACAAGAAGTTACATTAACAGGTAGTGTTATTTACCCTCCTGAGTCAGTCCTCACCAAGTGTCCTCCTGCCTGGTGTCATTTGTGCCAAAAGGAGGAGACTGGGTTTAAGTTTGATTCTCAGCAGCGGGAGAGGGCGGAGTTCTAGCAGAGCTGGCGCACCTGTGCAGCTCATGAGGGAGGCAGCGTCTCTGCCCGCGGCGCACCGCTGCCATCTTGTCTTGAGATGCCGTGCTCCCTGCTTCTGCTCACAGTATGAGGTGTCGGCACAGCCGGTTTCATTGGAGGAACTCTGGCCTGAAGGACCGGGTGAAAGACCTTTGCATGCAGCACCCTATAAACAAGTAAAACTAGACTAAGCACAAAGGAAAAAAAGGCTAGACTTTATCTTTTTACTCCTATTTTGTTTTTAGTTCCCAGTACTTGTTAACCGGCTTTGCGGGTGATAAATCTTTTTTCTTTCCTTCTGCTCCTTATTCTTGAGAGGGGGCTGAAGGGTGAATGAATGTCTGCTGTAACTACTTCCTATTGAGTTTGGATGTTGTCATAACTCAGCGTAGAGGAGCAGAACTTCTCCTGAGCACCAGTGGAGATGTTTGATTGTCAACAGGTCCTCACTGTCTCTATCCATAGGGAACACCATTTGTCTAAACTTTTTGAGACAAAGAACACCAAATAATTTAAGATACATGCCCCAAATATTAGCAAGAGAATAATGGCCACATGTCAAATTTTTCCTAAAAATGAAGGTACGGAGGTCTTTTGCCTGTAGGGTTTTTCCCTGATGTTGAAACTCACTGCTGTGGCCTGGTTACCGCTGGTCACACTTCAGGTCAGAGAGAGGTTCACACATGTAGTCGAGGGGGTCTGTTTGCCCAGGTTTTTCTTTTTGGAGGTTGTGGCTCAGGAGTCCTCTTCACTTGAGTGTGATGTGCCCACAGAGAGATCTCCTATAAATCCAGGGTGGAAGGGGTGGTTAGGATCACCAAGTGGGGTCTGTTCCTTTTGGGAGTGAACCATCTTGCATGCTTGTGGTTTTCAAGATTTTTATAGTCACCCTGTCTCATGGCTGGAAGTAGTGGAGGGTCTCAGGTCAGTGGGTACTGCCTGTACCTGGTTGCCATAGTCTGTGAGAGGTTTCTCCTACCTGCAGGGAATATTTGAGTTGTTTCATTTGAAGGTGGCTAAGGTATCCCATCTCTTGGGCTTGGGGAATGGGTTTACCATAATGAATTCAAATGCACTTAATTTTCATTTATCTTTTGGGGGTGGCTGTATTTGGAGCACACAAATGCTAGACTATTATCACTTTGTAAGGATCATGGGAGCCAAAACCTGGGAATTATTTATTTTAGTAATGGCTTAGTGACTTCAGTTACCCTTTCACTTCTAGTGGGGAATGCTTCTGCTGCTGCTGCTGCTAAGTCACTTCAGTTGTGTCCAACCCTGTGCGACCCCATAGATGGCAGCCCAGCAGGCTCCCCCGTCCCTGGGGTTCTCCAGGCAAGAACACTGGAGTGGGTTGCCATTTCCTTCTCCAATGCATGAAAGTGAAAAGTGAAAAGTGAAATTGAAGTTGCTCAGTTGTGTCAGACTGTCAGTGACCCCATGGACTGCAGCCCACCAGGCTCCTCTGTCCATGGGATTTTCCAGGCAAGAGTACTGGAGTGGGTTGCATTGCCTTCTCTGGGGGAATGCTTCTATGCACCCAAAAAAGATTTCTTCTAGCATCCAGAGATAGCTGAAATTGCTTGGTACCCTTGGCATGATAGTGAAATCAGTCTTCCAGTCTTCTTCAGGGTCTTGTGGGCCCTCTGGTCTTATGGGACTTATCTGGTGAATCTGGTGTTCAGGTAATTTATTGTTCAGACAGGGCATGTCTCAACTATCTGACTGATTATACTTTTCATGCCAGAAGTTACCATGATCTCAACTAATCGATTATACATGCCGCCTTCTCAGAGTAAGTTCCTTGATCAAGGAGCCTCCTTGCTGGCTCAACAAAGCTGCATTTGAAGAAAGAAATATTGTCCATGTTCATTAACTAGCCATCCATGGCCTTCTAGATTTCTGTTGTAAAAGCCCATTTTTTTGGCTTTGTCTAATTTTTCCTTTGTGTAGCTTGTGGAATAATTGGATGGATCTGGCTTTTGAGGTGTGAGGGGTAATTGATAAATTACTGGTTCTGAGGCCACCCTTTTGACAGTTGCATCTGCCTTGCTGTGTCCCTTTCTTACCTCTGCATCCCCCTTTGGTGAGTCCTGCAGTAACTCACTGCTACTTTTTGTTTTAAAAGCTGTACCAATTCTAAGAGCTTAATATGTTTAAATCATATTTCACCTGTTTGTTCTCCGTAATACACATACTGCCTTCCTTCCAAATAGCCCCAATGTGCATGTAGCTTGGCATACACATACCACATATCTGTGTAAAATTTTAAGATCTTCTCTGTCCAATTTCTAAGGCTCCGGTGAAGGTTATCAGCTTGGTGTTTGGGGCCGAAGTCCCTGGGGGTAGGCTTCTTGCTTCTATGATTTGGGTCTGGAAGGTTACTGTGTATCCCATCAGCCTTTTTCCTGTTAGAAACCTGCTCCCATCTGTAAACCATTTCTCTTCAGCACTTGAGAGAGGGTCACTTCCTAGCCTGAGACAACTGAAATATATTGTGATTTCTATATAATGCTTTGGATCTTTAGTTGTGGTCTGTAAACTCTTAGTCGCAGCATGTGACATCTAGCTCCCTGATGCCTCCTGACCAGTGATTTTACCTGGGTCCCCCGGGAGTGTGGAGTCCTAGCCAGGATACATTTTCTTGTAGCCACCAGTTTGTCTAAAAGCATAGCCTGAACGTGACTCGACCTTCTAGGGGATAGCCATTCTGTTCCTTTAGAACTGACTAAAGCCTTTACCTGATATGGAGTCCATACAGTGATGGGCTGATCAAATATTAACTTTTCAGCCTCCTTAAGCAGAGTTGCTGCTACCACCTGCAGGCAAAGAGGCCATCCCTCAGTGGTTTTATCTGTTTCCCATTGGGTTCCCCACTGGGTCTCTTTATGTGGAGAATGGGGGTATTACAGGTTCCTGGCATAGTCTAATAAGGCCCTGGTCAGTGAGGCCCTGAGTAATAGGGGCAGTGTCCAATAAGACCTCCTGATGGAGAAGGTTCTATTTTCTATTGGGCCATGTATGTCTGGGTTTTGATGGAGTACTTAACTGTCTTCTACAGCTCATCCCACCCACCCCTGGGCCCAGACCTTGGGATTTACTCTTGGGAGGCCAACTTACTCTGTCTCACTCATTAACATTATCATCTTATGCCCTCTGTCTAAAGGTATGCCAATCTCCAATTTATACATATAGGAAGGAATGGCCTCCTAATGACTCTATGCACGCCTGTTCTTGGTCTTTTCTGATACCCCCTTAACTGTACAACTCTCATGATTGAGTTTGCCTGATCTGGCTTCATAACTGAGTAAGTGGTCTGGGTTGTGACTAAGAATTTGACAGGCTTTTTCCATGTCCAGTGTCAGCTGAGGCTGCTCAGTAGTCAGCTTAGGAGCCCTCTGGCCCTGTCATTTTTCATTTATTTGGACTGTCTACATTCAAGTGTAGTTGCTTGGATCTACCATTTCCAACCCCCCTTCAGGGCAGCAAATACATTTTCCCTTCCAGTGTCCCTCTTGTTTATATATGGTGCACAGACTGGGTTCTAATTTCATTGGCTTCTGTCCCTCAGTGGTGGCTACGGGTCACTCACAGGAGGAGTTGAATCTCGATGGGCAGTTAGTACAGATTCCTGTGCTGACCTGTTGACACTGCAGGGCAGTAGCCAGTAGGTGAGCTTGCCTCTAGGCCTTTTTATCCTCTGACTTTTCCTCTATTATCTCAGTTATTAAACACATTAAACACCTTCACCACATGAGTGGTAGGTGTATATGGTTCTTTTCCTAACTTCTGAAGTTTATACCTAATGTTGGTGACATTTTGGGAAATGAAATACAACTTCAGGATTATATTCCCTTCTAATGACTCAGGGGCTGGTGCTCATATAGATTCAGAGTCATTCCGTGAGGCACTCCAGGAATGCAGCATTGTTTTCTGTTAGCTCCTGATTGACTTCCTTTATCTTATTTCAATAGGCAGATTTTGATAAGGAATCACCCAAGGTTTACCTTGTGAGCAGAGGACGGAGAAGGGGTCCAGTGGGGTGGGTGTTTTCTGTTCTTGAAAGCAGCTCACAGAATTTCCTGATAATAGGGTTCCTGGGTCTTGTAAGTGGTTCACAGGCCTCCCCAGTCCACTTCAGAGAAACTAGTGCCAACTAAAAGAGGTCAAATCATTGATCCAGTACCTACCTTGGGAACTTTTTTGGTACTCCAGAGTCCCTAGCTCTTTCCTTGAGCTTAGGTATAGCATCCTTGGCCTCTTCATTTTCTGAGCTGTTCCTTATCACCTGTGCCTTTTCCGGGTCTTGCATCTGGGCTCACAGGGGTGGCCACCTTTCTTTACCAGAAAGTGACTATGGAGAATGCTACTGTTGACCCCTAGAGGTCAGCAAGGAGAAAAAATAAATCCCTGGTGTGGGATTCTACTCTTCCATGTGGGATACTACTGCCTTGTATATGGGTCAGGAGGGTCAAGACTGCTGTGGCTCCCTCTCATCCACAGCCCCCTGGGTATTTGATATTGCAGAAAGGCCAGTCAATGAGGCCACAGTATCATTTCCTCAAGGGTACACAGTCTAGGTTACTCTGGGGCTCGGTTATATGCACATCACACCCGGGCATCACCTTGCTGGGTAGAGTTGCTGAATTTGGCCAAAGGCTGCTGCCATTCTACCCTGTCAGAGTTACTAAAAATAATTAGAGTCAAGAATCCTCACAATAACCTCCCAGGGCCTCTGTTGCCCTCCCGCTGGAACCAGAGCAATCTGGAGCCTAACAGATAGGTGCAGGTAAAAAGAGCACAGTCCCTCACTTCTTGGTTGCCAAATTTTGTTACAGACCCTCTTCAGTTGGTCCTAAACATGAGTTCTCCTGCCCAGTGTCCTTTGAGCCAATGGAGCAAGGCTAAGCTTGGTTCAGAAGCAAATGAAAATTTTATTCTTTGATCAAAGAGTAGAGTTTCAAGCTTGCTCTCTAGAGTACACACTCTCCTCAGTAGGCCTTCGGTAGGGCTGCTTTAGAGGGTTCTTATGGGCCAGGAGAGGGATGGAGTTCTTGCACGTCAGGAGCAGCCATGCTGCTCACAGTACTCTAGATCAAAGTGTCAAATGCAGCGTTTCTGTACACAGTACTCTGTTGCCATCTTGAGCTGACGTGTTGTGCTCAGTGCTTCTGCACATAGTCCTCCAAGCTGAAGTTTGGGGCACAGACATTTCACAGTAGGACCTCTGGTCTGAAAGGCTGGGTGTGAGCCTTTGGATGCACTGTTCTATGAGAAAGTGAAGTTAGGCTGAGCACAAAGAAGAAAAGTAAAGATCAGCTTTATTTTATTACTCAGATTCTGTTTTTTTATTTCTTGGGGATTGTTAATGGATTTTGCCAGTGGCAATAGCCTAGACTCAGTGTCACAAACATCATTTGCAGCAATACATCTGTCTCATTTCACACCATAGGCATTGTAGGACCTTCGTTTTTGACCTTTGTTTTAGACCTTCATCTATGGTCATGTGATATAAGAGAAAACAAACTCAGATCAGTTCATAGGTATGTTGGTAGAATGCTTGTTCTGTGACACAGTTGTAAAGGCCTGTGGGTCACATTCAGAAAAGATAAGACTGGGCCAATTGGAGGAGGTGACAGCAATCTGAGTGCCTCTTACCTTCTCTGGGACCTGTAGACATCCATGTATGTTCTCCCAGGTTCTTCCATGTAAAGTTATTTATTGGATGCCTTTAGAGTAGTGGGAAAACTCTGATGTTTCCTGTAAGAAAATACCTTGCTTTGATAGTTCAATATACCAAGTTGCCAAAAGATAAAAGTGGACTTTTACTACATCACAACTCCCATTAGAGTTAATACTGAAATATAGTAGCAAGAGGAAACCCTTCCACTTGGCAGATCTTTGAATAGTATATTTGGCCATTAATTTTGCAAAAAAAAAAAAAAAAGGAGAAGTTGTTGGAGATAAGAGTTTTCAGATTTAAGCATAGTGATGATTGGCTTGACTGGTTGGTAAGGGGCCTAGAATTAATATTATTATAAGTTCAAAAGAAGGTATTGAGAGGAAGTATTTAATCAAACTTGTGGTATAAAGTATAAACATTTGTGTGTCAAGTCAGTGTCCAGCAGTGTGCACCCACTGAAGGAAAAGAACTAAAAAAACTGATGAATAGAATAACTTATCCAGCATACGTCAGATCAGCCAGTTCCTGCCCTTGGACACCTGATACTTCATGAGTTAAAAACTATATATGGGTCCAATTGCATGGGGTTCTTCTCACCAGCAGTAGTTTAGCTATTGCCAGTGATGAATATTTAAACTCTAAGTAACAAAAACAGAAGTGGATTCCTCACCATGGTACAAACTCTTAAGGAGGCCAATCAGCCACATAGTGGCAGTTGCTAAATTTCCCTTATATCCAGAGGAAACAGTATTTCATCCTTACTGTAATTGCTAAATATTTCTGATGAGGACTTCCATTTCCTGCCTGCTTTCTTGTCTAGGACCACTATTTAAGAATTCATAAAATCTCTTACTTACTTAATGAGATCTTGTGTAACACCACTTCAGAACAAGGAACACATTATATGGCAACGGTCACATAAAAGTGGGATTTAGTGATCAAAATAGTGTATCTCATCATCACCCAGAATCTGAAAGCCTGATAGAAACTTAGAATGGTACTTCTAAAGGTGCAACTAGGGAACCATTTAGGCTATGAAACTCATTGGATTTAGAGTGTAAGTCTTCATGATGTAGTATATATACTATGAACCAACAGCCATTAATTATATGGTGCTGTATTCCTGATAGTTGTTGTTGCTCAGTTGTGTCTGTCAGACTCTTTGCAACCCCATGGGCTGCAGCACACTAGGCTTACCTGTCCTTCACTTCATCATCTCCCAGGGCTTGCTCAAACTCATGTCCACTGAGTCATGACGCCATCCAACAATTTCATCCTAGTCATCTGCTTCTCCTCTAATCTTTCCCAGCACCAAGGTCTTTTCCAATGAGTTGACTCTTCACATAAAGTGGCCAAAGTATTGGAGCTTCAGTTTTAGCATCAGTCCTTCCAGTGAATATTCAGGATTGAGGTCCCTTAGGATTGACTGGTTTGATCCTCTTGCAGTCCAAGTGACTCTCAAGAGTCTTCTCCATCACCACAGTTCAAAAACATCAATTCTTTGACACTCAGCCTTTTTTATAGTCCAGTTCTCACATCCATACATGACCACTTGAAAAGCCATAGCTTTGACGATGTGGACCTTTGTTGGCAAAATAATGTCTTTGCTTTTGAATATACTATCTAGGTTGGTCATAGCTTTTCTTCCAAGGAGCAAGCATCTTTTAATTTCATGGCTGCAGTCACCAACTGCAGTGATTTTGGAGCCCAGAAAAATAAAGTTTGTCAATGTTTCCATTGTTTCCCCACCTATTTGCCACAAAGTGATGGGACCAGATGCCATGATCTTCGTTTTCTGAATGTTGAGCTTTAAGCCAACTTTTTCACTCTCCTCTTTCACTTTCATCAAGAGGTTTTTTAGTTCCTCTTCACTTTCTGCCATAAGGGTGGTATCATCTGCATATCTGAGGTTATTGATATTTCTCCCGGCAATCTTGATTCCATCTTGTGCTTCTTCCAGCCCAGCATTTCTCATGATGTACTCTGTACATATGTTAAATAAGCAGGGTGACAGTATACAGCCTTGACACACTCCTTTCCCAATTTGGAACCAGTCGGTTGTTCCATGTCCAGTTCTAACTGTTGCTTCTTGACCTGCATACAGGCTTCTCAGGAGGCAGGTCGGGTGGTCTGGTATTCCCATCTCTTTAAGAATTTTCCACAGTTTGCTGTCACCCACACAGTCAAAGGCTTTAGCATAGTCAATGAAGCAGAAGTAGATGTTTTTTCTGGAATTATCTTGCTTTTTCTATGGCCTGAGGGATAGTTAGAATTTGAAGCTAATACTCTGCCCCATTCGAAGAAGTGAAGACAACACAGGCTCTTCAACAAATGCTTGAGATACAGGACTAAATCTCTTAAGTAAGCTAGAATATTATTCAATCCAGATCTATGAGGAAGGCTAGTTAGTCCAAATCAATGTATGGATGAGGAAGCTTTAATAGTAATTATTAATAATAATGCTAATGAGAATGGCTTACTTGTAATATCTAGGCAACATATAAACAGTGGCATCACCTGTAACATATAACTTTTATAAGTGGAAGAAGCGGGCATGTAGATGTAACTGAGTACTTCCTACCTTACCAGCTGTGTAATCCCCCTGGGCAACTTAACTTGCTATTTCTGAGTCTCAGTTCCCACTTATTTGTCAAAAAGGGAAGGAAATTGCTCCAATTCCCTTGTGATTATTTCATGAAGTATTTAGCACAGTGCTTGCTATACAAAAGGATTCAGTATATGTTATTTGTCTAGTATATATCATCAGGATTTTTGCTGTTTTTAGAGCAGTGTTGCATTTGTCTTATTGAATAATATTGAAATATTTTTAAAGGAGAGGATGGTAGTAAAATATTTTATAGAATTCTAGTAGTTGTTACTTAAGGTTTGTGGATATTTAACTCAAAATTTTTAGCTTTTTTAAAATTAATAAACTATTTCTCCCTACTATGAGTTAAGTATATTTTCACACTTCTTTAATATACACTAGCTATACCACAAATACTTCTTTATGGTTATACTTAAATATCTTTGTTCTTAAATATCTTTTTTATCTTACTTAGTCAGTAAAAAATCATCAAAAAGTAATTGTCACATTTTACAGGCAAATGTCTGTACTAGGAGAAGGCAGTTCTAATTAAGAAATATTTTTGCAGTTCTAATGAGGTGTATAAAACTGGAGCCTATTATACAGAGCGAAGTAACTCAAAAAGAAAAACACCAATACAGTATATTAACACATATATATGGAATTTAGAAAGATGACAATGATGACCCTATATGCGCAAGAGCAAAAGAGACACAGATATAAAGAACAGAATTTTGGACTCTGTGGGAGAAACAAGGGTGGGCTGATTTGAGAGAATAGCATTGAAACATGTATATTATCATGTGTGAAATACATCACCAGTCCAGGTTTGATGCATGAGACGGGGTGCTCAGGGCTGGTGCACTGGGATGACCCAGAGGGATGGGATGGGGGGTTCAGGATGGGGAACACATGTGCGCCCATGGCTGATTCATGTGAATCTATGGCAAAAACCACCACAATATTGGAAAGTAATTAGCCTCCAATTTAAAAAATAAATAAATAAATAAAGCAGAAGAAAAGAAATATTTTTGAGACAAATCTTCCCTCTCCTTCCTTTCTACTTAATGACCTATAGATATTTTAATCTAGTTAGTCTGCCAAGCAATACATGTGCTCTAGAAGTTGTGATTTTACGTTCTACTTTCTTCTGTATAATGTTCAAAGTTAACATTACTCACCTAGATGGAAATTTGACTTAAGTTTTTAATACAGTATAGATAAATTCTGATAAAAAAAAACCCTTCAAAATAATTATATTGATCTGAGTTTATATTGAGCCTATAAAACACTTGCATTAATACTGTACTTAAGCCATGTGTTATGAACTATTGGTAAATAGTGGTGTTAGGTGGTTGGTTGGAAAATGGCTTATTTGTCCAAATCATACTTGTGTAAGTTATATCACCTTCATGAAAATAAAAAGTCTTTTTTGAGTAAAATTATACATTATAATATGCTGGAACATATTATAATTTTAAATATATGATACTTTAGAGTAGCCATCTATCAGTGGATTCAAAATAGATATATAGTTAGGCTTCTAAGTTTGAAGAGGCAGAACCTTGGAAAAATCTCTTAGGATTTCAGTAGATATTGACCATTAACAAATTTTCCCAAGCTGAAATTTTATTATGGCTATTCAAGACATTTTATAAAGATATATAGTTATTAGAGTAGCACAGTGAATAAAAATATTCCAGGGGGTAATTTTCAGTGATATACTCATAATACCTTCTAGGTACCTGTATCACTCCGTTCTTGACCGAGAACAGCAGAAACCAAACTGTGTGAATTAAGCAAAAAATGAAATGTATTGATGGGATACTAAGTATCAATACCTCAAGGAATCAGTAGACCAGTAAGAAAATTAGGTTCAGAATACTACCAGGTTCTGAGAATCTGGTTTGAACAAATGGGAAAAGTATAGTGCTTTTCAGATGTCTGGTTAGGCAGTCAATATTGCTGAACTCTCTTCTTCATTCCAGCCACACTTCTGTCACAGCCACCATATGGAGTCATTATCTGACTTTCAGTTTTTCTTATACATTCTTTCTTCAATATGTAAATTCCTGGGAGATATTTAAGTGGCCTTAAACATTAGTGGTGTTAAATATTAAGCAATCTACAGATTCAATGCAATCCCTATCAAGCTACCAGCGGTATTTTTCACAGACCTAGAACAAATAATTCACAATTTGTATGGCAATACAAAAAACCTCGAATAGCCAAAGCAATCTTGAGAAAGAAGAATGGAACTGGAAGAATCAACCTGCCTGACTTCAGGCTCTACTACAAAGCCACAGTCATCAAGACAGTATGGTACTGGCACAAAGACAGAAATATAGATCAATGGAACAAAATAGAAAGCCCAGAGATAAATCCACACACCTATGGACACCTTATCTTCGACAAAGGAGGCAAGAATATACAATGGAGAAAAGAAAATCTCTTTAAGAAGTGGTTCTGGGAAAGCTGGTCAACCACTTGTAAAAGAATGAAACTAGAACACTTTCTAACACCATGCACTAAAATAAACTCAAAATGGATTAAAGGTCTAAACATAAGACCAGAAACTATAAAACTCCTAGAGGAGAACATAGGCAAAACACTCTCCGACATAAATCACAGCAGGATCCTCTATGATCCACCTCCCAGAATATTGGAAATAAAAGCAAAAATAAACAAACGGGATCTAATTAAAATTAAAAGCTTCTGCACAACAAAGGAAACTATAAGCAAGGTGAAAAGACATCCTTCTGAATGGGAGAAAATAATAGCAAATGAAGCAACTGACAAACAACTAATCTCAAAAATATACAAGCAACTTATGCAGCTCAATTCAAGAAAAATAAACGACCCAATCAAAAAAATGGGCCAAAGAACTAAATAGACATTTCTCCAAAGAAGACATACAGATGGCTAACAAACACATGAAAAGATGCTCAACATCACTCATTATCAGAGAAATGCAAATCAAAACCACAATGAGATATCATTTCACACCAGTCAGAATGGCTGCGATCCAAAAGTCTACAAGCAATAAATGCTGGAGAGGATGTGGAGAAAAGGGAACCCTCTTACACTGTTGGTGGGAATGCAAACTAGTATAGCCACTATGGAGAACCGTGTGGTGATTCCTTAAAAAACTGGAAATTGAACTGCCTTATGACCCAGCAATCCCACTGCTGGGCATACACATGGAGGAAACCAGAACTGAAAGAGACACATGTACCACAATATTCATCGCAGCACTGTTTGGAAGCAACCTAGATGTCCATCAGCAGATGAATGGATAAGAAAGCTGTGGTACATATACACAATGGAGTATTACTCAGCCTTTAAAAAGAATACATTTGAATCCATTCTAATGAGGTGGATGAAACTGGAGCCGATTATACAGAGTGAAGTAAGCCAGAAAGAAAAACACCAATACAGTATACTAACACATATATATGGAATTTAGAAAGATGGTAATGATAACCCTGTATGCGAGACAGCAAAAGAGACACAGATGTATAGAACAGACTTTTGGACTCTGTGGGAGAGGGAGAGAGTGGGATGATTTGGGAGAATGGCATTGAAACATGTATACTATCATGTAAGAAACAAATCGCCAGTCTAGGTTCGATACAGGATACAGGATGCGGGGGGATGGTGCACTGGGATGACCCAGAGAGATGATATGGGGATAGAGGTGGGAGGGGAGTTCAGGATTGGGAACTCATGTACACCCGTGGCGGATTCATGTCAATGTATGGCAAAACCAATACAGTATTGTAAAGTAAAAAAAAAAGAAAGAAAAAAAAAATTAAGTGGCCTTTGGCTGCTGGCTAATGGGAAAAAGGAGTATGTGGCTAAATAATTTATAGAGCTGTCAGTGCTTTCCAAAAGATATGTTGAAACTGAAGGAAAATTACAAAGATCCTTTTGATTTCCAATGTATCAGAAAAGAGGATTTTGTCACTCATATATTTCAAGACACTTGACATTGTGTTCTGAATGACACTACATTGCATATGTCTAGAATTGTTTTCTTGCTGCTATACACCATTGTGTTGGTGGTACACAGCAGGTGACTATCTTCATGAGGTCTAACACTGTGAATGAATCACTTACCTGGATAATGAAAATATGACAATTTAGAAGATTGAAAATTTAGAAAATTGAAAATATGAAAATTTAGACCAATGTAATTTTATTGTAAGTACACATACTTGATTGACATCATTTAATTATATTTCTATTGTTGAAAACCTTACTGATTTTTGCCTTTATAGTTAATAGTACTAATGTATTAATCTTATGTGTCAATACTAAATCATAAGTAAATATTCAAAAATACTTATAATAAGAGATAATTATTATTGTGATGATTTACATCTAATTTATATTAATGGAATTCTTTATAAGGAGAATGAGACAAGTGAAAATTGCCATGATATTTAAAGCCTGCCTGTATAGGATTATGGACAATGTATTCAGTGCAGAACTCAACCCTCTGACACAATGGGCCCAGATCAAACGCTAAAGAAATAACTCTATCAGCCCAGGTGAGGCACACAGCTGCTGATTGGGCCCAAGGTTATCACAGATGGTTGTGATGTTTGTTAATAGCACAAAGGCATCTGGCTGAGGGAACTAGTGAAAGCTAATATCTAGCCCACTGCTCAAATATCTATGGCCCCTGGGAACATCCATCTGCTCCAAGATAGGTAGTCTTGAAGTTCCTCCAGGGTGTTCTATTATTGTACTAGTGGTGAACTTATAACCTGGCCTTTTCCAAGATGTGAACTAATCTTCTGTGGGTTGTGGCTGGACAAATCAGCCTGTCAAGATTTCTTTCCTCTTTGTATAGCATTGAGATTTGATGGAAAATCCAGTGTAAAATTTTCATCCTAAGTGACTCTTTTGACATATAGCAAAAGGGTTATCCTACAGTTGATCCTTTCCAAGTGAGACTTTGATAGAAATGATATTGATTTATGTAAATTAAAACACATGTGATCCCTGGAGGGATATTCTTATTTGACTAATTTTTCCTCATTTGTGGCTTTCCTGAAAGCAATGTAATAATTCCAATCTGTCAAATAAGAGAATTATTTTTCAATGAAAATACCTTTTCTCAGCAGGGATAACTATACGTATCAATTAATATGCGGTCTCAGTTTTTGTTGGCTTTTGCAGACTGAAAGTATAGTGTTCTTTCTTTTAGCATTGCTGCACAGATTTCTGTGATCTGAAATTTGGCCTTTATAGTGAAATCAATAAATCAATGATTTTCTAATTGTTAAGTTGAAACCTAAATCCACGTCTCAGGTCCTGGAGGATCTACTGCTATTTTTTGAAAACAAAAAAGCTTCCACCAAGTGACTTTCAAAGTGAGTTATGTTTCCTCTTTTAAATGTTAGCAAGCAAGGAGGGGAGCTGTGTGAAATCATCTGTTGCCTGACTTTGGAGAAGAGGGAAAAAATTGACATTGCACATATTTCTAGGAGATAAGTAAGGACCATGAGAAAAGATGTATTTAGGAAACAATTAGTTAATCATTTTTATCTTCTGCTGAGACATCTGACAAGAGTTATTTCATTATTTTTGCTATCTGAGAACTTTTTTTTTCTGAATAAGATAAAGAGCAGTGTGACAGGGCCATACCATGGTGCTTGCTGTGTATGTGTGGGGATGGGGAGGAAGAGAGTTTTAAGCATTATAGATTATTCCAACAAGAAGCCAACTTGCTCTTAAAAAAACTGTTTCCTCTTATGTTGGGATTGTAACTATGCCAATAAAGGGCTCTTAATTTTAGTAGCAATATGAAGATGTAAGTTGGGAATTACAAATGCCTACCTCGGGGTAAAGCACACATAGAAGACAGAGCATTATACAAGAGCAAATTATGAGATGAATTATCTCAAACTGAAAATGAATATTTTAGTTCATATGATTGTCACAGGTTTTCAAAATTCTAGTTTTCAAAGATCAAAATTGAACTGACTTGGAGAATTCAAAGAAATCAAAATAAAAGATTTTGACCTCTTAGAACTTACAATCGAAAACAAACTAATAAGATATAGTAACAAATGTAAAAATAATTCAAAGTGTAGAAAAATATTCACCTATTTGCAGAATAATTTTTCTGTTTATGTCACATACAGCTGGTGTTTGACTATTTTTACTATGTGACATTAGCAAACTTATATTAATGTGTAGTTACTTATTGTATACCTACTCATTTATTTTGAAAAAACTTTGAAATTTATTTTCCTTATAATTTTTATTTACTTTTTTGCTATGTAAGGTTATTTTTTTAGTCTGTTTATTTTGGAATTTTTCATACCAAATGTTTCTTTAAACAAAAATTATGTTTCTCTGCTCAAGAAAAATAAAAAGGAAATGGTTAAGTCATAAGGAGCTGCTACTAAAAGATTTAGGACTTATTTCTTGACCTGACCTGAGGTTTTTCTGTCTTTCATATATTTTCAACAAATTAATCCTTACCTTTATTTTCTTCCTACCTTTTTGTCAATATATTATGTCCAATCTTAAAAGCAAACATCACAAATATGAGCTATTACCAAGCTTATTATCATAGGCATCACAGGTAACATAGGTTCTTATTTATAGACTATGGGTCTTTGATTTTCATTCATTCTCTTTCTCACCTCTCTACATCATTATCATACACACTGTAACAAAAATAAAGTTGGTTTAAATAAACACTAGAGAATCCCAGGAATGGGGAAGCCTGGTGAGCAGCTGTCTATGGGGTCGCACAGAGTTGGACACACCTGAAGCAACTTAGCAGCAGCAGCAGCAGAGCAAAAACAAGACCAGTAAGAGTGAAAAAAGAAAGAAGCAAGATATTGTTGGTACAGAAAAGAAAAGGGATAAAAGTTTTCTGTTTTTCTTGGTGGCAATGAAGAAGAATGAATGTTTTCAAATAGCCAATTATTTTTGTAGTATTGTCATGCTGTTTCCTCTCCCTTATTTGCAGACTGGAGGCATTCCCCCTTCTGGGTTTTGCTCTAATGTTGTTGGTTGATAGAGAAAATAAGGAGAGGGAATCACACATATTTAGGAACTAGATTGAATAATCTGAAAATGGAGACAAGAGCCTTTTTCCTTGACCTTCTGTATCCCATATCTCTGGAATTAACACTTAGTGACTTAAGACTCTTACTTGAAATCTGATGAAAAAAGAAATCCTACATTTAATAACATTCAATAAATTTAAAAAATTCACTCTGCTCCCTTTGTTTTCCAAAAAAATGAGATATTTCTTTTCAGAAGCCCACATATTTCCAGAAGGAATTGAAAATGATGGGAAATTCAGATTCATTGTTTAAACATTAAACTTCTTATTTCTGTCTTCAAAGGATAGTGATAAAATTAATGAAGGTAATCATGAATGTCATGGGGTTGGACTCATCTGTTCATGTATTAGCAAATTATATCATCTAAACCATTTGTGTGGTTATAATTTAGAGATATTTACAACAGAAATGATTCTTTGCAGACATATGAACACATAAAAAGGCTTCTAAGCTGTTGTATACTGACTTCCTAAATATCACCAACACAGTCTGTTCATAAGACAAATTTGAGTTAATACCTTACTCTGCTAAAGGAGATCTGTGTAAGTAGCCAAGAGAACTTTGTGTCTCATAGTGGAGTGGGCAAGATTCAGTTTTACTGAGAAGTTTCAATTTGATTTAATGTAGGCATTTCAATGTGGGAAATAAGTGGGATTGAAGAATCAGGATATAACACTCAGGGATTGGTAGAAATAGCAAACCAAGGCTTTTTGGTCTTAAGGTTCAAGGAGTCTTAGGATAAAACTGTTGATGCTTTATATTGAAGAGTTTGTGGGCCTTTCACAAAGTTCCTCTGATAAAAAAATTAGTGTATTTGCCTAGATAAGAGTTTTCTGGAATATAAAAGTTATGCTAATGAAGGTAATGGAATAATAGAATCATATTATTGTAGAAAATGAGCTGGGTCATGTGAGCGAATAGGTGGTCTCAATCCTCAGTGTCCAAGCTGTAATTGTATCCATTATTTCTTTACAAATGTTTCATTATTTTTCTAATAAGCCTGAATGATTCTTCTTGTTATGAGTTATAAATGTGTGTTATATAAATGTGGAATCTACCACATTTTACAGATCTAAAGCTTATATAATTTTGCTAGCTTTTTTTTTTTTTATAGAAAAAGAACACAAAAGTATGGGAAATAACCAAACACATGACTTTGAAAGGTGACTTTACCAGTGATATTTATACATCATTACTGTCACGACTGAAGTGACTTAGCAGCAGCAGTAGCAACTGTCAAGGTAGATACATTTCTGAGAAGAATATTATCATACATGAAGGTTGGAATTGTCCCATTAGGTTACAACTTCACAGACATAGAGTCAAGAGACCCTTGCCCGAAAATAACTCATGATGCCCTATCCCCTAAGGACAAATATTTCCTGTCATCAGGGTAAATCATACTTCTTGAACAAATTTGTAGCTTTGCCTCTATAAGCCTCTGACTCAGTCTATTCTCTGCAACACTTAATTTTATCCAAATATGTGAAATTTTTAAAAGTCAAAGTGTTAGTTGCTCAGTTGTGTCTGACTCTTTGCGACCTCATGGACTGTAGCCCATCAGGCCCCTCTTTTCATGGAATTCTCCAGGCAAGAATACTGGAGGGGGTTGCCATGCCCTACTCTAGGAGATCTTCCCAACTCATGGATGGAACCCTTCTCAAGACCTCAAATAAAGCTCTTTATTCTTTGAATTCTCCATACTTATTATTGTTTCACAGAAAAATACAATATGTTTGGAAATACAGGAACTGTATTAGCCTTGGGAGAAAATTAACCTAGGATAGAAAATTTTAACCTAGAAAATTAACCTAAAGATATAGAAAAATTATGGTAAAGCTGGAGTTTAGGAGCAATTTAGAATGGATTAGCCCCATGACCAGAATTGAAAAAAGAAAGTTAAAATTAGCTGACAAAATAGCCACAGATTTGCAGATCACACTGACCAGGCAGTCATGATGAGGGCCTTTTAAGAAAGGTGAAGATATGGTGGTTTAGTTGCTAAGTCATTTCCAACTCTTGTGACACTGTGGACTCTAGCCTGCCAAGCTCCCTTGTCCATGGGATTCTCCAGGTGAGAACACTGGAGTAGGTTGCCATTTCCTTCTCCAGGGGATCTTCCTTACCCAGGAATCGAACCCGGCTCTCCTGCCTTGCAGGCAGATTCTTTACTGACCGAGCTATGACGGAAGATGTAAGTCTGTTACTTGGGCAAGCAGTGTAAGCTGCTGTGATTGTGGAAGAGGAATCAGAAATTACTTTTAGGACAAATTCTATGTGTTTTTCACATGCAATCATGAAAAATACCTTGATCCTAAGGTCAGAACAAGCTTTAGTCTTGATGTCTCCATTATGCTAGATGTCCAGTAATAAGCCAAATTTGTCTACTTGTAGTTTAATTGGTATTTTCAAAATTTCAGTATTTTTCATGTTATCTTTACAACACCTGACAGACTATTTAGTTTTAACTAGATCAACTAACTTTCTTTTTTTTTTTTTGTACTTCTTTTTTTTTAATTTATTTATTTATTTTTAATTTTTACTTTACAATTCTGTATTGGTTTTGGCATAGATTGACATGAATCCACCACAGGTGTACATGCGTTCCCAAACATGAGCCCCCCTCCCACCCCCCTCCCCACAACATCTCTCTGGGTCATCCCTGTGTACCAGCCCCAAGCATGCCGTATCCTGCATCAGACATAGACTGGCCATTCGATTCTTACATGATATTATACATGTTTCAATGCCATTCTCCCAAATCATCACACCCCCTCCCTCTCCCTCTGAGTCCAAAAGTCCGCTATACACATCTGTGTCTTTTTTGCTGTCCTGCATACAGGGTCATCATTGCCATCTTCCTAAATTCCATATATATGTGTTAGTATACTGTATTGGTGTTTTTCTTTCTGGCTCACTTCACTCTGTATAATCGGCTCCAGTTTCATCCATCTCATCAGAACTGATTCAAATGTATTCTTTTTAATGGCTGAGTAATACTCCATTGTGTATATGTACCACAGCTTTCTTATCCATTCATCTACTGATGGACATCTAGGTTGTTTCCATGTCCTGGCTATTATAAACAGTGCTGCAATGAACATTGGGGTACATGTGTCTCTTTCAATTCTGGTTTCCTCTGTGTGTATGCCCAACAGTGGGATTGCTGGGTCATAAGGCATTTCTATTTGCAATTTTTTAAGGAATCTCCACACTGTTCTCCATAGTGGCTGTACTAGTTTGCATTCCCACCAACAGTGTAGGAGGGTTCCCTTCTCTCCACATCCTCTCCAGCATTTATTGCTTGCAGATTTTTGGATCGCAGACATTCTGACTGGTGTGAAGTGGTACCTCATTGTGGTTTTGATTTGCATTTCTCT